>NC_073302.1:245429656-245767873 GCF_027595985.1 Sorex araneus
TCCTAGAAGGGACCAATTAGGACAGAGTAGACCTGAGCCCCTGGGGCAGCTTGCAGGAAATCTTTCCTTTTTGCAACACATCCTGCTCTGTACAGGGATTGCCCTGTGCGCGGTTTCTCTGTTGAACTCCTCCTAGGCTACCAGGAGGAAGATGAAAGCTTTCTCCTCCTCGCTAGACCTGTACCCTCTGAGTCACTCAGGTGCAGATCTGTGGGCTCGGGCATTCATTCTCTGCCTTTCTGTACTTCTCGGAAGAGCACTCATCGAGAGTCCTTTTAGTCATGCTTAAGTCTCCGTTGCAGGTAGCAGGTTGTGTTGGGGACATGACTCAAGAAGAGACAAGCCACCCGCAATGACTCTGGTGAACTTCCTTGAGAACTGCTGACTTCTTTCTCAGATCTGCTAGGATTTTACCTGCTTGCTCAACTCTAGGCCAACTACTTAAATTCTCCCAATGTCTTTGTAAAATGAGGGGTAAATTTGGAGAGACAGTACGGGGTTAAACCACTTGCCTTGCGTGCAGCCAATTCTGATTTGAATCCTGGCACCACATGAGGTTTTCTGATCCCTACCAGGAGTGGTCCTTGATCACAGAGCTAGGAGTGAGTCCTGACCACTGCAGAGTGTTGCTGAAAAGTGACATTTGAAAAGTGAAAAAAAAGGCAGAGGGAAGGAGGGAGTTGGGGTAGGATATTTAAGATGTATAGTGCACACAAAGATTAGAAATACAAATAAGGACTAGAGAGATAGTACAGTGGGTAGGGAGGGGCCCCAACCATCAGTGCTTGGGGCTTACTCTTGGCTCTTTGTTGAAAGGGTCACTCCTGCTAATGCTCAGAGGATCATAGGCAGTGCCAGAGATTCAAACTGGGATCTGCCCACTTTGTCAGTCCAGATTTGATCCCCATATGGTCCCCCAAGTACTGCCAGGAATAATTCCTGAGTGCAGAACTAGGAATACCCCTATGCATCTCGGAATATGGGCCTAAACAGAAAGAAATAAAAATGAGTTATCCAGAAGAGAGACAGGCACAAACACGCCCTCAATGCATGGTGATAATGATACAGTAATAATAATCAGGTATACACAAATTAAAAACTAAGTTATATTTCCTAGTATTCATATCTTGAGCATGCTGCTCTCTGAGTGTTGGTTTGCAGACTGTAATGTGAGAATTTGGAAAATAACTACTGCTGTGGATTGAATTATGTCCTGGACTCCTGATTCCTGTGACTGTGACCTTCTTTGGAAGTGGTTTTTTTCCAGATGGTGTTAAGATGAGGTCAGACTACACTAGGGTGGACCCTGGTCTGATGATTGTGTCCTTATAAGAAGAAAGAAATTTGGACATGAAAGTCTCTGGGAGAAGGCCACGTAAAGAGAGAGGCAGAGATTGGCATGAGGCATGTGCAAGCCAGGGATGCTAAAGATTGCCATCAGCTGTTAGCAGCCAGGAGCGAGGCCTGGAATAGATTCTCCCGAGAGCCTGCAGAGGGACCAGCCCCTTGGAGACTCTGGTCCTGGACCTCAACCATTCAGAGTGGAGAGCGCCTGTTGTTTTAACCCAGAGTCTGTGGTGATTATTTATAGCAACCCTGAGAGAGGAGTGTGACTCCCATGGGCAGGGTTTGGGAGGGTTATGGGGTGACCAAGCAGTACCACTGGAAGGACAAGCACCGTTCCCCAACCAACCAGAACAAGTACTGTCGAGCTTGTTTTGTTTTGCATGGGGGCCGGGGGCCCCATCTAGCAGTGCTCAGGCTTATTCTTGGCTCTTTGTTGGAGGCATCACTCATGTTGGTGCTTGGGAGACCACAGGCAGTGCTGGAGATTCAAACCAGGATCAGCCCACATGCAAGGCAAGCGCCTTAACCCCTGTATTATCTACCCAGCCCATGTTGTTTTCTAACCCACACTAAGCAATTTTATGGGACATCTGCTGGGTGTCCTGTCATTTTCTCTTTCTTTCTTAAGTGTCTCACAGTTCAATTCAATTCTGGAGCGGTGTGCCTGCAGTTAGTGTCAGAGATCATAGGTAAAAGGCTAGATGGGATCCCATTAGATCCCATCTAATGGGATCACCACCGCCCCACCCCATCCCCTAGGTTCCAATCACAAGCTGGATTCTCCAGGTGACCCACAGCCTCTGTGTGACTCTGTAGGACTCGGCTGCCTTCTCAGGTTTCTAATGGATGAAGTGGAGGAATATGCCTAAGAGGGTGGGCCTGAGCACCACACTTCCGGTAAAAAAGTTAAACCTGTCAACAAAGGGGCTGCATGCTTACTCAGACCCCATGTATATCATCAATATCAAATGATGAAGCCAGGGGGTGTGTACATTAATATGTATTTTGGTCTTAATGAGGAGAAACATGGACTGGATCAGGGTTCGTACTGCAGAGCATAGTCTGTAGCTGACTGAAAAATTATTTTCCAAAGACCTCTCTTTAGGGGTGGAGGTATGGCTCAGTAAAGCACATGCCTTGCGCGCATAAAACCTGGGTTTGAGGGGGTCAGAGAGATAGTACAGTGGCTAGGGCACTTGCCTTGCATACAGTCAATCAAAATTCATCTCAAAATTCATCTTCAGCATCCCCCGAGCACCACCAGTGCCAGGAGTAACCCCTAAGCACTGGCAGGTGTGGCCCAAAACCCAAAGAAATAAAAACCTGGGTTTGATTTCCAGCACTGCGAACAAAGAAAATGAGAGAACCCAAGCATGGCTTTGCCTGTGGTGGGCTAGCACTTGATATCCAGCACCACATGCTCCCCCATATACCACCGGGAGGGACCCCCCCTGAGGACGGAACCAGGAGTAACACCTAAACCTCAGCACTCCTGGGTATGACTCAAAACCCCCAGTGCTCTGTCTTTATCAGGAAGTTGGTAACCACACACTGCCTGGGTCATCACCTCACTTTTGTTTGTCTTTAGGAACCAGAGTTTGTCCTTTGTTTTTACAGCAGTTTTCTGATGTCTCTCCTGTCACCCTGGAAGTGAGTCTCCTGGAACATTTCCATCTCCATGGGACTTCTGCTGGTTTCTGATTCAACATCGATCATTCTTCCATTGTAGCATTTAACACATGTTATAATCAGTGTATTTGTTCAGTCCTGGCAACTGCTCCCAGCAACCGTCTCTAAACCGAGAGCAGAGTTCATGTATATTAAATTCTGATTTAGTATAATCTGGCACCGACCTCTCAGCGCAGTGAATATATTACTGATCAAGATAAATGAGGACCTCAGGGGGGAAGAGAAAACAACTGAGGAATTCTGTTCATTCAGAGGCGAGCAGAATCTGAAATGCAAGTACAAGCTGCTTTGTCTTTGCTGGAAAGCTCAGAAACATGGGGTGCTCATCTGTGACCCATCAGCCCGTCTCAGCCTTAGCAACTGGGATGAGCTATCCTGAGACTCTACTGTGAGACAGTGTCCTTGAGTGTGACCTGAATGACACATGGGCCTGCTCTAGTGAGGACATTAAGATGGGGATTCACTATTCTCAAGGCCCTTTGGTTTGTGGTATTTGTGCCTGATACTTCACTCTGACCCTTCACAGGAGAAGAGCGAGCAAGCAGAGGATTATCTTGATTAAATTGTTTATTTTCATGAATGTGGGTTTGTGGTGGCGGTGAAGGACCAGGCATGGTGGGGACTCTGGGAGGTGTGTGTGTGTGTGTGTGTGTGTGTGTGTGTGTGTGTGTGTACATGTATGTGTGTTTGGGGGCTATGGAGGGACCTGAACTTCTTGGTTTAGCCTAATTCCTTTCATGAAGTCCTTGGAGGCCCCCTTGAGGTCTTTTTATCCTAAGGAATTCAGCCTTGCGTCAGCACAAGCCAAACGCATCTGTTTATCCCATCTCCCTCCACTGTCCCAGTGGATGCTGGCAGTGTATTGGGTTCACTCAGTCTGGGGCCACCCTCAGGGCTTGGGGCAGGTATGGGATTCAGACAGTCATTCTTCATACTTGTGGGGTTGTCTGTCAATAGCACCCGAGCCTATGTTTTCTGGTAAAAGGAGAGAGAGAAGAGAGCAGAGAAATCTTCACTTTGTGTCTATTCTGTGCTAGAGACTAAGGTTTTATGTGTTTAAATGAGTGGGCAGAGAATGTCTCCTTGGGAAAGTGATAATGGCCCTGAGTTTCCATCTAACAAAGAGCAGACAGACACGCAAAGATTTTAAGCGAGAGCCTCTGTGGGCAGCAGGAATGGGAACTGCAAAAGGTACCTAGAAGTCTGCTCTGTTTCCAAACAAGAAAGGAGCATGTCAGGGAGGATCAGAGGGCAGGAAGGGGCTGGATCGGTGCAGGCTGCCCAGGCCACGCTAAGGGGTCTGAATCTTGTTCAGATGCGATCAGTCACGGGGAGAGGTGAAGAGGCGGAGCCTGCGCAGTTCTACATGGGAGGGTTTTCTCCTCGGACAAGGGCACTGGGGAGTGAAGTGGGGGGTGTGAATCAATGGCCAAGCAGTTCAAGGAAGGCGATTTCAAGTTCCGGTGAGAAATAACGGTGTCTGCAGTGGTGGCGTGGCAGTGAGCAGAGGCTGGTGGTCTACCCGACAAGGTGATGATTGAGAAGACCCCGAACTAGACCCGTGCTCTAACAGGCGTGAAGAAACGCTCTAAACAAACGCGTGGCTTTGGCAATGATCACCACCAAGTGCCTACTCAGCCTATGAGGCGGCGCGTTGAAATGACTATCCGCTCCCTCCATTTCTGTTTATTTCTGTGACAGTTATTACTGTTCAGGAAAGAAGAAAGGAAAGGTCCATCGCAACTGCAGGTGGCAGCATTGCTCAGCGTCTGGGCAGCCACACCTCCAGCAAGGACGCCTGCGCCCCCAGGTGACCCAAATCAGAGCACATCAGGCTCCCCGCCGGCTCGCACAAATCAGACGCTGCTAATCAGCTGTTCTTCTCTAGGAAATTACCCTTGAGGAAAACCGGTCCATCAAACTGTGCTTTAGACTTGCTATTTTCCTGTCTTTTCAATCATTCCAAAGCACCATACTGTGCAGAGAGAGAGGCAGAGCCTGGTTAAGGGGGACGTATCTTTACTACTGTAACAAAGCAGTTTCCACATCTATGGGTTGTTTTGTTCGGTTTATTTTTAAGAACACACTAGGGGGCGCCCAGGGCTTCTGGCTCTGTGATCAGGGGTCATTTCTGTTGGGGCGCAGGGGATTATGGGATGGGGGCGGGGGGGGGGGGAGGGTCAGATATTGAAAATCAGCCAGCCATGTCCACTGTATTATCTCTCTGGCCCCTCTGTGTCTATGGTTTTGGCTTTTGTGGGGAAGGGTGGTCTGCCACGTAGTTGATCAGGAGGCCTGGGGGTCCCTCCTAGTGAGTTTCAGGCAACCAGATGGGCGGTTCAGTGCAAAGGCCGGAGGATGCGGTTCTACCTGGACCTAGAGGTGCCGAGATCACACAAGTCACCCTGAAGGCACTCCAGGGCCATCAGGGTCCCTCTTGGGGTGCTGGGGGACCTCCAGAGCTTCACCCTGCGATAGCTGGGGACTAATGGTGGTGATGTAGGCAGGCAGGCAGATAGGGAAGGTCCCTCCCCAGGCAATGGCAGTAAAATTCCTGGGAAGTAATAGCTCTGAAGTTGCAAAGGCCAACCTTGCAGAAAACAGGGACTAAGGCCTGATAAGATCCTCACCTGGAGCCAGCAAGGGACCCTGAGGAGGCTGGACCCCTCCAACAGAAGCTCTATCAGGAACAAAAGGCCAGGAAAGAAATTTCAAAGAAGACCATCACCATTCTTAACCCTACCCCACTAGGCAACCGCCTTATCAATAGACTTTGACCTAGGTAGGAGCCCTACTTGGGGACAAGTTGGAGAAACCCTATAAAGGCCACCTAGGACAAAGGAAGGGCATGCACATGCTGCTTGAACCCAAGTGTTGCTTGTGCCCTTGTGGCTGAGCACATGTGATGCCTGAGCACATGTGTCGCTCAAGCACACGTGTTGCCTGCATCTCCCCTCTTGAGATGTGTGCTTTCATGCTTTCATGTCTAATGCTTGGAGAAGCCCGGGTTCTCTCTTGAGCACGTAACTCTCCACTCTCTCCCACTTTCTCTTCCTCCTTCCCTTCAAAACCTCCAAATAAAATTGTTTACTTCACTGTTTGTCTACTCCTGAAATTCTTTTCTACGAGACAAGACAAGAACCTAGTAACCCTGGGTTCTGGGTGGCAGAAGTGGATGGAGAGAAAGGGACCATCTTTCTCCTCCCCACGTCACATAAGTCACCAGTGGGGCTTACCTACATCGGTGGCAGGATCAAACCAGGGTGGGCTGCATGCATGGCAAGCCCCTTACCCCCTACGGTCCCCGGGCTGTGTTTATTAGCATCTGGGGAGGAGAGGAGGCAGCTGTGCCAGAGCCTCAGGATTCAGATCTCGGGTTTTAATTCACTGCTTTATTGCTCCTCTTTGATTTTGTTTTGGTGACTCCACTCTGTATCACATACTCAGTTGCAGTGTTCCCCACACTTTTGGTTGCAGTGCGCTCAGGGGGTTCTACTCTTGCTGTAGCCCTGATGATCTCAAACAGCCATGTGGCTGGGCTCACTTGCAGGCTCGTGGTGCGGTGCGGGGGATTAATTTGTGTTTCTGCTGGCCTCAGATCTTGAAGGCAGGAGGTCTACCATTGAGCTCCCCCCAGGACCTTTGATTTGATTTTTTGTTTTTGCTTTTTGGGTCACACCTGGCAATGCACAGAGGTTACTCCTGGCTCTGCACTCAGGAATTACTCCTGGCGGTGCTCAGGAGACCATATGGGATGCTGGGAATTGAACCTGGGTCGGCCACGTGCAAGGCAAATGCCCTACCCGCTAAGCTATCACTCCAGCCCCTGTTTCGATTTGATTATATTTCATTCTTCTTTTTAATTTAGGGGTCATCCTCAGCAGTGCTCAGGGCTTACACCTGGCTCTGGGCTCAGGGGTCACTCCTGGCAGTGCTCCTCGGATCATATTTGGTGCTGGGGATGAAACCGGGGTTGGCAGCAGGCAATGCTTGCTGTATGATCTCTCTGGATCACGTAGTTGATTCTGATATTTACCAAAAGGTCGCTGACCTCACCTGGTGCAGACAGAGGGGGAGAGACAAGTAAAGTTAAGAAATGAGAAGTTTTATTAGGGTGCACCTGGGAGAGTGGGTGGGGGTCCTACATACTGAACTCTGGTGAGGTTGGGGTAGAGTTGCCCCTGGGGAGAGGCTAGGTGGGATTTTAAGTTGTCTTGGACTGGAAAGGGAACAAAGAACAGTAGGGACTGGTAGTATGCTTGGTCTGGTCTCTTATCTGTAGGGGGTGGATGTAAGGAAGCATGGAATACAGCCTGGCCAAATGGGTCATGAGTCTTGTCTTCCATGCCATGGGGCAAGGCAATTCTAGGAATGTCACTATCTCATCAACTGGCCATTTGCCAGTTCTGTGATGGTGTAATATTTCTTCAACTCTTGTGTGCCAGATTTTTCTTGCAGTGAGTGAGCATGAGAGTCTTGTCTGTTCCTTGCAACTGATGTGAAGATGAAATGGGTCAGAGTGGAGAGAAGGTTCACATCAGCTCTGGGAGTGTGGCAGATTACCAAATTAATGTGGCAGATTACACGACTGGTAACAAAGTACCCCTCTACTTTCCCACCATAGTTTGGGTATCTGAACGCAAAGTTAAGAGTGATTTGAAAGAGGCATGAGGTTTGTCCAAAGACTCCACGCTGATGGAGAGGCAGGGTAGGGCTCCAGTGGACACTTAAGATGGCCGTCACCTTGTGGTCTCCTGGCTTCAGGAGTCAGCTTCTGCTTGACCACTCTCAGAAAGTACAACAGACATTCTCTATGAACTCCACTGGACATCACCCCATCATGTCTGCCCTTATCCAAGTGCCACATCCAAATTGACCTCAGTGATATAAAGCTGGTCCTGTTCCAAAGGTCTTTCAGGGAGCTCGAGCGAGCAAGTGAGTGAGTGAGAGAGAGAGAGAGAGAGAGAGAGAGAGAGAGAGAGAGAGAGAGAGAGAGGCGGGTGCCAGATTTCACTCTGAACACTTGCATTGTTGAGCTGGAGAGAGAGTACAAGGGTTTAGGCATTTGTCTTGCACCCTGCTGACCCCTGTTCAAATACCCAGCACCACTTTGGGTTCCCCAAGCACTGACTTATGAGCACTGACTCTTGAGCACAGAGCCAGGGATTGCCCCTGAGTACAAATGAGTGTGGTTCCGCAATACTGCCCCCCCCCCAAAAAAAACAAGCTAAAGCAAATTAAACACTATTATTTCTGGAAACTCCATCAGGAAAAGGAACTGTTGGATATTTCATTAAGAAAAGGGAACTTTCTGGGGCTGGAGTGATAGCACAGCGGGTAGGGTGTTTGCCTTGCACGCGGCTGACCCGGGTTCGAATCCCAGCATCCCATATGGTCCCCTGAGCACCACCAGGGGTGATTCCTGAGTGCATGAGCCAGGAGTGACCCCTGTGCATCACCGGGTGTGACCCAAAAAGCAAGAAAAAAAAAAGGAACTTTTTGTGGGATATATTTTTTAAAAAAGTATGACATTTAATACCCAATGCCAGGAGGACTGGGCAATGGTTAGTCAATGGTGTGGGAGATGGAGAGTAGTTAAGATAGAGGAGGATCCATTATGACAATACTAGTTGAAAATGATCACTCTGGATGAGAACTAAGTCTTGAAAGTAGGTAAAAGGATATACGTGATAATCTTTTAGCATTTGTATTGCAGACCATAATGCCTATAATGAGAAAGAGAGAGAGAGTGAGAGAAGAGAGGTGCCTGCCATAGAGGCAGACTGGGGTGGGGGGCGTGCGGGGTGGCTTGAAGGGTAGGAGGGAAACTGGGGGCACTGATGCTGGGAAATTACACTGGTGGAGGGATGGGTATTGAACATTGTATGACTGAAACACAATCACAAGCAATTTTGTAATGCTCTATCTCATGGTGATTCAATTTACAAAAGTAATTTGGGGAAGAATTAAATAAATGTATTGCTTTAAAATGAAAAGAAAAAGGAAAGAAAATTTTCTGAACTTAGCTTTCTGAACTCTTGCTTTTGGTTGAAAAAAACCTTTATGCTGTGAAAAAATACTATTTCTGGCACCATATAGACACCTGAGCATCATCATGTACAGCCCTGGACACCGCTGAACACTGCCAGATGCATCCCAGAGGCTGCCGGCACTTGGTCAGAGAGTCACCAGCACTACAGGGACCATGCAGTGGCATGTCCTTGGGCCCTTGCTCTGAACTGATAGCCTGATTGGCCAAGAAGCATTAGGTCTTCAGGTCTCCTGGATGCCACTTAGGTGTCCCCTTCCCCCCTCCACACATGAAGAAACCTTGATCAGCGTAGGCTGGTCTTTCCTTCTGTGAGTGTCTGTGGGTGGGTATGTGTCTGTGGGCATGTGCCTTCGTAGAGAGACTAGTGAATAGGAGTGAGAGTCTGGGAGGCCACACTAGAGACAAAGCCAGGGCTTCACCGAGCTGAGTGAGGACTGAATCCGATCCCACCTCAGCTCCAAGATGTCAGCATCGCCCAAGAGAAGCTGGGACAGGAGTGAACCCAAAGGTCTGGGGCTTGTTCATAAACACCACCCTTAAAAGCACCACTGAGGTTATAGGACTATTTCCCACATGTCCCTAAGCCTCCTTTATCTCACCCTGAAGATGAGCACAAGAGAACTCTGGAGTAAATTCAGAGTCAGAGTTTTCAGAAGTGGGCTTCCAGTGATAGTCGACCTCTGAGTTGCTCTATGAAGTGGCAACTATCCTAAAAAGCATAAAACAGATTCCAAAATAAAGAATTTTATGCCTGGTATGAGGTATATTATGGCTTGAAATGAGTGCACATTTCTGCATTTGATCAGTCTTAACTGAATACCTTAACTGAACACCTATCCTGAAGGGAATTTTAGGAAACGTAGCTCAGGGTAGCCAAATGGTCACAAGAGGGCACTAGAGACTCAACCTTGCGAAATGTTTTTCCATCTTATCAGGTCAGGCAGCTCTGCCAGCCTTCTTGGTCCAGTTTCCCAGGATGTGCTGATCCTTCAGATTCTTAGGGCCAGAATGGACCCAGCAAATGATATAATCCAATCGTGATGCTTTTCGATTAGAGATAGAGGGGATTAACTGTATTGCTGGTGAATGTGACTTACAACATAGGTTGTCGGGAAAGCAATGCCAAGTACATTTTCAGTGGAGTTGGATGCTAGGACAGAATCATGTTCTGGAAAGAAGAAAGACATCCAGTGGGTTAAGTACAGGACCAAGCAAATGAAAGGAAGCTGCTGTGTGTGTTAGGGGTGGAAGCACACAGACAAGGAGAGGGGGAGAAGAAATCTACTCACACAGAAGGAACAGTATTATTTATACTGACTCCCTAACACCTCTCTTCTGCACCCTTGCAGGTGAACTAGTTATTGATGTGATGAGAAATAATGACAGCAGAAGTTATTTTTTATGAATTTTGTTGTCGTTGTCATAGTTGTTGCAATGACTGGGGCTTGCACACACACCTGGCTGTGGTGCTCACACATTTTTAGTTGCAGTGCTCACCCAGAATTGCATATCTTTTTAGTTGTGGTGGTTTTTTGTGTGTTATTTATACACACTTGACCAGCAGACCTGCGACGGTTGTGCTTAGCACATGCAAGACACCAGAGATTTGAACTCATGACCAGTTGCTTGCAAGGCAGAGGTTCTCAGTCTCTGGTCTAGAGAACAGGACTAAGAGCCATGCCACTATGTTGCGTTTGTGCCTCTGGGTTCACTCTACCTTGCTGTCTCCCCCACGAGGGCACAGTCAGCTTGGAAAAAAAAATCCCAATCCTACTGTTAGGGGTTTGTGTAGGCCAAATAAACAAGGCCCTTGTCAGCACTTCCCCTGCCTTCTGGCCTCCTGGTTGGGCTTGTGGGTTTGGACAATCAGGAACCTCTGAAGGGAACCTGAGAGAGGAAGTTGGAGGTATCTGTTACCACTGCCTGTCTGTTTGCTTTTGTGAGGAGGCTCCCTTGAATTGACTGTGTTTCTTGACCAAAGGCCACAGTGCCTGTTGAGGAAGTCTACTCGCCATAGCTTTCTGCACTTCATAGTTCTGGAAACCTCTGCCACACTCACGTCTGCAGGCAAGAGATGGTGAGTGCTCTGGAGCTCCGAGTGCAGCTTCCTTTCCCACCTTCTGGCTGCACCTCTGTGAGAAAGCAAACACACCTCTGTTGCCGTTCCAGGATATTGGCATGCCTAGGAGGAGATCCCACGAACAGGCACCAAGGAGCTGTGGTCCCCACTGCTGTCCCAGACAGTGAACTTCAAAAATATGCTGGAGCTGCTACAGGACTGAAGCCCTGGGTCTTTTTTTTTTAATTTATTCTTTTATTGAATCACCATGTGGAAAGTTACAAAGCTTTCAGGTTTAAGTCTCAGTTATACAATGCTCAAACACCCATCCCTTCACCAGTGCACATATTCCACCATCAAGAATCACAGTATACCGCCTCCCTACCCCCCACCTCCCCAAGCCCCCCACCCCTGCATGTGTAACTGGTAAATTTCACTGTACTTTCACTTTACTTTGATTACATTCAATATTTTCAACAAAAAACTCACTATTATTGATTTGGAGTTTCTCCCCCCTAAAGTCGACCTGCTGAAAAGAAAGCATTTGATCATTTGTTTTCCATTGCTGAAAATGAAAAGATATGAGGTCTAGAGGCCACACTAGCAGCCACACGCGTTTGGATTTCTGTATTGTAGTACTTTAGTAACTAAGTCCAGAGAAATATCTGCCAGAAATTGCATCATTGTAAGCTTGTACCTCTCAGCTACTTTATATTCCACATATGAGTGTGATCTTTCTATGTCTGTCTCTTTCTTTCTGACTCATTTCACTCAGCATGATACTTTCCATGTTGATCCACTTATATGCAAATTTCATGACTTCATGTTTCCTGACAGCTACATAGTATTCCATTGTGTAGATATACCAGCGTTTCTTTAACCAGTCATCTGTTTCTGGACACTCTGGTTTTTTCCATATTGTGTGAAGCCCTGGGTCTTAAGAGAGGAACCAGGGCTGCTGCCACAAGCTCATCCTGCTTCCGAACATGCCTCCTGGGAACCTGCTGAGTTCTGGGAAACTCTGGGAAAAGAAACCTGCTGAGTCTGCCTGACACATAAAACCACCAGAGGATGTCTCTGGTAATCTCTTTCCTCATGATGTTTCTGAGGTACCAAACTATGAGTTTAGGAAATTTTTCTTCCGCTTTTAGGTTGGTTTGTTTGCTTGTCTCTTTTTGCCAAACAGACTGGTGCTTGCTTGGGGTTTTTCTCCTGGCCCAGTATTCAGGGATAACTCCTGGCCGTGCTCAGGGGACCAAGGATTAAATCCTCACTGCCAAGAATTGAACAGGGGTCAGCTACATACCTCTGTACTATCTCTCTGGTTTGCAGAAAAGTTTGGTTTTAATAAAACTTCTGAACTGTAAAGGGAGCATGGGACATCAACATTTATGCAATAGCTTTTAACTTTTCAAACTCCAAATTCAATTAGATCTGAATTTTATCTAGAGATAGCAAATAAATAAATAAATAAATAAATAAAAGGTAGGAAAAATTCAGTGCACATTAGTAAATATTTTTCCACTTGCTTGAGGTTATTGTGAGAAATGTAGTCATATCCATAAGTACATGAGTTTAAAAAATTACTCATGAAAAATTAGAAACCCTGAGAATGTGCCACTGATAGACCAGATGTCTGAATGTGCCCTGCTTGTAAGGACTGTAAAATTTAAGCCAAGAAATAAACATGCAAACTGATCAGAATAAACATGCAAACTGATCAGAGCCTTGGAAGCTCTCAAGTCTAGTAAAATGCAAGTTTTTCATATACCAAAGCTCCTTGAATTCTGGAAGTAAGGATGGAAAAAACAATCCCCATTGAAGATGAGTATAATTTGTTTTAAACCATGGCCCAAAGAGGAAAGTATCCATCATGACAGGGAATTAACATTAATCAACTAGAGGTTAGGATGCAGAGAATCTAAAATAACAGAATAATTGGAAAGATACTCTAAAATAATCACATTCAAATGACTCAATATTTTTTAGCTTATCTTGAAGAAACTTAGAAATCAGAATGAAAGCTAGCTACTATGCAAATGTTCTTACTTTACAAGAATCAAATGTAATTTAAGAAATAAAAGATGGGAAATATCAATGAATGTATTAAATTAGACAGCATATAAGAGACAGCTGAAAAACTAGAAGATAAGTTTGAGAAAATAGCCTCAAATGCAGGATAACAAAATCAAAGTTAGAAATATAAATAAGGAGGTCAAGGCATGGAGGATTAAATGAAGTTAATAATGGGGAAAGCAGATGCACACTGAAAGTAGACTATGGACCAAACATGATGGCTGCTTAGCACCCATACTGAGAACTATAACACCCCAAAGAGAGAGAGAGAGAGAGAGAGAGAGAGAGAGAGAGATATTAAAAGGGAATGCACCTGCCACAGAAACAGGGGGCGTGGAGGGGGGAGTGATAGGGATACTGGGAACACTGGTGGTGGAGAATATGCACTGGTGGAGGGATAGGTACTCGATCATTGTATGACTGAAAGGTAAACAGGAAAGTATGTCAATCTGTACTGTATCTCACAATGTATCTCACAATGATTCAATAAAAAAAATTTTTTTTTAATGGGGAGAGCTCCGTGGCAAAGCACCCATCTGACAAATGTGAAGCTTTGAGTTCAATCCTTAGCACCACCCACGTGTAACCAGGGTGGTCCTGGAGGCTCTGTTGTCAGGAACCCTTTTGGGTTAGGGTGATCTCCAGCAGCCTGTGATCTCCAGCAGTCATAGCCAGGTGTGTGTGAGGTCCACAGCTAACCTGTGCGGACATCACAGCTAAAAACATGTGAGCCCCACTATGGTGAGCATCACACCAAGTGATGAGACCCCCACTCACTGCAAGAGCAACAATAGGGAGGGAATAGGGAAAACAATCATAATTTTATTTTATTGTATTTTATTTTTTTTGGTTTTTGGGTCACACCCGGTGATGCACAGGGGTTACTCCTGGCTCTTCACTCAGGAATCACCCCTGGCATTGCTCAAGGGACCATATGGGATGCTGGGATTATAACCCGGGTCGGCCGCGTGCAAGGCAAACGCCCTACCCGCTGTGCTATCGCTCCAGCCCCAAAACAATCATAATTTTAAAAGAATAGTTTCCTTTAAAAAATTCTACATCTAGCATAATGGGGGCCTGGAGTGATAGCATAACAGATAGGGGGTTTGCTTTGCACGCGGATGACCCAGGTTCAATTCCTCCACCCCTCTTGGAGAGCCTGGCAAGCTACTGAGAGTATCCTGCCCACACTGCAGAGCCTGGCAAGCTACTCATGGCGTATTTGGTATGCCAAAAACAGTAACAACAAGTCTCACAATGAAGACTTTACTGGTGCCCACTCGAGCAAATTGATGAGCAATGGGATAATAGTGATACAGTGATACATTTAGCATCATCATCACCATCACCATCATCATCATCATCATCATCATCTCATTGATCGTCAAATTTCTCGAGTGGTATCAGTAACATCTCCATTCATCTGAGCCCTGAGATTTTAGAAGCCTGTCTTTATTCATCCTTTCCAGTGGTGCTGCATTTAAGGCTTTTTCAGGGTCAGGGAATGAAATCCAACATTGTTACTGGTTTTGACATGTGAATGCACCATGGAGAGAATGTGAGGCTCTCCCATGTGGGCAGGAAACTTTCGGTAGCTTGCCAGGTTCTCCCAGAGGGAGAACTAGGCTATAAGATGTCACTTCTGGGAGCTCAGTTTTATAGTCTCTGGATGTTGGCCGTTGGTGGGATTACACAGCACCGGGGAAGACAGCCAGGCAAGGGGGCAAGAGACTCTCTGCCACATCTAACATATCTTTAAAAACTACTTTTGATTTTTTGTGGGGGGTGGTTGGTGTTGAGAGTAACACTCAGAGCCTTATACATGAAAGGCAAGTGCTATTCTAATGAACTACATCTCCAGTACTTCTAGAAAGTTCTACTAGAAGGAAAACAGAGAATGGAACGGAGGCTAGTTAGAAAATCAGTGGGAAATAGTTGGGCTGGAGCTACAGTCCAGTGGGTAAGGGATTTGCTGAGCATGCAGCCTGTCCAGATCTAACCCTCAGCAGTACATTATGGTCTCCTGAGCATGGCCAGTGATCCGTGAACATGGAACCAGGAGTAAGCCCTGATCACAGCTAGGTGTGGTCCAAGACCAGCCACCCGCCCACCCCCCTCTCCTGCATAAAACAATTTTCTAGAGAGATAAACAACTTGCAGAGAAACAAACTGGACTCTAGCACTGTTGTCCTGTTGTTCATCGATTTGCTTGAGCGGGCACCAGTAATGTCTCCATTATGAGACTTGTTGTTACTGTTTTGGGCATATCAAATTTGCCACGGATAGCTTGCCAGGCTGTGCCGTGCAGGCAGGATATTCTCGGTAGCTTGCCGGGCTCTCTGAGAGGGACGGAGGAATCAAACTCAGGTCAGCCGCGTGCAAGGCAAATGCCTTACCTGTTGTGCTAAATTCCCAAAAATATAATAAATAAAACCAAATCTATATGGAACATGTTATGGTGAAACTTCAGAATATTACCAACAAAAATGAAAGATTAGATGAACTGAGAATATGTATAGTTATCTATAAAGAATACTAATCATACAGAGAATGAAAGCATAGCGGGCAGGGCGCTTGCTTGCATGCAGCTGACCCGGGTTCGATTCCTCTGCCCCCCTCAGAGAGCCCGGCAAGCTACCAAGAGTATCTAGCCCTCACCGCAGAGCCTGGCAAGCTACCTGTGGCGTATTCAATATGCCAAAACCAGTAATAAGTCTCACAATGGAGACGTTACTGGGGCCTGCTCAAGCAAATCTATGAGCAAGGGGATGACAGTGACAGTGACAATCATACAGAGAACAGACCTGTTATAATGGCAATAAATAGGAAAGTAAATATTAGAGTGCAGAAGTAACTTGTTGTTATCTTGGAGTTAAATGAAGTAAAACCATTTTGTACCTAAAAACCTATCACATAATAGAATATTTTTTTCAACATTTGCATATATTGATTTCCAAAAAAAATTTCCCCCATAAGACTATAAATGTCAGTACCGTTGATTCAATCAATTCTCTGAAAAACTTAAGGCAGACAGCTCAGGGATGTGATTCATTGATCGTATGTACATCTTCCTTACAAGTGTGAGGATCCCCAGATTCATTGGGATTCCTGGCACCACAAGTGTGTTAATTTGAGTGATGCAACCACATAGAGCAATCCCTGGGGACATCACAACAAAAGCAACAACACACAAAGAGACAGAAATGGGAGTAAGATAAAAGATACAAAATGTCAACATTCCAAAATTTATAGAACAAGCTAGAGACAAAAAGAAAAAACACTTTGGCTTGTTACTTTCTGAATCACATTATATTTAAAACAAAATTAGAAAAGTCTGTATCCTCTTATAAAGAATACAATATGTACAGGTCAGCTTTTGTTAGGTGAATTTGCACTAACAAAGCCCAACTTTTAGAGGTATAAGATAATAAAGGTTTATTTCCTTCTCATAGCATATGTCAGCTGGAGTTGGCCACAGTTTACTCTTCATCTGGAATCAAGACTGAAAAAAAAATTAGCTTACCTATGACCTGCTATTCTTATGACTGAAGAAACAAAATTATGAATGGGTACACCATGCGACAGCTTTGAACACATCTGTTGAGGCACTGAGTCACACTGTTGAATCATCTGCTCCCATTCCGTTAGCCAGGGGAAAAAAATCCATGTCCAAGCCTGATGTCAGTAATGTGATGAAATAAGTCATATGGCAAGGGCGTAGATGTCAAATGCTGATTGACAATGCTGGTAGCAACGAGAACTACCAGCAATGATCTGCAATGAGATCAGAAGATTGTGCCAGGAAGTCACATTGCTCTCTTTATCACCAAAGCTGTGAAAAATAAACCCACTCTGCTTCCTTTCAGCATGCTTCCTTATGTGGTTGGTGAGCACTTCGAGTCAAGCTCCTCTTTCGGTCATAAGTGCTATTCTCAGCTACATATTTGTCTGCCCACCTCCACCACCACACCCCACCTTCCAAATCTAGTGTGTTAAAATCCCAACCCCCAAAGTTAATGATGTTAAGAGGTGGAGGCTTTGGAAGGTGCCAGGTCATGAATAGAGTTGGTGTTCCAGAAAGATGCCTAATTCTTCTCTCATACTCACAGCCAGCAGCTCTAACCATGAACAGAAGGAGGGCCTGAGAATGTCCTTGCTGGCAACTTTGTCTTGGACTTCTCAGTCTCCATAACTATGAGAAATGAATTTCTGTGGTTATAAGCTAGCTAGTCTGTGCTATTTTGTGGCAGCAGCCTGAACAGAAACAGATTAAGAAACAGAAAGTTTGAGGTTCTAGAGTAATCCCTAAACATGCATGGAGTGGCACTCTTCAGAAGCATGATCATTTCACTCACCAAAGTATTTAACTTTAGAATTTTAGTGCGGGGGTGGGGGGAACTAGAGCGATAGCACAGAGGGTAGGGCATTTGCCTTGCACTCGCCAACCTGGGTCCAATTCCCAGCATCCCATATGGTCCCCTGAGCACCGCCAGGAGTAATTCCTGAGTGCATGACCCAGGAGTCACCCTGTGCATTGCCGGGTGTGACCCAAAAAGAAAAAAAAATTTAGTGCAGGAAGGTTTGCTAGATGATCTCTGTTCCAAATCTCTGGTTTTGCGGGTGAGAAGGCCAAGAACCTAAAAGCATTAGCTAATTTTCCATAGTCTTGCAGAGGTCATGGTGCCAGAAGTCAAGGCCCAGGTGTCCCGACTGATCCTCAGCCCCGAGATTCACGAAGAAAAGAGAATTGCTCTGGGATTTCTGCTTCAACGACCTGCGGACACACCGTGATGTAGGGATTCAGTATAAGGGTCAGGCTGCTTTGTGAAGAGGCAGGAGCACCTTGGCGTATTGTGCCCTGGCAGTGAGGGCTTTTCGGATCAGAGGTGAACTGGGAGCTACAAGCAATTCAGCCATGACGTTTATTTACAGTGCAGGTAGTTCTCTCCTCTCTGTGTGCAATGCAGTACAGTGAACTATAGTTGAGCAAAACAAAGGCACCAGGTTGCCAAGCTTTCCTTAGCAGTGGCATGTAGCTTTTGTCCAATAATTGGCAAGAATATTGGTGCAGGCAGTATAGTGCCAATCAGAGAACAGTGTATGTCAACAAGAGCGTTGGGTACCAATCATCTTTCTGCACATGTGCTTAGTAAGCATGTCCAAGGCAGTGCCATGCATCCACAGAATGACCCAGCCTCTTTCCTATTTATGCCTTAATTCCCAGACAAGAGGCAGTGTGGTGTGGAGGATAAGTTTGAACTTAAAGACGAATATATGGTTTGTGCTCCAGCTCTTTCTCTTACTGCTTGCATATCCCTGGGAAAACTGTATCCTCAACACCTCTAATTTCTTACTTTGTAGGTAACTCTGAAGGTTGCTGTGAGATTCAGAGTCAGAAGACTAACGTCTCTGGTGTTTCCTCCTGCAACCGGAGAATGGGTTCAACCTCATTTTCACACACACATACTGCGTAGGAGCCTTTCCCTAAAAGGTATGTATCCTAATTCCTGGAAACCGAGGATGTGCTCTGTAACTTAAGGTTGCAGATAACATGAAGGATGCAAGTCAGCTGCACCCGAGGGACATGGTTCTCCTGGATGATGAGGGTGTGCCCCAGGTGAATATGAGGGTCCTCTTTCAGAGAGAGACAGAAGAGGAACTAATAGAGTCACAGCTATGCAAGATTCAGCCTCGTGCTGCTGGTTTTTAAAGATGGAGGAGTTAGCTCAGACCTCAGGGGTTGTCAGCAATTTTTGGAAATGGGGAAAGACAGTAAAGGATTCTTTCCTAGAAACCCCGGAAAGAACTGAGTCTGCTGACAGTTTGACTTTAACCCACTTCACACCTCAGACATCTAGAACAGCTGGATAATATTTGTGTGTTGTTTTAAGTCATTCAGTGGGGTCATTTATTTACAGCAGTTATGGGAAATGAATATTCCTTACATCTGAACACCGTTGCTGTAAAGTTGAGCCCCTTCTCTAGAGCATCGTTGGACAGATACAAGTTTTCCAAACCTGCACTGTTGTCAGAGCAGAATTCTTTGACAGGATCTCCGCTTCAAAGACCCACGGAAGCAGGAAGGCTGCTTTTATTCATTTGTTTACCTCAGGGTATATCTTATATTCTGCTGCTTCTAAATTCCTTTTAGCTACTTTGGTTAGAGCTGAATGAAAAACAACATGCCTGGCACTTGAGAATTTAAATTGCTAAACTGACCTCTCCCCACTCTTATCTGCTGTGCCTTTTAGTCCTTGCTGTATCTTCCCAGAAAGCACTGCCCTCCTGCAATGTGTCAGATACTGTATTCCAGAAAAGGCCATAGTAAGGTTTAATGGTGTCCAGCAATGGTGGCAAACAGTTTGTGGTCTCTGCCTCTTGCAACACCCGTCATCCTGTTTGATGCAACCTTTTGATGCAGTGTGACAGGCATTGCAAAAGGTGTGGGCCCCTCTGTTGCACCTAATTATCTGACACATGAGCAAAGGTATTGGAATTTGCAGGCTCATAACCATACATTCATTAGGGAGCAGGAAATTTCCAACATGCCAGAGCATGACTGTTGTCAATTATTTGAGTTTATGCAAGAAAAAAGGTGAAAAGGTAGAGTGGGCTCAACCTCATTTACACACACACACACACACACACACACACACACACAGAACACAGACACAGACACACACAGACACACACACGCACACACACAAACAAGCACTTGCACGCGCACACACACACACAAACAAGCACTTGCACGCGCGCACACACACACACACACACACACACATGCTCACTTGCACCCACATGCTTCCTGTCACGTGAGCCTGTCTTTCTCAGCTCCTCGGCTGCTGCAGAGAAGAGGAACAGAGTCCCTATGTTCTGTATCTCGGGGATAAATAAGCTGCTTTTGCTTCTAGAACACACCATAGAAGTAGTAGAAGAACTGGTATTTTTAGCTTTCCCCTTTTCTGACTTTTTATTTCCTTCGTTTTTTTTTTTTTTAAAAAAACTGGAGTACTGGTTGCAGTGGTGTTACGTGACAGGGCAGGGTTTTCTAAGCTTCTTTCCTCCTTCAGGGGCCTGGGATGGAAACTGTTGAGCTCAGAAGGTTCCTTGTGTGCTGAGTGAGTGAGGGAGGGACCCCCCCCTGTGCTGAGTGAGTGAGGGAGGGACCCCCCCAAGCCTCTGCGGGCCTGGCTCTGCCTCTAGGCTGCTGGTGCCTGGGGATTCGTACACCTGGAGGCCTCTAAGGACATCAGGTTCACTGCCCTGTTGCTGTAGCCAAACTCCTCATCCAGAAAAGGAGCTTGATGAAGAGGCTGTTGAGGACAATATTCACCCCAGCATGGAAGGTGGAGGAGAGGTTATCACTGCTAAAGTCGCAGGAGACAATCTGCTCCTCAGTGTAGCCCAGGAAGCCCTGGGGCGGGGAAAGGGTCAGGAGTCGGGTAGTAAGGCCTGCTTCACCCCTTCTTAATGTTGTTGTATTTGCCAGCTTTCTCCGGAAGGCAGGTCAGATCCACAACTGACATGTTGGGACCAGGGACACAGGACACCACACCAGTCAGCTTTCCATCCAGGTTGGGGACACGCTTTTCCACAGCATTGGCAGTATCAGTGGCAGCAGGGATGACGTTCTGGGCTGCCCCTTGAAAGGTGCTCTTATAGCTTCCCAGTGGGTCTAGTCTTGTGGACTGTGACAAGACCCTCCACAGTATCAAAGCTGTCATGGATGACATAGGATGGGAGCAGGGGAGAGAAAGGATAAGAATTGGGGGTGCAGGAGGCCTTGCTGACAATCTCTAGGGAGTTCTCACTCTTCTTATGCTTCATGCCCATCACAAACATGGGCGGGATCAGAAGAAGTGGCAGAGATGATGATATTTTTTGCACTGCCCTTGGAGTGAGCTCCAGCCTTTTCTGTGGAAGTGAAGACCCCAGTGGACATATTCGCACCAGCATCGCCCCATTTGATGTTGGCGGGTTCTTGCTCCTGAAAGATGGAAACGAGCTTTCCATTGACAAGCTTTCCATTCTTGGTGTTGATTGTGCCATTGACCTTGGAGTGGATAAAAACCTACTGGAACAGGTTGACTATGTAGTTGAGTGTAGGATAACATGGGGTTTGTCCTTTTACCCTTGCCTTAGGGAACATAGTTTACTTTAAAGCAATGCCCTTTCTGTATGGATACAGGAAGATAATATTGTGCTTGTAACTTGGGAGTTGATTGACTCCAATAATATTTACTCCTGAGCATCTGCTTTATCAACTCAGTTGCCCTTAGTTCCTAACACCTCAAAAACAGGGTCCCGACGAGGGACAGGACGGATCCAGGGCAAGCGGTGAGTTATGTGCTACCCTGGCATCTGAAATGGGCCAGGCCAAAGTGACACAATACTCAACTATAAGTTGAGGGCATGATCATGGACAATGCTGTCATGATCCAAAAGTAATGAGATTAGGATCCTGCTGGGGTTAGGGAGACTAACCTGGCCTGAGGACTGTGGTCTGGATTATATAGTGAATGTCCTCAGGAAAAACCAAACTTTATATCTCTTACCGTGCTCATGCAGAATAACATTGTTAGAAATATTAGAAGTAGATTTACTATAACTATTTAAGTAATTACTAGCTCACACCCAGATACACCCTTGTTTGGACCCCCACCCTTGAGTGGATCTCCTTAGATGAGATTTCCTTAGATGAGATTTTGTTAATCTCCTTGAGAAATGGTCTTACCCTTCTTTGTTAATTTGTTGATGTTAAACCCACCTTTGTGCTACCGCCCTATGTAATTTGCTATATAAACTGAGACTGGGGGGCACTGGGGAGGGGAGAAAGAAGACAAGGGAGACAGAGGAAGAAGGAAACAGAAGAGGGAGACAGATGAAGAAGACAAGAGATAGAAGAGACAGAGAGGCAGAAGAAGAAGACAGAGGAAGAAGACACAGAAGACACATGGGAAGACAGAAGCAGAGGCAGAGAGACAGATGCAGAGAGACAGACGCATAGAGACAGAGAGACAGACACAGAGAGCACAGTGGCACACACATAAATAGAGCACAAGGTGAAAGAAGTGAGAGCGAGCGGGGCAGAAAGGGGGATAGAGGAAGATCCAGAGAGAGATCGAGAACCGGGAGAGAAGCAGAGAGAGAGAACGAAATAAACTGATTGAGCAACCAGTTTGGCCTTCTTCCTTCCTTCACCTGCCTCATCATCGCCATCAACCTCCCCCGGGGTGGGGAAGCGGCGTGAGACTACCGAACGGGGGCAGGGGGAGAGATAGAGCTCTGGTGGTCTCTCTTCTTTTTTGTGTTTTTACACAGTTGAGGTCAATGGAGGGGTCACTGATTACCACAATTTCCAGGGTTAAAGGCAGCCCTGGTGATCAGGTACTCAGTAGTGCCAAATCTGTTCACTCAGAATGTCACCTGTTGAATACAGAGGAGCAGAGAACCTTTATTTCCTTTTTAAGATAAAAAATAAGATTCACTGTTTGTGGCAATTTGGCTTGCATCTCCTTGGAGATTTGATTGTGTGGGACCAAAATGATTCATGAGGAGGTAGAGTTGGGCCCTTGGTGTAGCAGAGGATATGGGTTGTGAGTGTGGTTGCGGGGGCAGGGGGGGATTGCCTTGGCAGGACAGGAATTAGCCTGTCCTCCTTCTAAGGGTGCCCTGGGGTTTGCAACCTGGAGACCACTATATCCTTTGGTTGTTGCCTCTTGGCGTACAGCTCGTCAGGGATTTCGTCATGGATCTGGGGAGCAGGGCTCGGATGGACCAGACAACAGTCCCACCAGAGTAGATGAGAGTTCCTTTTCACCACACCCCCTCCAACAGATTGCTGTCAATATTTTTTATATGTGCCATTTTCTTTTTTTTTTTTTTGCTTTTTGGGTCACACCCGGCAATGCACAGAGGTTACTCTGGCTCTGCACTCAGGCGGTGCACCCCTGGCGGTGCTCAGGGGACCATATGGAATGCTGGGAATCGAACCCGGGTCGGCCGCATGCAAGGCAAACGCCCTACCCGCTGTGCTATTGCTCCAGCCCATATGTGCCATTTTCAATGGTACATGATGATATTTCATTGTCGTCTTGATTTGGAATTTTCTAATAATAAGTGATGATGAGTGTTTAAAAAAAATTTAAACAAAATAAAATTTAAAAATTTTGAATGTGGCCAAGTGCACACAAGTAGAACACTTAATCTATTCATTTAGTATTTATGTTGTTGACTCTCCCAAAAAGTTTACAATAATTACAAATCTAAGCCATTTAAAAATGGGGAACTTAAAGGTAATGAAAATAGCCACAATAAGATCTCATTTTCTCTCAAGAAATTATTAAATTGCTAAAATCCTTAATATTTGGGCAGGGACGAGCCAGATGATGGCATACCTTTGGGGGTGTGCCGTTGGATAGAAATAAAAATTATCCAAGTGGCATATGCTTCACCTTGTTTATATTTATAACCCTGCAATTCAGTCTATCTTACTTTTTTTCCTCCTTCCCATCCCTTGTGGAAGCTGTTTGAAGACCAGTGGCTGTGCACAGACTGAGCTGATGTTTTTGACACAGTGCAGTGTTTGCTGGAGCTGCAGTTGCACCCTTTAGCTGTGGTGTGGACTAAAGTGTTTGCTGAGGTTTTACTCTTGGCCAGGATGTTCGCTCACATTCTTAGCTGTGGTGCTCCCAAGGGGTGCACCCTTTTTGTTGAAGTTCTGCACCCACGACTGCATTGCCACAGGAAATCACTTGCAACACCAGAGATCACAGAGAGCAGAGCTGCTAGGATCATCACTTGTATCATTTGTATCACTTGTCATCCTATCCTGTTGTTCATCGATTTGCTCAAGTGGGCACCAGTAATGTCTCCATTCGTCCTTATCCCATTCAGGGTCAGGGGAATGAGGCCTATTATTGTTACTGTTTTTGGCATATCGAATATGCCATGGCCAGGCTCTGCCATGTGGGCGGGATACCCTCGGTAGTTTGCCAGGCTCTTAGAGAGATGGAGGCTTTCGGAGCAGCCTCTAATCACACTTACAGGTGCTCCCAATCTCCAGGAAGACAGCCTGGCACGGGGGCAGAAGATTCTGCTCTCTAACAGGAGCTTCATTTTATAGTCTCTGGGTCATGGCTGTTGATGAGATTACATAGCACGGCGGTGGGGCAGTTTGTGGGTGTGGCTGCCTAGCTACTGGAAAACTGGGGATCTGGGTGGAGGAGGCCCAGTCCTGATCTGAGCAGGCTTGGAGATCTCAGCCACGGGTCTGGCATACCTGGGTTCCTCTGTCCGTTCCTTCATGGGTGAGGCTCATCCAAGCATGTGGAGAGTGGTCTTGAGCATGGCTGAGGCTGGGTTCTGGAGGTTTTCAGCTGCTGGGGCTCTGCGTGGGGTGGGGAGGGAAACTCAACCTGCCCCCCCCTCCGAGAGGGTCCCAGTGAAGACAGCCTGGCCCGGGGGTACTATGTAAGATCATACATGTTGCACACAGGCAGCTCCTGGGATGGACCTTATGGTCTCCCATCTTTCAGGCAAAAGTCACAGCCACCAAGTCATGTCTGAACTCTTATCCTTAACAAACAATTACTCACATTTTCACTTCTTCCTGACAGCAATAATAACAAAAATGGTGTTTTTAACAATAGTAATGAAAACCATCTCATAGAGTGATATGAGAATTAAATACTAGATCATTGCCATATGTGTTCAACATTTAGGTATAATTAATGACGAAAAAATAAGAATACTTTCAAGGATTAAGTTTACTATAACATTGTGGCATTTAAGCATTGATAGCTCTATGTACTTGAGAATTTAGTTATTTAAATATTTTCAGGAATGGTCCACACATTTCCTACTCAGTCTTGAAACAGATTTCCTTAGGTATCTTAAAGTTTTATAAATTGGATATCACTATTGATAATTCAAAGATCACTGTATCACTGTAATCCCATCGATCATTGATTTGCTCGAGCGGGCACCAGTAACGTCTCCATTCATCCTAGCCCTGAGATTTTAGCAGCCTCTCTTTACTCATTCTTCCCAGTGGTGCCTCATTGAAGGCTCATTCAGGATATGGGGAATGAGACCCATCATTGTTACTGATTTGGCGTATTGAATACACCACAGAGAGCTTGCCAGACTCTGCCGTGCAATTCAAACATCTTTGTATCACTGTCATCCTGTTGCTCATCCATTTGCTCGAGCATGCACCAGTAACATCTCCATCGTGAGACTTGTTACTGTTTTTGGCATATTGAATATGCCACGGATAGCTTGCCAGACACATGTTATCATATTATTATCATATATATATATATTATCATAAAAAACGTTAAAGGGCTGGAGTGATAGCACAGTATGTAGGGAATTTGTCTTGCATGTGGCCAACCCAAGTTTAATCCTCAGCGTCCCAAATGGTCCCTAGAGCACTGCCAGGAGTGATTCCTAAGTGCAGAGTGAGGAGTAATCCCTGAGCATCACTGGGTGTAGCCCCCCAAATAAACCAACCAAAAATAAATGTTGGAGACTTTTATGGTAAACACACATACAAACACACACACACACACACACGTTATTTTTATGGCCCTCGTTTGGGACAAACATTGTTTTCCTGAGGATACAACCCAGTGAGTACTTAGTTCTTGCAATTGCCAGTTTTGTGTGAACAATCAACCTCTGAGTGGGAGTTATTTTATGACTAGGGTCTAGATCTGTTGGAAAGCTTTCAAAGGACATTAAAGATGAAACCTTTCCAGTCCTTGAAAGGGAGTCTGGATTGATTTGGGTTGACGATGATTGAACAATGGCTCAATGGACAAACCAAAGGACAAAACCGTTATGGAAGAAATAAGAGTCCAGCTGTGTGGAAAGGCAGGAAAGACAGAAGGCAACAGAAATGACAGAAGACAAAAGAGAGAATAGTAAATAATGGCTATGGGTCCTGTTACCTGGACCTGAGCAAGAGCCAGTGATGAAAATGGGGCAAGTCCCCTGAAATAAGATGCAGCGAGTTAGAGGGATTGACAGACTGAATCCCTCTCATGTACCCATGTGTAGAAAGGTTAAATCTGGGCTCCACCTGTTCCTCCCCCATGCTGGCTGACAGACTAGCACAGGGACCACCCAGCCATGCCACAAGACAGGCTTTTGTCCAACTGTCCTGTGCAGTCACCTCCTCAGAGCTCCCCATCTACCTCCTGTGCTGGTAGATGCTTTCCCTTCAGTACTGGGGCAGGATCCAGTAAGGTCCAGCCCTTCAGGCTGGGAAAGCACTATCCCAGTTTTCTTCTTGACTTGAACTCACTTGTCTTTTACACAGGCTCAACTCCACTCTGCCCACTAAGTGCTACCAGTTTCTGTGATTCCAGCTGCTTTGTGCAAAGGAGCTGGATTCCGTAGTCGTGGTTACACATGCTCATGATTATCATAATGGAATAGATGCGGTTGGAATACAAACATGGAGATATTGAAGGGTTTTCTCAACCTTGCCAAAAAGAAATACCATAAATCGTTTTGTGCTTCTTTTTTGGCATCTGGCCAAACAGGAGAAAATGAAATTGGAAAGCTCTAGTTAGGCAATCCTTTCTCTGAGGCAGGATGCTACAAAGAGCTGCCCTTGGCTGCAGTTTCAAGGACTGTTGATTATTGCCCTTTCCAGGCCAAGAGAATAGGCAGTTAAGGTCAGTTGGAAAGCTGGTGTCCAAGCAGTTACTTCCCAATTAGATAATGACTCTTACTAACTGTCTCTGTGTTTGCCCTAGGTCTTATGGAGACTATTGATCTGCTTGTGGAGCCAAGATTTGCATTACTATAAATTGCTTGAGTCATTCTTAAATCTTACTCTCCAAATTAAAAGTGTGTGACAAAAGCAAATGGGACTCATGGATTAAGAAGTATAGTCAATGCTCATCTATTTCTCTTTAAGAGGGAAATTCATGCAATCATGAGCAGCAGAAGAGCGGAGGGATAGCACCAAGCGGACAGCTCTTTGGACAGTTTCAAGAAAACCCATATTCTCACTCAACTTTACAAGACTTGCTCAGGTACTTGGTTGCGTTCTTGAGGATTTTTCCAAGAGGCCCATAAAATTCCACATGAAGGGAGATTAGGTCATGATAGTATTTGAGAGCTACCTGCTGCACTCTGCGGGATTCCCTGACACCAGCACTCTGTTTATGGACATAGAGATGGCTCAGATCATTGCAGATTTAACAAGAAATCTCCATGAGGCAGATCACAGAGCATTTCAGGCTGTGACACTTTGGGGAAACTGATCCTTAGCTTTCACGTGCTCCTAAGTGTCAGGAAACACCTCCTCCAACTCCCAGTTGCAACTGGGATAGGAGAGTCTCTCTAAAGGCCAGTGGTACAGGGCTGGGTGTGGGGGAGGAAGGACTCAGATGGTGAAGTTGTGTGTCTGCTTTTCTGAGCAGCGGGTGGAGGCCTAGGCAGCGGTACAGCACAGAGACTCTTGATCCTTTCTCTCTGCCGCCCTTTGTCAGCTTGTCTGAGGCCTTCTTTTCCCCTCTCACTCCTGTACCAGCTCTCTGATATATTTCATGCCCATTTACATTTTTGTGGCATAAGAGTAATTGAGGCCGAGCCACAAAGCATCCTGCCCCGCATGACTCCCTGCTCTTAAGCATGGGGTGGGGCCCGAGACCCAGAAGCCCAATGCTCAATGCTCGGCTACTCCCATACCCACTCCCCGAAAGAAGCTCAATTCATTTCCAGTGGAAACACACTCTCAAAGTAAAATTTTTTTTTTTTTTTCTTTTTGGGTCACACCTGGCCATGTACAGGGGTTACTCCTGGCTCTGCACTCAGGAATTACCCCTGGCCGTGCTCAGGGGACCATATGGGATGCTGGGATTTGAACCCGGGTCGGCCGCGTGCAAGGCAAACGCCCTACCCGCTGTGCTATCTCTCCAGCCCCTGTAAAATTTCTTATGTTGGTGAATTAATATTTCCTATTGATGTCAAGCCGGAGAGATCCCCATCTCTTCTGTATGACTCCATTTCCAGTGCATCAGATGAAAGGGATGTGGATGATGAGCCAGCTGCCACTGCCACGGATTCTGAGTCTGAGACCGGCTTGTTAGAGAAGGCTTCTCACAGAGCTACTGGTCCTCAGCCACAATCCGGGACACACTCTGGATAGAAGCTTATGGCTGAGACCTTTCACCCAAACCACATGAGCTCCATCTCCTTTTCCCAGTGCAGCTTGAGGAGGGGTTAATAATGGATTCACTTAGTCATTTCAAAAAGGCCTGTGCCTCATACAGACCTACATCTCTGTGTGGTAAGGCGTATCTTACAGGCTGGAGTAAAAATGCTTATTGGGTGCCTAAGGTTTTCTCATGGTCATTAAAATGTGCTTAAGTCCTTCTCAATCCATGCTATGGAGGATGTGGTTCAGTGATAAGGCCAAGGCAAAACTTTATGACCTAGGCCATTCTGGGTGAAAATTTTCAGGGATTAAACTGATTTATGAGATGTTAGTAGGTGAAGGGAAAGGGCATGACCCAAAATAGCAAGTCACCTATTTTTGCTCATGTCCGTGAGTATCTAGAGGCTCACAGACAAGTGGTTGAATTCAGGGAACAAGGAGCTCTTTAATGTATGGGACGTGGAGAGCTGAGTTCTACACCTAAAGGGGCATCAGGTTTTGAGGCAGGACAAAAGTGAGGAACTTTGGATCCAAAGAGTTATGTATATTAATGAATTTGCTCTGGCAAACTGAGCAGAACTTTGAGAGCCCTTGGTTAGGTCAGAGGCGGGGAAAGTCTTTCCTAGTTTCTAGTCTTGATTCCCAAGATCAAGACAGGATCTCAGTCTGGACTACCGACTTTCAGACTTTTTCTCAGGACCTATGGTGATGTGCCATTTCCAAGGAAAGTTATTCAAAGATTCAGGCTGGTACAGCTTTATTTTTGCAGACGTGAGCTTCTACTTCTAGTTCATGAGATGCCACCTCTGGGGAAAGGGCTTTAAGGCCAGTGGATACATGAATATTCTCCCACTTGGCAATTGTTTTTTGACCCGGGAGGCACAGAGACGCCTCACTCACTCCACCATTACAGATTACAGACATTGAATCTAGTGAGGGATGAAAGGCATTGTCACCAGGATACATCTGCTTGTGTGTGTGTACGGTTATGTTACTTCTGATATCGAGAAATTGCTTCTAATGCAGGCTGTAACTCGCCATATTGGCCTTGTCTCAGACTCAGTGTATGTGGTTGGTCTCTTCCCTGATATAAGACTGCTTCTCTAAATGCCCCAAATGCTATAGTTCAATAATTGCTTCAGCAGCTAAAGGCTCTTTTACAAAATTATTCTGAACTTGTTTTTATTACTCATATCAGATTTCTTCCTGGACCTATGACTCGGGCACAGTTGGGAAAAAAAAAGGGAGGGAGGTTTTGCTCCCGCTTGATTCCTTGTCCTTGACATTATTTTCTTTAAACTTTTAAAATTTATCCCATAGAGAGCCCTATACAGAAGCTAAAAGGCATTTTCAGGAAGGTGCACAGGCTCAGGAAACTATTAATTCTCTCATTTGGGTTAAAATTGACAAAGAATGGGTAACAAGGAAACTCCTCATTCAACAGACAAGGCTATGCTTTTGCTTCAACAGATGATTAGAGGCTTCCACAGTATGGCCGGCGACATTAGCTAGCGCTCGCTCTGCTCTCTTTAACGGGGAAACAGCGGACTACAAGAGACTGAACTCTAATCTGCCTCTTTCCAACAGACTCGTTCAACTTTCGCTCACAAACACACTCACGAAAAAAGCCGGGGAAATTTTATTAGTCCTTTTTTTCTAAAAAAAAGTTAATATAAAATTATAGCAAAAAAAAAAAAAGAAAAAGGGAAAAAAAAGGAACCTGAACTTTTTTTTTTTAATAATTTATTTATTTTTAATTAGAGAATCACCGTGAGGGTACAGTTACAGATTTATACACTTTTGTGCTTATACTTCCCTCATACAAAGTTCGGGAACCCATTCCTTCACCAGTGCCCATTCTCCACCACCCGTAAACCCAGCGTCCCTCCCACCCTCCCCAATCCCATCTCCCCCCCACCCCACCCTGCCACTGTGGCAGGGCATTCCCTTCTGTTTTCTCTCTCTAATTAGCTGTTGTGGTTTGCAATAAAGGTGTTGAGTGGCCGCTGTGCTCAGTCTCTAGCCCTCATTCAGCCCGCAACTCCCTTCCCCCACATGGCCTTCGACTACAATGTAGTTGGTGATCGCTTCTCTGAGTTGACCTTTCCCCGGAACGTGAGGCCAGCCTCGAAGCCATGGGGTCAACCTCCTGGTACTTATTTCTACAGTTCTTGGGCATTAGTCTCCCACTCTGATATTCTATATACCATAGATGAGTGCAGTCTTTCTATGTCTGTCTCTCTCTTTCTGACTCATTTCACTCAGCATGAAACTTTTCATGCCCATCCACTTAACTACAAAATTCTTGACTTCCTTTTTTCTAACAGCTGCATAGTATTCCATTGTATAGATGTACCAAAGTTTCCTCAACCAGTCATCCGTTTTGGGGCATTCGAGTTTTTTCCAGATTCTGGCTATTGTAAACAGTGCTGTGATGAAAATACATGTGCAGATGTTGTTTCGATTGTACTTTTTTGCCTCTCTGGGATATATTCCCAGCAGTGGTATTGCTGGGTCAAATGGGAATTCAATATCTAATTTTTTGAGAATCGTCCAAATTGTTTTCCAGAAGGGCTGAACCAGTCGGCATTCCCACCAGCAGTGAAGAAGGGTCCCTTTCTCCCCACATCCTCTCCAACAGCGGTTGCTTTTGTTCTTTTGGATGTGTGCTAGTCTCTGTGGTGTGAGGTGGTATCTCATGGTTGTTTTGATCTGCATCTCTCTGATGATTAGTGATGCAGAGCACTTTTTCATGTGCCTTTTGGCCATTCGTATTTCTTCCTTGGTAAAGTTTCTGTTCATTTCTTCGCCCCATTTTTTGATGGGGTTGGATGTTTTCTTCTTGTAGAGTTCAACCAGTGCTTTATATACCATTGGTATCAACCCCTTATCTGATGGGTATTGTGTAAATATCCTTTCCCATTCTGTGGATAGTCTTTGGATTCTGGTCACTGTATCTCTTGCGGTGCAGAAGCTTTTTAGTTTAATGTAGTCCCATTTGTTGATCTCTGTTTTTACTAGATTGCTTAGTTCCGTGTCACCTTTGAAGATACCTTTATCTTCAATATCGTGGAGGGTTTCGCCGACCTTGTCTTCAATGTACCTTATGGTTTGTGGTCTAATGTTGAGGTCTTTAATCCATTTTGATCTGACTTTTGTGCATGGTGTCAGGTCAAGGTCTAAACCCATTTTTTTGCATGTGGTTGTCCAGTTGTGCCAGCAGCATTTGTTAAAGAGGCTTTCCTTGCTCCACTTCACATCTCTTGCTCCCTTATCAAAGATTAGATGATCATACATTTGGGGTTGTGTGTAGGGATATTCCACCCTGTTCCATTGGTCTACGGCTCTGCCTTTGTTCCAGTACCATGCTGTTTTAATTGTTACTGCTTTGTAGTAAAGATTGAGGTTGGGGAGGGTGATGCCTCCCATCATCTTTTTCCCAAGAATTGTTTTAGCTATCCTTGGACGTTTGTTATTCCATATGAAATTTAGGATTGCTTGATCCATTTCTTTGAAGAATGTCATGGGTATACTTATAGGGATCGCATTGAATCTGTATAATGCTTTAGGGAGTATTGCCATTTTGACAACATTGATTCTCCCTATCCACGAGCAGGGTATATGTTTCCATTTCCTCATGTCCTCTTTGATTTCATGGAGTAGCGTTTTGTAGTTTTCTTTGTAAAGGTCTTTTACTTCCTTGGTTAAGCTGATTCCGAGGTACTTGATTTTCTGGGGCACGATTGTGAATGGGATTGCTTTTTTCATGTCCCTTTCCTCTGCCTCATTGTTTGCATATATGAAGGCCATGGATTTTTGGGTATTGATTTTGTAGCCTGCAACTTTACTGTATAAATCTATTGTTTCTAAGAGTTTCTTAGTAGAGGTTTTAGGCTTCTCTAGATATAGTATCATGTCGTCTGCAAATAGTGAGAGTTTGATTTCTTCCTTTCCTATCTGGATGCCCTTAATCTCTTTTTCTTGTCTAATAGCTATCGCAAGTACTTCCAGTACTATATTGAAGAGGAGTGGTGAGAGTGAGAATCCTTGTCTTGTGCCCGATCTCAGAGGAAAGGCCCTTAGTTTTTCCCCGTTGAGGATAATGCTTGCCGTAGGCTTGTGATAGATGGCTTCGACTATCTTAAGGAAAGTTCCTCCAAACCCCATTTTGGCGAGGGTTTTCATCATGAAAGGATGTTGGATCTTGTCAAATGCTTTCTCTGCATCTATTGATATGATCATATGGGAACCTGAACTTTTAAGTAACACAGCTGGAACAATCCGCAGCGGTGGCGGCGGCAGCAGCAGCGGGAGAGAAAAAAAAAAAAGATTTAATTTAGTTGATTTTCTTTGGTTGTTGGTTGTTCGCTTGTCTCACGGTGATGGAAGCTGCACATTTTTTCGAAGGAACCGAGAAGCTGCTGGAGGTTTGGTTCTCCCGGCAGCAAGCCGACGCAAACCAAGGATCTGGAGATCTTCGCACCATTCCAAGATCCGAATGGGACATACTTTTGAAGGATGTGCAATGTTCAATCATAAGTGTGACAAAAACTGACAAGCAGGAAGCTTATGTACTCAGTGAGAGTAGCATGTTTGTCTCCAAGAGACGTTTCATTTTGAAGACATGTGGTACCACCCTCTTGCTGAAAGCACTGGTTCCCCTGTTGAAACTTGCTAGGGACTACAGTGGGTTTGACTCAATTCAAAGCTTCTTTTATTCTCGTAAGAATTTCATGAAGCCTTCTCACCAAGGGTACCCACACCGGAATTTCCAGGAAGAAATAGTTTCTTAATGCAATTTTCCCAAATGGAGCAGCATATTGTATGGGACACATGAATTCTGACTGTTGGTACTTATATACTTTGGATTTCCCAGAGAGTCGGGTAATCAGTCAGCCAGATCAAACCCTGGAAATTCTGATGAGTGAGCTTGACCCAGCAGTTATGGACCAGTTCTACATGAAAGATAGTGTTACTGCAAAGGATGTCACTCGTGAGAGTGGAATTTGTGACCTGATACCAGGTTCTGTCATTGATGCCACACTGTTCAATCCTTGTGGGTATTCAATGAATGGAATGAAATCAGATGGAACTTATTGGACTATTCACATCACTCCAGAACCAGAATTTTCTTATGTTAGCTTTGAAACAAACTTAAGTCAGACCTCCTATGATGACCTGATTAGGAAAGTGGTGGAAGTCTTCAAGCCAGGAAAATTTGTGACCACCCTGTTTCTAACTCAGAGTTCTAAATGTCGTGCAGTGCAGTGCTTTCTTCGCCCCAGAAGATTGAACGTTTTAAACGTCTTGATTGCCAGACTGCTATGTTTAATGATTACAATTTTGTTTTTACCAGTTTTGCTAAAAAGCAGCAACAACAGCAGAGGTGATTAAGAAAAATGAAGAAAAAACGCAAAAAGAGAACACACATTGAAGGTGGTAGCTGCTTTTTAGATGTTGATACCAGGGGCCATGCTTTCCATAATCACCACCTCATGCAGAAAGCCCTAGATGTAAAGATAGTGTAATCATTTTGAATTGTATGCATTATTATATTAAGGAGTTAGATATCTTGCATGAATGCTCTCTTCTGTGTTTAGGTATCCTATGTCACTCTTGCTGTGAAATTGAAGTGCATGTAGAAAAAAACTTTTACTATATAAAACATTACAACACTTGTGAAAACAAAACAAAAAAAAATTGACAAAGAATGGGTAACAAGGAAACTCCTCATTCAACAGAAAAGGCTATGCTTTTGCTTCAACAGATGATAACCCCACTTAGAAACTTTGGGTCCCATCACGCCTCGTCAGGAATTGAATTCATCTGCCTGATTTGACCTTCAGACCATTGGAGATTCACAACCCTTCAAGTTCCAACCCCAAGCCATTGCAAAACTGATTTCAGCTGGAAACTACAAGGAAATCAGAGGACCTGCAGCAAAAGCCTCTAGTTCTTTAATATATCATGAGGTCACATTAAGAACTTTCTTTACACACCCTTCTTTTACAGGTTGTAGATTGGAAAATACCAGGACCCTGTATTTTGGATTCACAATTCCTTACTTTTACCCTCTCCTTAGAATTCACCAATACCTCAGTTCTGTGAATTCCAAGGAGAAGATAAGAGGAGGAAGGAGTGACTTTTAATAGGAGCACCTTTTCATTTCTTGGCCTCCAGTGAACCAGACCAGAGAATGGCTATGTTTTCCTGCTGAAGGACTCCTGACAGAATTTGTGATGTTCCTACTCCAGAGCTCTCTGAAGTTCACTGGACACCTAGTAGTTGCTTCCCTGGGACCATTGCTGTGACCGCTATTGCTGCTGTTGCGGGAACAGTTCTTCAAGCCTCGATCCAGATGCATGATTTCTTCAGGATGTGACTAAATTACTCTCATCACCCCTGGACAGAGCAGGGCAACTGGACATTTTACAACAAGCACTGATATGGGTTCAGAGACGGGTTGAAGTTTTAGAACAACAAATGAGACCGTTTTGTGACTGGAATAGTTCTCTCGCTCTGTGTCACCCCCCCCCCCCCATAGATATAATGAGTCTGCTCAGACATGGGACAAAATTAGATACCATTTGCAAAATCTGAAGGGAAATATGTCTCTATATGCTCTTGCCCTTCATCATGAGATTGTTCGAGTGTTTAAGGCTAACTCCCAAGAGTTCAGTATAAAACTTGGCCCTGGGTATTGCGAACACATCACAGGGCCTTGTCCCAAGGTCATGGTGGCAAAGTATTACTCACACTATTGGCAGCACTGGTATGGCCTTATTTATCATGTTCATTCTATTGATTATAGGATCCTGCCTCTTTCAGAAAAGACTAGCCAATACTGAGTTCATGACCCACCCAAACTATTATGATCTTTGGCATTTTTATAAACAGAAAAAGGGAAGATGTTGGATTATAGTTCTAAATGTTTTAGGTTTAATATTGGTTCATCCTTTCTCCTCCACCCCTGCCACAAGGAGTTTAGGCTTAAGGGATTACACCCATCACAGTGCTCTGAAGGCGTCCTCATTCCTCTGTGTCTATCTTTAACCTCTCTGTGCTCTGTTTCCCCTATCTGTTAATCTCCTATATCCCCAAATCAGACCTTGTGACTTGTAAGGCCAGATCCTTCTAAGGACTCTGGATTTTGTATTTGTAAGTGGAATATTGCTTTTCTCTTCTCCTTATGTCCTTTGCATAGTTTACTTAGGAGCAGGGTCCTTTTTGTATAGACACAAGAAGACATGAGCTTTTGCAACTTGGGAGTTAATGGACTCTGAATAATACTTACTCCTGGGCATATGCCATATTTACTTGACTTAAGCCTCAGTTGCTCTTAGTTCCTAGCCCCCCAAAAAGGAGTGTCTCAACCAGTGGACTGGATGGACCCAGGGCAAGCCGTAAGCTATCCTGGCATCAAAAAGTGGACAGGGAAAGCACCATAAAACTTAACTATAAGTTAAGAGCATGGTCATGGACAAATTCTGTCATGATCTAAAGAGAAACAACTGGATAAGACTCTGCTGGGGTTAGGAAGGGTGAATCTGGCCTGAAGAATGTAGTCTGGGCTCCATAGCAAGATAGCCCCAGGAGAGCCACTCTATAAGCTTAGTATATCTCTTACTAAGATATACTAAGATATACTGAGATTTTGTGTCCATACAAAATGACAAATATTATTAAGAAGTAGAATTAGATGAATGTTTAAGTGGTTATTGGGCTAAGGAAAGGAGAAAAACACCCATAGGCAGATCACCTTGCTTGAAGAGAATTTTTCTTAGAAGAGCTTCCCTGGAGGGAAGGGCTTTCATATGTTGATTGTGCTATCTGACCTAGGTGTAGTTGCTAGCCCCAACCTTGGAGGTTGGGCTCTTGACTAAGGCAGGGAAACTGGGGGAGGGTGTGGGGTGGCAGAGCAGCATGGGGAAGGTAGGAGACAGGAATGAAGGGTAGTGTGAAGGTGGGGATTGAACGGGGTGCACAGTGAGACTGGAATAGTCACACACAGAGAACGGAATAAACGGCGGGATAGAGATTGGAATAAATGGCAACGATCACCTACTAGCTTGGTGGCCCTATTCCCTCCTTCATGCATCTGTTGGTGGTGGTGGCTGGCTGGGGTGGGGAAGTGGCTTATGTCCACCAACCACACAGGGTTAGAGCACCGCATTTTTATTTTGTGAACACACACACCATCGTGAGAGTTTGAGATGCTGTGTGTCCTTGGGGAGGTCTCAAAGCTGACTCAGCAATTTTGTCGGTTTCTTTCCATGGATTGAGTCTTCCACAATTGTTCCCACTATTTGGACAATGCTTCTTTCAGTTACCAATTTCCGCTGCCCTACCCCTTCCCCAACCTACCCCTGCCAAACCCCATATCTTGAGCATCTGGAGCAGCTCACTACATGATCCTTTGCCCATGGGAAGCCTTTCAAAATGACTCTAAGGAAAGCTCATGTGCCCTCATTGACCCTGCCTGCGGTCCTCCTGCTGTTGCTCAACCAGCTCCTTGATCTTTGCTTGGCTGCCTTGGGCCAGTAGCCACAGTCTCTTCTTTCCATGGCTGGATGTCCTGTGTTGGCGAAGCTCAGTGAACACACATAAAACTCCCCCAAGCATGCCCTCAAAGCCTCTTGTACTTAGCTACGGGCAATGAAGAAGCAGTCACTATGCTTTCTCCCCCACCACTGTGATGGCCTGGGGGTGCGTGGGTCACAGGCTTGGGCTTGGAGATTGCAGGCTTGGCTGAGACAATAGTGTCACCAGTGGAAGCGCTGCTGGGATAGTGCTGGGATTTTATGGTGGTGGTGGGGATTGAACTCAAGGGCTCCTTTCTGCAAAGCAGGGGCTCTACCACAGGTAGGGACCCCACTCAGCATTTCAGAAGCTCTTGAACCCCAGGGTACCTTCGGAGGGGATTTTTTCTTTGCATCTCCTCAGTTTCTGGGCAACCTCCCAGTCACTTCTGTCACCTCTGTATCTCTTCTATACCTGCCATCTGGGATATGCATATATTTATATCAAACTATCACACAACACAACCACCATTTTTGTCTATATCCACCTTTTACATAAAACTGATTTGGTATGTTCTGAATAATATACCTCAATATGGAAACCTCTCTCTTTTTTGTTCTTTTTTACATTTGTGCCTATCTGACTTGGAAATAGCAAATTTTCTATTTTACGAGCTGATAATAATAGCTAACCAGGATCAAATCATAGCTTAGCAGACCGGAGAAATATTACAGTGGGTGAAGCCTTTGCTTTGCATGCAGTTAACTGAGTTTGATTCTTGATATCACACAGTTCCCTATCAGGAGTGAAATCTGAGTGCAAAGCCAGGAGTGAGGCCTTAATAACCATGCATGGTCCCAAAACAAAAACAAAACAAAAGCCAAACCCCATAGCTTAGCAAATTAAAAAAAGAGAGGTTAGCTCAAAAGCATTTTGCCTTTGCACTCAACGAAGAAGAGTTTGGCCTGGCTGGCATTTTGGTGTAGCTGGCTTGCTGGGAAGATGGGGTTACTTAAGCAAAGTCTTAGTGAGTACACAAGCTCCAAACTCACATCCCAGTAGATGTTGTGTGGAGACTCAACAAAGCACACTTGCAAGCTTCTCCATGGCTTTCTTGATCTGCTAGTTTTTAAAAACATTTCTTCTTCTTCTTTTTTTTAATGAGGCATACAGAGATGGCTAAAGGAAAATAGCCAAAAAATGACATTTTTCAATGTGATTGATATGTTCCTTGTTCGGGATTTATAAAGACCAGTGTCTGGTAAGGCGAGAGAACCCACAGCCTCTCACCCCACCCTGCAAGCAGGGTCACTTTTGTTCTCGGTTTAACATATAGACCTAAGTGCCCCCTCCCCCATTAAAAAAGGGGGAAGTGAAGAAAACATGTAGAATCTATAGGAAAGATTCAAGAGGAGTAACACCTGTATTTTAGGAATTCTGGAAGGAGAGGAAAGAGAGCATCTAGAGTGCCTAGGGAGTGTAAGGGGTCACGATTGAACTCAGGGCCTTATGCAAGTAGACCGTGGACTTCAAGGAATTGATTGGCTCCTGGGTGGAAAGCATTCACTCAGCCCTGTGAACTCTCTCCCCAACCCCTCATGTGTTTCACAGCAATTGCCAAAAAGATTGAGTACTTTTCTCTGCGGTTCCTGACATTCCAGGACAGAACCTAGAATCATCAGAAACCATGCTTGCTACCTGCAGATGAGGCAAGGAGCAGAGAACAAGTATCCTGATATTAAAATCAATGACCAGAAAAGTGATTTTTCCTAGTTTGTTTTATTTTTCATTTTAGATAATGTTGAAAATGATACCACAAACCTGACATAAGGTCTATTTTCTGACATTATTGTTTTCATGAAGTATAATTACTAGCAGCAATTTAGATTTGTTAATTGCATGTAGGCCAGGGTAAGCATATAGCTAAGTGGTAGAATACTTCCCTTACATGTGTGTGGTAATCTCTGGCAGTACACACACACATACAAACACACATACATTTAGTATGAAATAAGCTTATCACTCAAAAAGTTTTATCAAAATGCTTTTACCTTAGTCATAATTATCAAAATACTAATAAAGATACTAATTAGTAAAAAATACTAAATTAGTAAAAATACTAATTTTTAAAGTCTCAAGTTCTATGTGTGTATATGTGTTGCTTTATATTACACTTTTATAAGTTTGGTTTCATTTTCTTACCAGAAAACCTGTTGAGCACTGGCACTAGCTAATGAAACCAGGCTTTAGGATATAAAAGTCAAGATAACTAAGAGTCTGTACTATATTTTTAAGAACCTGGAAAATAATTTGAACAACAAAAATCAAGAATTAATCTTTTATTTCCATGGGCAATCTACAATTGAGATAGTTGATACTGGACAGATTTACACAAAAATACCCGAACACAGAGAACTTAGGTTCATGACTTTAAATCCAGAGGCACAAACCCCACCAGTGTGGATCTGAAATGCAACTTAGCATGGAAGCAAGAAAAGGCAAGTTGTCAAACAAATCCATTTTTCAAAGGATTCTAACATTTTCCTTTATTTAGTAAACATGCTCTGAAAGAATTCAAAGATTAATTCTTAAGTAATTGTTCTGCAGCAATTCCCTAATCACCACAAATATTATTAAAGACTGAGATTACAAAGAAGATTCATATGCAAAACACCTCTGCCTCCACAGAACCTACTTACCTACACTTTAAAATTTCATACAAGTAGGGGTCTTTAACAGTGGGTTCATAAATTTTCACCTGGTAAATCAAATCAGAACTTTAGACCAATCTTTTCTTTCTTGGAGGGGAAGGGTGAGGATGTGAGCCCACAGTGGTGATGCTCAGGGTTTACTCGTAGATCTGGGTATAGTGTTCACTCTTGGACATGGCAGAGATGAAACTTTGGTCAGATGAGTGCAAGATTTTACCTCCAGTACTATCATTCCGGTCCCAAACTTTGGACCAATCTTTAAACACGATTGATTTATTAAAAATTGAACCGCCTTTCCTTAGGTAGTCATAGCAGGAAGGAGAACAGACATGAAACATAATAGGAAGATTTTTTCCTCCAAAAATATTGCAGGTTCGAATTGTTGTGAAACCTTCCCCAAACTTGGGACCCAAACACAAATCACATGTGGATGTCCTGTAAGGAGGAAGCATCAAGTCAATATTCTGCAAAGTTCTTCTAACAGAAAGATATTTTGCTTGATACTAAGATTTAAGATAAAATATGACCTTCATACTTATTGATCTTACCATCTAATTGATCGGCTAAGACACATAAAGTGGAAGTTGTTATGAGAGTAAATTAGTAAATGAATCCTCTAGATGGGAAAAGTTTACCTTATTGGTATACACCGTAACACAGGAAAAGTTCTCCTTATTGGTATACACTATAATACAGTCAGACTGCTCTTTGTATCAAGTCATGGTACTTGAAGCCAATCATATAAAAAGGGTGCGACAGCATAAATCTATATATTTTTTCCTTAAAGTTGACCAAATGTCTGTCTCAGCATAGTGTATTGTAGCCTAACCTTTCCTTCTGATCTTTATCAGCTGTTTTGTTCACTATTCTTAAAATTTTGCTCAGCTTTTAGATAGATTATAAATAAGTTTCAGCAAACTCAAGATCTGGACCTCCAAATATATGATCATCTAATCTTTGATAAGGGAGCAAGAAATGTGAGGTGGAGCAACGAAAGCATGTTTAACAAATTGTGCTGGCAAAACTGGACAGCTACATGCAAAAAAATGGGCTTAGACCTCCACCTATCACTCTGTACAAAAGTCAGATCAAAATGGATTAAAGACCTCAACATCAGACCAGAATCCCTAAGGTACATTGAAGACAAGGCCGGCAAAACCCTCCACGACATTGAAGACATAGGTATCTCCAAAGCTGACACGCCACTGGCCAAGCAAGTGAAAACAGAGATAAATAAATGGGACTATCTCAAACTAAGAAGCTTCTGCACCTCAAAAGAAACAGTGACCAAAATACAAAGACAATCTACAGAATGGGAAAGGATATTTACGCAGTACCCATCCGAGAAAGGGTTGATAACAAGGATATACAATGCACTCCACAAGAAGAAAACTGCCAACCCGATCAGAAAATGGGGTGATGAAATGAACAGAAACTTTCCCAAAGAAGAAATCCGAATGGCTGAGAGGCACATGAGAAAATGTTCAACATCACTAATCATCAGGGAGATGGAGATCAAAACAACAATGAGATATCATCTCACACCACAGAGACTGGCCCACATCCCAAAAAACAAAAGCAACCGGTGTTGGCGTGGATGCGGGGAGAAAGGGACTCTCCACTGCTGGTGGGAATGCCGACTGGTTCAGCCCTTTTGGAAAACAATATGGACGATTCTCAAAAAGTTAGAAATTGAGGTTCCATTTGACCCAGCAATACCACTCCTGGGAATATATCCTGAAGAGGCAAAAAGGTATAGTAGAGATGACATCTGCATTTCTATGTTCATTGCCGCACTGTTTACAATAGCCACAATATGGAAAAAACCAGAGTACCCAAAAACAGATGACTGGCTAAAGAAACTCTGGTATATCTACACAGTGGAATACTACGTAGCTGTTAGAAAACATGAAGTCATGACCTTTGCATATAAGTGGATCAACATGGAAAGTATCATGCTGAGTGAAATGAGTCAGAAAGAAAGAGACAGACATAGAAAGATTGCACTCATATGTGGAATATAAAGTAGCTGAGAGGTACAAGCTTACAATGATGCAATTTCTGGAAGATATTTCTCTGGACTTAGTTACTAAAGTACTAAAATACAGAAATCCAAACGCGTGCGGCTGCTAGTGTGGCCTCTTGACCTCATATCTCTTCATTTTCAGCAATGGAAAACAAATGATCAAATGCTTTCTTTTCAGCAGGTCGACTTTAGGGGGGAGAAACTCCAAATCAATAATAGTGAGTTTTTTGTTGAAATATTGAATGTAATCAAAGTAAAGTGAAAGTACAGTGAAATTTACCAGTTACACATGCGGGAGTGGGGGGTTTGGGGAGGTGGGGGGAGGGGGGCGGTATACTGTGATTCTTGGTGGTGGAATATGTGCACTGGTGAAGGGATGGGTGTTCGAGCATTGTATAACTGAGACTTAAACCTGAAAGCTTTGTAACTTTCCACATGGTGATTCAATAAAAGGATAAATTTTTAAAAAAATTATAAAAATTTAAAAAAATACAAAAAAAACCCTCAAGATCTGGTACTTCAAATTAGACCTCTGGTTAGCTAAAAGAAAAATCTAGTTCTATTTAGCATTAAGCTGAGCCTTGTCAAATCTAAATTTTTCCTTTAACTCTAATTTTTACTCTAAGTTACTATGTATTAGTAACTTAGCATTGTATACATAATACAATACTATGTATTGTTTCATAGTATCACTACAGATACAGATCATGTAGTGATCTGTATCAGTGTTTTGAACTTCTATGAAAAACATGACAAAATTTCCTGAAAAATTAAAATTCTATGAAAGGAATAAAGTATTTGATTAGAGAAAGAAATATGGAAGATCTTAGAGGAAATCCTAAGGCATCCCATAATGAATACTTTCTCTTTTTGAGAAAAGAAAAACTATGTTTCATTTTCTTAACATGTATACGAATATAAGTGTGGGTACTCTAAAATTATTATATAAAATTTACTAAAAGTGTCACATGTACTTTTTAATTCAGATTATTAGTCCAAAATGTTGTATGCCACAAAAATTGAGCAAACTCCATTATTAATCACATGAGAAGATTTTGAATTATATTATAAGATGTTTGAAGTCTTGCCATTTGCAGACTTGCCATTTGCAAAAGGTATTCTACTACTTCCTGTGCTCACAGGAATTCGAAGGATAGAGGTATCAGGACTGCACAGAGCTACACTTCTGATCAGAGAGAAGGGCTGTGATTAGAAACAAAGTGCTGCTCTGCTTCAGCTTGCCTCAAAATTGTGAATGAGCTGAAGACTTTCGTATTCATGACCATGCACACTGCGGTGCTAATAAAATGTTCTGTGAACATATTTATATTTCTGGGGACTATCCACTCACTGTCACTGAGTAAGTCTTCTAGGTTTGTAAAATTTCCCCACAATTCAACTCTAGAAGCTCTTAGTGCTATCTTGGGGTCACTTTCTGCTGCCACATGGGCCCATTTTGGTGTCTGGCAGTCTAACTTCAGCCAACTCTCCCCTTCTCAGGATTATGAATTTATTCAACATAAACTTTGTATACTTTCTAAGAGGGGTCTTTCTGGGGAAACAAAACATAGCCTTGTCAGTGACTAAAATTTCTTCAGGAAATTATCCCTACTTGGAGTATTCTTTTTGAAATTCATAGCAACAGAGGATTTCATTACATGAGGCAAGTCGCATACTTGACAGGCAAGAGATACTTCATCCTTCGTTTTCATTGTGCCAATCTTTAGGGCTGACAAAATAAGCCAATAGTATAACAAGATCATAAACTGATAGGGACTATCAGTTGCTTCCTTTGTGATGGTAACGCTGAGGCTCCACAAGCAATTTAACTCTAGTTGCTCAAGAACAGCGTCCTATGAGATGGGCTCCGACTAAAAATATGGAATAAAGTCAAGTAATTAAGAATTTGCGCAAACTTGAGGCACCATTTTCATAAAACTCAAATAGACTCTCTAGGAAAAAGAAAACAAAACATAAACAGAGTTTTGTTATTTAGATGCTGTGGCAGTCTAAATAACTGCCTCCGGAGGAGACATTCTCTGGGCTCTGTCTGGACCAAGACGGGAACTTTCAAGTAACTGTGTGCTTGTAAGGACCCAGATTGATGGAGATTGTGGCATAGAGACTTCCATGACTGACAGTCACCTATCCTTATTATCAAAAAAGCCAAAGATATAACCCCAATGATGTGTTTCTTGACACGTATAAAAACCTACACTGTTAGATTATATATGTTATTGCATATTCCCCAAGTGACTATTCACATTACTCTAATCATAATTGTACATGACCTTACTGGAAACTTCATATATATACATATGTATATATATGTATATATGTGTGTATGTACATACATATATATATTTTATAGAGAGAGAGAGATAAAGGAGAGTGAGGGAGGGGGAGAGGATGAGGGAGGAAGAGAGAGAGAAAAAGGATGGGACAGTCACTTTAACTCTACAAGACATAAAAGCAGACCCATACTTCCCTTTCTGAACTTGCTGCTACAGCCTGCAATGTCCATACTTACTTCCTAACTTATAAGCTGTTTACTACCCAGAAACACCCCCTTTTTTTCTATTCAGCAGTTTCTGTGGTTCTTGAAAAATGTTTTTCATTTTCTATTTAAAAAATTTTACTTCCTTAAACATTTAAAGTAGGTATTTCATATTCTAGAAACATTTCTAATCCCTTAGATCCTTAAAGACTGGTATCTGTTGATTATATTTTGCTCTTTATTTTTGCTGACTTAGCTCTTCATTGTGATGTATATAGTAAGTATACATTATGCATTTATATAAATTGCTATAAATTATATAATGTGACCATTCAGATAGCCATTCAGAATTCAGATACAATTCTCATACATATTTAGTCTTTCCCCACATGCTGGCTCTTTGCTTCTAAGAGTATAGGGATTTTCTAAGTTTTGAGAGGCTGCCTACTGTTATTTTCATGAGGAATCTGTAGGGGAAGCATCTCAGAAGGGGATTTGGTTATTCAGGAAACCAACCACCTACTCAGAGTCCCACCACTAGGCTCGTAGAGAGGAGGGGGGTGAGGCTGAGTTCAATTCCCAGTGGCCAGGGAGTTCATTCCTTTGTAGGCATGAAACCTCTACACGAACTCAAGATAATGAACCTCAGACAGCTGTTGTCTTGTTGAATATTGTGGATATTTGGGGAAAGTGATACATGTATTCATTCTAATAAAATGGTGACTTAGTGAATAAACAGGTTTTCTGATTTCTGTGAGCTGTCTAGTAAATTGATTGAACTTGTAAAGACATCTCTAGCCAGGACATCAGAAGCATGGGACACACCCTGGGCTTGCACCCAGTGTCTAAGCTGGAGGGCGATCTTGGGTAATTTAGTCATTCACCTGTGGGAACTGGCATCTTCTCCAGGTAAATTGTGTCTAAAGCGACTAACAAGGTCACCAAAAATCTCATGACCAATGATGTCTCAATGTAAAATTAAAAAAAAAAACAATTCAGGGCCTGGTTTCATTCTTACTGGTAGATTTTCTTTTCTTTTTTGTGCCATACCTGGTAGCACTTTGGGTTTACTCCTGGCAGTGCTGGGGGTGGAGGCATCGTACAGTATCTGGGATCAAACCCAGGGCTCCAGGGTTACTGACATAGCTCAATGGGCTGAGCCCATGCTTTGCAAGAGGAGGCTGGGTTTAATCCTAGCACTGCATGGTCCCCTGAGCACGGTGCCCAAAGTCGTCTCCAAGCCCCACCAGAGATGACCCTCCAAAATCAAACAAGAGAACAAACAAAAACCAAAACCTGGGCCAACGCAAGTGCTCCCATTCGTTGAGCTGGGTCCTGGTAGATTTGTTTTTTCAATCACCTATTCAAATTTCTCTATTGGTTACTAGTAGGTTTAGATTTTCTGCCTTTATTGAATCAATATTTTTCATTTACATGTTACTGGGAAACCATTTTAATTAGGCATACTAATAGTTAAATCGGTACTATAAGCACAAATAATCAATAATGCTGTCAAATAGTTTTATAGCATTTGAATGAAAATAAGAGTTAATCCTGAGTGGACTGTAAGAATTTCTGGTTTAAAATCCCTAGTTTGAGATTAAGCAATAATTTTAACACTGATCATCGATCTCTAGGAGGAAGAGAAGTTTGCTTGATGTATGTCTCTATTCCTAGTCTCAAGTTAGAGTAAATGTTTTCCCTTAAAAGTATGTATGGGACTAAAGGTTTATTTTCTTGAAAAATCCACTTCTATGTCTTTACTAATTCATGGCAAATTATTTATACTTCAGGTGTATATACAGCTTCCTCTAAAAAATCTATACCTCACAGATTTAAATAATAGATTTAAAGAGTAACTTGAGAATATTAGAAAATGGGTTGAATTTTAAAAGACATAATTAGGTGTAAATAACAAGGAGAAATTGTGTGTATGTTTTGGGGTGTGTGTGAGAGAGAGAAAGAAAAAGAGGAAGGAAAGAGGATGAGAGAGAAAAAGAGAGGAAGGAAGAGGAAGGGAGAAAGAGTGAATAGTAAAACAGCATCTGGATCTATAACAAGAAACATTTTAAATATTTAAAGGTATGTTTTGGTTAAAAGCATTTCAGGATTTGCTCACCATCTCAAATGCTGTGCAATTTCAGGAATATCTCCATAATATAGGTGTAATTTATTTTTCAAAAAGATCAAAGCAGCAATCTGGGTGAGAGGCTGTGGCTTAAAAATGGTGGGAAGAGTCTGTATCCAAAAGACGTGATGAGTGAAATTATTTTCAAAAGAAATTTTTTTCAGATTAAGCCTCAAAATTGCAGGTGGAAAAGTTACCAGTTCATTCCCATCAACAATGAGTTTTTCAAGTGATCTGCAAATAAACAAAAGTATATTTTAAAAAGTATTCATGTACTTTATAATATTAAGTAAAACTCTGTCCCAGTGTTCCTGAATTTGATCCCTGCTACCATAAAAACAAATGGAGGGGTTGGGGGATGGGAGAGAAGGAAGGCACAGTAGAGAGAAAGAAAATACAAATGTTAACTTCTTTAGGATGAACAGAATTAATTTAAAAAGCAACTGAACCAAGAATTATGCAAATTTACCCAGTTGTGTGAGTTAAATAGTAGGGTTAAATTACTTATCTTGGGCCTTAGAAACACACCATCACTACAGAAAAAGGAAAAGAATATTCACAAATACAGGACCAATGTTACATAGTTTCCCATTTTATGTGCTTTTCTTGAAGTTTTGTTTGTTCTTTTTGCTTTTGCAGCCACACCCCGCAGTACACAGAGGTTCCTTCTGGTTCTGTGTTTAGTTGGCTCCTGGGAGTGCTCTGGGACCCTGTGGTGACTGGAACAGGGTGGGGAGGTGTGACCAGTCCTCCTGTGTTTGTGTTCAGCCTACTAAGCTATTTCTCTGGCCCCTTGACCACGTTATCTCCATTCTAGTGGTAGAAATAGAAAAATATTCTTTTCAGGAGGGGAAAATAAAAATCAATCAAAGCACGTGTGTGTATGTGTGTATGTGTATGTGTATGTATAAGCACACAAGGTTCAACATTTAACAATATGTTATTAATCTCTTATAGAAGGGTTTACTGGATCCTGGGTGAAATACAACAATCTTCACACACTTTCCCCTAAGGAAACTTTTGGGATCATTTTCAGCGGTCTGATCATAACAAACAATACAAAATAAATTATTTAGGTTCTGCTTTGAGGCAGGGGTTGAGGTTCAAGATGGAAACATCCAAAGTATGGTGGCAAGCACTTTACCTGCTGTGCTATCTCTCCAGCTTCAGGCCACAAATTATTTTTTAAAGTTAAAAAAAAAAGATTCAGACAAAGAAGAATTAACTCTAGGGTTGGGGTGGGGGATTTAATTCATACAGAAAAAAATCTGCCATGGAAAACAGATCCAGGACACCCCCACAGAGCCAGGAATAGCCCCTGCACACCTCTAGCTGTGACCCTCAGAGCAAACTAAAAACCAAACAAAATAAAGAAAAAGTTAAAAAACAAAACAAAACAAAAAACAAACAAGGAAATCAAACTGCCCTTAAGAACATTTTTGGCCACACTGAAACTCAGAGAATGATACACAGAGGAAACTGTAAAAAGGGCAGCAATCCTCGATGCTCACCCATTCCAGAAAATATTTATCTATTAAAGGCAAAGAGAGGAAAAAATTACCCATGTTGGGTGTGGGTAGACAGCTCAGGCTAAAGAGTGTCTGGGATCTCAGGGAGCACATGGTTGACTAACATACCTAAGACAATCCCTGAGCACCTCTTTTTTCAGCCCTCAGACCAAACCAAACCCAAAATGACCCACACGTGCCATCTGAGAATAATATAAAAACCAACAGTCACAAAAAAGCCACAACAAATGAACTGAAGAAAACATATCAGGGTTCACGATAAGAGGAAAGGGGAATTGTGAGCCATGAATCTTAAAATACATAATGAAATATAAATGGGAAATAGCTCGAAATGTATGGAAAATCTAAGAGTTGAGTGAAATAGAGACATGATGCAAAGGTAAATACTAATGGGGAATCTGAAACGAAAATCCTGAAACCATCTGAGCAAAATCTAGAATTTGTTTGTTTGAGAGTCACATCTGGCAGTGCTCAGGGCTTACTTCAGGCTCTATGCTCAGGGATCACTCCTGGTGGTCTTTTGGGACCTTATGAGGTGCCAGAAATTGAACTTCGCCATGTGCAAAAAAAGTACTATTGCTTTGGCTCACCCTAAAATTATTTTTATTGGGGTTCTGTAATTTACAATATTATTAATAATGGCTTCCCATATTCATAATTCCAACAGCACACCCATCATCAGTAGTCCCACCCCCTTCCCCAAGGATCTCAATGCCTAGAATAGGACGAAGTATAAAGAGAATAACTGAGAGCACTGTCACTGTTACTGTCATCCCGTTGCTCATCGATTTGCTTGAGCAGGCACCAGTAACGTCTCCCTTGTGAGACTTAACTAAGAGCATTACTAAAAAATTATTTCTGTAGTAGTTATTAATAATTATTCTAAAGTCAATATCAAATTAGCATGATATTGACCTAAAAGCATACAGAGGAACCCAATAGACTTTTTTAAAAAGTAGCATAAAGGGGGCCAGAGAGCACTTGGTTGACCCCGGTTCAAAACTCAGCACCTAAGAAGCTCCCCCAACCTCCACCAGGATCCCTGAGCAGGAGGAAGAGTCAGGAGTAAACCCTGAGTACGGCTGGGTGTGGCCCCCAAACAAAAACAAACAACACCCCCCAAATTAGCATTAGAAAAAACAGAACTCAGCATTTAAATTACAGTATGTATTATTAGCTCTTTGTGTCTATGTATTGCCCTATAAAAATAAATAAAACACTACAGATATGTACATGAAAAAGCTGACATTCTATTCATGCATTTCTTTAGATAATAAAAATTTTGTTTTAAAAATATTGCAAACAAAACATGAAAATAACTTTTTTTTTTCTTTTTGGGTCACACCCGGCAATGCACAGGGGTTGCTCCTGGCTCTGCACTCAGGAATTACCCCTGGCAGTGCTCAGGGGACCATAAGGGATGCTGGGAATCAAACCTGGGTCAGCCGCGTGCAAGGCAAACACCCTACCCACTGTGCTATTGCTCCAGCTCCAACATGAAAATAACTTTTTAACAAATTTTATGCCTCACAGATGTTAATTTTTCCAGCACTGGTGACCAGTATTGGGACCCAAACGCAGGAACTGACACATGTCACATATTATGTTTTATAGCTATTAAATAAATTAAAGCTCTTGATTTTCTTCATCACAATCACCACCAAATATATCCTTAATGGTCATTTGCTTCTTCCAAAATACCTGAGTTTCTGAATATCACTTGGAAGAGTAGTAATAGTATTGTAGGCAATATCAAGATTCCTGAGACGATACAAGTTGAACAACCTTAAACAGAAAGAGCAAGTAAATTGTAAAGATAATTAATTGTAAAGATAATTAATAAGCCTATCATTATTCGAATAAATGATAAGAACTAAAGTTCCTCTCTGCGGGCAGAGAGTCTCTTCTGCCCGCATGCCTGGCTGTCTTCCCCAGGGCCCCTCTCCACACGTTTGGACAGGCCTCACGCATGAAGGTACCGACAGAGGAACCTGGGTGTGTGTAATTCCATCAATGGTCAGCACCCAGAGACTTAAAAGCGAGCTCCCAGAAGATATCTTGTAGCCTACTTCTCCCTCTGGGAGAAACTGGCAAGCTTCTGAGAGTTTCCTGCCCACATGGGACAGCCTTGCAAGCTTCCCATGGTGTATTCATATGCTAAATCCAGTAACAAGCTGGATCCCATTCCCCTGACCCTGAAAGAGTCTCCAGTGTGACACCCTTGAGAGGGCCGAGCCAAGAGAGACTTCTAAGATCTCAGAGAAAGGACAAATGAAGAGGTTACTGAGCCCGCTCAAGAAATCGACGATTAATGGGGATTTCGTGATTCGTGATAGTTCCTCAAACTATATATCTATCCTTTAAAATGGCTTGAAATACTTGGAGTGGATAAAGTCCCATTAAGAAATGTTGGGGGTTGGAACGATAGCACAGCGGGTAGGGTGTTTACCTTGCACTCAGCTGACCAGGGTTCAATCCCTGGCATCCCATATGGTCCCCCAAGCACTGCCAGGAGTAGTTCCTGAGTGCAGAGCCAGGAGTAACCCCTGAGCATCGCTGGATGTGACCCAAAAAGGAAAGAAAGAAAGAAAGAAAGAAAGAAAGAAAGAAAGAAAGAAAGAAAGAAAGAAAGAAAGAAAGAAAGAAAGAAAGAAAGAAAGAAAGAAAGAAAGAAAGAAAGAAAGAAAGAAAGAAAGAAAGAAAGAAAGAAAGGGAGAAAGAAAGGGAGAAAGAAAGGGAGAAAGAAAGGGAGAAAGAAAGAAAGAAAAAGAAAATCACTTTCCCATTTACCTAGACTCACTGAATGCACCCTGAGCTAGAATCACTCATGCACCCTGAGCACAGTTTGGGAGGCCCTTTTCCAGCAAAAGAAAAGTCCTTGCCGGACCAGAGAAGTGGCTCAAAGGGCTGGAATGCACACTTTGCAGATAGGAACCCGGGGTCTGATCCCCAGCCTTGCATGGTCTGCCAAGTAGTTCCAGGAGCAACAAAAAGGAGGGAAGGGAGGAAGGAAGATGGGAAAGAAGGAAGGAAGGCCATTTGAGAAATTACTAACATTTAGATATACTTTTCTTATGTAATGTGTAATATTTAATGTTTCAAATATAGACACAGTGTAATATTTGCAAATATTTCTATTTCTTTTTTGCAATTATGGTACATGGGATCCAGGCCAGGGCCTCTTGTAACTCTTGCAGCTGGTTGTTCCTGAGCTATATCTCCTTTGTAATATTTAGTTCTGTGGGCTCTTCCAGCAAAATCATTAAATCTGAGCCAGGGTCTCAGAAGTACTGGTTGCAGCCTGAGCCTGTCCAAGTGCAAGGCGGCTGGAAGAGATGTTACCCACAGAGTCGATGATCTCCCTGGGTATGTGCATGGAGGGCCAGAGTAAATGCATGGTAGCAACAGGACTGAGTTGAACTCTAGAACATTCTACTGGTGTCTGAGAATTAATTATTAATGTGCTGAGGCTAGACCATACACTGACATTGAAGTTGGGTTTAAGTGTAATAAAAACAACCATTTATTTTGTACACAAATATCCCTATTCACATTAGAGTTGAAAGGATTTCGCCCTCTGTGCAGGCTTCTCTCAGTTTATAGGTCAGGATAGTGAGGCCAATAGTGGCTTTCTTTAGATCACGTAGATCCCTATCAAGTTTAAAGTAGAAAACCTAAATTTCCTAATTCCAAATCCAACTGTCATCCTTTCCTTATCCAAAGGGCTGCCAAGGGATAGGTGCAAGATTCTCCCCCAATCTTCATGACATGGTTTGTGTTCATATAATCCAAATTCAGAAAATATATCTTTAGCTATGTACTAACTAGTCCCATTATTTGTCATCTATGTACTTGGCCAAATTATATTCAACACACATAGTATGAAACATTAGAGCAGAATAAGAATTACTAAATGAATAAAAGTTCCTGCTGCTTTCAAAAAACTAATAAATTCAGACTTTTCTAAATTATATACTATATTTTGTTTGCTTTTGATCTCCAACTATCAACTTTACCCAGCTGGAAGAGAAGTAAGCAAATTAAAGGCCATGTCTAAAATTCTAAGGAACTTAAGTTGTTGAATTGCAGAGGGGATTTCTTTGATAGGATTATTTCGCAGGAGCAGCACTTGTAAATTTTTAACACAAAATACCTAAGGGATAAAACAGAGGAAAAAACCATGAGTGGAATACTAAGGTCTGAGAATGCTTTTTTACTATGTTTTAGAAAGCCTTTGAATATAGTAATTAATGTAGAAATAGGATAGTATAGTAATTGGGTGCATTATGTATTTCATCAAATGCCTTTAGCATAATTTCAAAATAACTAACTAGCATTAATGTGTGATTTTATGGTAAGATATTGCACAGGATGATTTTTGATTCATAAGTCTTTTTTTAGTTGGGAAAAATAGTATTTGATCAAGCATGTGGTTTCATTGGAGTTACTTATTTAAACAATGAAGAAGGAATAAGATATCTATAGAAACAGATTTAACCTTAGCAATCAGGGAAGTGTCAAATAATCATATTTAGATTTTTTTTACTCTTACTTAACAGTAGTTTTGTGTATGCTAATTTTTCATATTAATTGAACAATGAATATGTCATTAAAATCTATGATCTTCAGTGTATTTCTTACTTTTGGGTGGATCTTAATATGGTTAACATTAGCTCTCTTAAACAATAAATCATACCTTTAAGTTTATGCCAAGATCTAAAATTGGTAGAGCATGCTTCTTTTTACAATCAGGAAATGTAATCTTTTATTTCTTCAACATTGTTCTGGCTATTCATTGTCTCTTGAATTTCCACATAAACTTTAGAATTGCATCCCACCCCACCCTCTGCACTTGCTTAAAAGAAAGAAAGGTATAATTTTCATAAGGATTGCATAAATCTATAGATAAATCTGGGAATCTAGTAATCTTAACAATATTAAAAGAGAAACAAACATAACCTATTTTTTAGGTCACCTCGCTTCTGGCTGTCTCACCAAATGTTGTAAGTGACCTCGGTGTAAGTAAGGGAGAAGGAAAGAGAAAGGAGAGAGAGAGAGAGAGAGACAGAGACAGAGACAGAGACAGAGACAGAGAGAGGGAGGGAGAGAGGGAGGGAAGAAGAGAGGGAGGAAGAGATGGGGAACAGAGACAGAGACAGTGAGAGATATTGTTGACCTACCTATATCTCCCTAGGGAACCTCTAAGGAGGACTGGGCTGGCAAAGTTGGCCACAATCACCTGCCTTGGATACTAGTGACCCTCCGATCTCAGGGGCAACCATCAAGCTACTCTTTGCAGGGAAAGAAGTCAGAAGTCCAAATACTACTCCATCATTAAAAGTATGAAACTGTGGGGTCCATGGATATGGTTTAAAGGTAGAATACATGCCTAGCATTTGCAGTATAGTGAATTTTATCCTTGTTACTGCATGGCCCTCTGAGTATTGTAGGGAGTAGTCCCAGGGTGACTCCTTATCACTGCCTAAGCTTGAGTACTGCTAACAGTAGCCACAATTTAAAAAGAAAAAAAAAAGATTAAATTGTTCTCTTTGGGATAAATGAATGAAACTTGAGGTAAATGAAATAAATGATAGGCAATTAGTAGGCGTTTTTACTCCTATGTGGAACATAACTAGTAAAAACAACCAAACTAGCAAAATCCAGCAAATCTAACTCCTAGACTCAGTGGAAGCCACAGTGTTACTAGAGGGAAAGGGGTTGCGTCACAGGAACAGGTAGAGAGTGATAGCATGGTGGCAACAAGAAATTCTACAGTGGGGTTGTGAGCTCTATATACATATATGACCGTATGGATATCCATACATATACATAAGCCTTGAAATTATAGAATTTGTGAACTAATGATAAATTAAAAGGGAGAGAGGAAAAAAATGAAATAAAAGTCAATTTATTAGTACTCTTTATTCTGGAAGTCCTAATTGTCGACATCTAATAGCCTAGTTCTCCCTCTTAGAGAACCTGACCAGCTACCAAGAGTCTATTGCCCACTTGGGAGAGCCTGGCAAGCTCCCCGTGGCGTATTCATATCCCAAATACAGTAACAGATATATACATACCTCATGGAGAGCCAGGCAAGCTACCAAGAGTATCCCGCCCCCATGGCAGAACCTGGCAAGCAACCCATGGCGTATTTGATATGCCAAAAGCAGTAACGATAGGTCTCATTCCCCTGGCCCTGAAAGAGCCTCCAATCATTGGGAAAGACGAGTAAGGAGAGGCTGCTAAAATCTCAGGGCTGAGTGTAATAGAGATGTTACTGGTGCCCGCTCAAGTAAATCGATGAACAACGGGATGACAGTGATACAGTGATACAGTGATACAGTGATTCTGGAAGTCAGTTCATAAAACCCAGTAGCTCGTAGAGCAATGACTACAAATATTGAAAACATAATCTGTCCTAATTACTCACTTACGACGTTAAATTATCTTATCCTATATCTGATCATCTTTGATATATTTTATTAAGCAGAATATCCTATTTCTGCCAATTATAACTAGCAGAACATCATATATAACTGGTTATTTAACATTTTTAAGACTTTCATCAACAACTGGTAAGGATTATTTTAGATTTAGAGAAAAAGTGAATTATTTTATATTTATTGTACAGTTAGGAGAACATAAAATTGAGGGCCTAACTATAGCACATTGAGGATTAAATTATTCCTAAAAAGGAGAAACTGTATTTTGATTCTTTTGAATATAGGTATTTTTTGGATTTTATCCAAAATACATTAATTTTATTGAAATGCTAAGATTCCATAAGTGATTATCTTAAAATTATTATTCATAACACAAACTATTGCAATATATACAATAATACAAATGGACTCACTTCTGCGGGAAAGTTGGTGAGATCATTATATGATAAATTAATATATACCAGTTGGTGAGCCAACGGTGTCAAGTCTGGACAATTTATAATAAAAAAACCCTAAAAGAAATTGAGAAAATAAAAGGTTAATCATTAGCAATGCACAAACTATTTTATACAGGAGTCAAAGGGAAAAAAGGAGATAATCTCAGTGATGAAATTTGAACTAATGCAGCACATATACATTTACCTTTGATTAATTCACTTTTGCCAAGATAATTTCTTAAGTATGTAAAGGACAGAAACAAAATGGAAACATAATTAAGTATTTATGTATGTAGTAATGTGATCTTATATGTGTCTGCAGGTATTATTTCAATTATTAACAGCTACCTGTGGCGTATTCAATATGCCAAGAACAGTAACGATAGGTCTCATTCCCCTGACCCTGAAAGAGCCTCCAGTCATTGGGAAAGATGAGTAAGGAGAGGCTGCTAAAATCTCAGGGCTGAGTGTAATAGAGATGTTACTGGTGCCCGCTCGAGTAAATCGATGAACAAGGGATGACAATGATACAGTGATTAACAGTAGTTAATGTCTACTGTATGCTGAAATTGAAGTAATTAAAACTTTTGTGTCTAATCATATATTTTTACTCCATTTATGTTTTGTTTGGGGGACCACATCTCCATGTGTTTAGAAGCCACTCCCAACAGAGTGGTTGGGACAATTCCCCTCCCAGTGCTGGTGATAAGACGGAGTAGTGCCTGGGATCAAACCTGACCTTCCATATGCACAGCGTATGCTCCATCCCTTTGACTTCTCTCTCTGGCCCTACTTATATTTTCCTTTTATAAAAATTTTTATTAGTGAATCACCATGAGGTACAGCTATAAACTTGTGAACTTTCATGTTTACATTTTGTTTACATCCCTCCACCAGTGCCCATTCTCCTCCACCAATTTTCCCAGTATCTCTCCCACCCTCCCACCTCCCCCCCACCCTACCCCACCTCTGTGGCAGGGCATTCCCATTTGTTCTCTCTCTCTCTCCTGTTGGATGTTGTGGTTTGCAATAGAGTCACTGAGTGGCATCGTGTTTGGTCTATAGTCGATTTTCAGCGCACATCTCCTATCCCGTGCGGGTCCTCAAACCACACTTTACCTGGTGTTACATTCTTTATCTGAGCTGCCCCTTCCTCCAGCGTGTGAGGCCAGCTTCCAAGCCTTGGAGCCAACCTCCTGGTACTTATCTCTACTATTCTTGGGTGTTAGTATCCTACTCTGTTATTTTATACTACACGATGAGTGCAATCTTTCTATGTTTTGATCTGCATCTCTTTGATGATTAGTGATGAAGAGCATTTTTTCATGTGCCTTTTTGCCATTTATATTCCTTCCTTGTGAAAATTTCTGTTCATTTCAATTCCCCATTTTTTGATGGGGTTAGATGTTTTCTTCTTGTAGATTCCAACCAGTGCCTTGTATATCCTTGATATCAGCCCCTTATCTGATGGGTATTGGGTGAATATTCTTTCCCATTCCATAGATTGTCTTTGTGTTTTGGTCACTGTATCTTTTGTGGTGCAGAAGCTTCTTAGTTTAATATAGTCCCTTTGTTTTTTTTTTATCTCTGTTTCTACTTGGTTGGTCAGTGGCGTGTCATCTTTGAAGGTACCATTAGCTTCAATGTCATGGAGGGTTTGCCAACCTTGTCTTCAATGTACCTTATGGATTCTGGTCTGATGTTGAGGTCTTTAATCCATTTTGATCTGATTTTTGTGCATGGTGATAGGTCTAGATCTAAATCCATTTTTTTGCACCTACTTATATTTTCATGTCTCCGCTTCTACTTCTATGTTAATTTTCTATGAATCTAATGAAATCTATCTAAAACTTTATGTTTAAATATGTCGGTCTCTGACTTAGAAAAATAGATGCCTTATCATAAATTAAATGTTTATTTAAAAAGTCCTATGTTGAGGGGCTGGAGCAATAGCACAGCAGGTAGGGCATTTGCCTTGCACGCAGCCAACCCAGATTCTATTCCCAGCATCCCATATGGTCCCCCGAGCATCACCAGGAGTAATTCTCGAGTGCATGAACTAGGAGTAAGACCTGTGCATCGCCAGGTGTGATCAAAAAAGAAAAAAAAGTCCTATGTTGAATCCCTAACTTCTATCTGTGAAATTTAAGGGTGAGACCTGGGAAATAAGAAGGATTAGATGAGGTTTTAAGGATGAAAACATCTGATGAAATTAGCAATGCTTCAAAGAAGAAGAGGTGACCATAACCTATTCCTCTTCCCCACCCTAAACAATTTTTATTATATTGCTAACTTTCATTTGTTAATGATTTATTGATCTTTTTTCTTGTGAAAAATACTGTTCAGTGATTTTCTTTGCTTGTATTTTTTATCTATGAGCTACACAAAATGAATTAGCAAATATTCCTCCTCCTTTCTGAGAAAGTTATTGTAAATAGGTCTTAGTATTTCCTTAAATGCTTGCTAGAAACCTACCAGGGAGGTTCTGTGTACCTAAAACTTTCTTTGTTTGAGCTCTTAAACTTTCAACTCGATTTTTTAATAGAGTCAATACAATTCTGAAGTTCTATTTCTTGTGTCTATTTCCGCAGGTTGTGTTGCTGTTGTTTCCTTTCTTTTTTCTTTTTCCGCAGGTTGTGTTTTTAAAGAAATTCAGTGTTTCATTTATTTTAAAAGTTTTTCTAAATATATTATTTTATGTTTTAACATGCAATAAAATTAGTATTTTATGTCACTTTTTGGTTTTTTGAATGACACCTGGCTATGCTTGGGATATACTCTTGGATCAGGAATTGGGGTCTTCCTGGCAGTGTTGGGGAACATACGGTGTTAAGAATTGAATCTGGGCCTCACTCATTCAAAGCATAGACTCTGGGTCATTGCTTAGTTCCTTTGTCTTCCCGCTAGATCATTGATCATTACTTTGTGTATGTATGTGTGGTGTCATGGCTTGAAATCGGGACTCATATCTTCAAGATAAGTGCTTTACCACTGGACTGCAGTCTGACCATAAAATTCAAAACACTTATTTCTATTTTTCTAATTATTTGGGACTTAATTTGCTTTTTTCCCCCCTCCTGCCTTTATAAGATGAAAGAACAGAACAGTTATTTTCATGTTCTCTTCTTTCCTACATGCTTTTAAATCTTTAAATTTTCCTTTAAAGTCCACATCAGTTGTCTCTTACAAAGTCTTATCTGTTTTGCCCTTATTCATTTTTGAGTTATTTCTAAATTCCTTTGTGTCCTCTTTTTTGACTTCCTTTTTCAAAAGGCATATTGTTTAATTCCAAAGCATTGACAGTTTTTCTGGGTACTTTGCTGATTCTGACCTTATTTTAATTATGCTATAGTCAGAGAATGAACTCCACATATTTACTGTTTTAAAATTTACTGAGACATGTTCTGTGCCTTGGAAATGTTTCATATCCAGCATATGTTCCCCTCTTGAGATTATCCCACAGACAACTAAAAACTATGTATGTTATGTAGTTTCTAGGTAAGGTTTCATAAATGCTTTGTGGAAAAACTTGATTGATGAGTTATTTCTGATCTTCCCCATATTTAAATGTGTTTGATTGCTTGTTATATCAATGATTGGGTAAGAGATGTTACACATTTAATTTCAATTATAATTGTAAATTAGCTCATTTCAGTTTGGTTCTGTCAATTTTTTCTTTATGAATTTTGAAATATGCTCATCATATCTATGCACATCTAGACTGTTGCATATTCTTGATGAATTGGTTCCTTGATGCCTCGCTATGGTAATATGTCTTTCAAGTTATCTACTACTTAGTGTGATAATATGAAAAGTTTCAGAGTGCTTAGTGTTAACTTTCACTACAATTTTAATGATTCTTTTCTTTATATTTACAATATGTTTTCTTGGACCCAAACGCTGGCTCAAAGGACTCAAGCATGAGGGAGGCTTAATTTCAATCCCTGGTATCACACAGTCTCCCTGAGCACTTCTTGAAGTGACCCCTGAGCACCTAGTCAGGAGTATCTCTTGAGCACCAATGGGGATGGGTCAGAAGCCAAATAAGTGAATAAGAAAAATAAAGTGTGTTTCTTGTAAACATTACTTAGACCATATTTTATTATACATTCTGGAAATCTGCATTTTATTGTCTTGTTTAATTTATTATAGTGAGTATTATTATTCTATTTAGATTTAAGTATATCATTGTTGTACTTGTTTTAGGTTTGTTATATTAGTTCTTTGATCCCCTATTTATTCCCTACTTCCTTTATTGTCAATTGAGTATTTTCCAAGATTTCACTTAATGAAATTTAACTAATGTTTTAGAGAACCACACCTGGAGGTGCTCAGGGATTATCCTCAGTGGGGCTTGGGGGACCATATGGGGTGCCAAGCAAGCACCTTACCCTCTGAACTATGATTTGGCCACATTGTATTTTTTAATGATCTTCTTAATTATCTTATTGTTTTTAAAAAGTGATTTCTTAAAAGATCACAATCTGCAGCTTTACTTACTATAGTTTATACTATACTTACTACTGAGTTATCTCACTGATCCCAAGAATTACTTCAAATTACTATCAAATATTGCACTTTCAATGTACTTCATTAGGTAAAGAACAAAAGGAAAAATTAAAATATTAATAGTGTCAACTTCTAATTGTAAGAATACTATTGTTATTTGATAATATTAACTATTAGTATTAATAATTATTGTAGGGGAACATTACAAACACAGCAGTAAAGAAACAGTGAAGTTTCAGGATAGAGTACATCAGGTAAGGCACTTAGAATCTTCAAAAATATTCTACGGTACCTGACTATAGTAATAATTTTATAAGAGAAATATATAGTAAGCATCTTCTTAACCATTTGTATTCCTGTTGTCAATTTTTATATTGGCTATCATAACCACAATACGTTGATAATATATCTATATTTTGAAATATTCTTTCCAATATAGTGATATATGTGGCAAAGCAGCCACGTGACATCTAATAGCCTTGTTCTCCCTCTTGGAGAACCTGACAAGCTACCAAGAGTCTATTGCCTGCATGGGAGAGCCTTGCAAGCTCCCCATGGCATATTCATATCCCAAATACAGTAGAAGATATATACATACCTCTTGGAGAGCCCGGCAAGCTACCAAGAGTATCCCACCCATACAGCAGAGCCTGGCAAGCTACCCAGGCGTATTCAGTATGCCAAAAACAGTAATGATAGGTCTCATTTCCCTGACTCTGAAAGAGCCTCCAATTGTTGGGAAAGATGACTAAGGAGAGGCTGCTAAAATCTCAGAGCTGATGTGGATAGGGAGAATCAATATTGTCAAAATGGCAATACTCCCCAAAGCATTATACAGATTCAACGCGATCCCTATAAGGATACCCATGACATTCTTCAAAGAAACGGATCAAGCAATCCTAAAATTCATATGGAACAACAAACGCACACGGATAGCTAAAACAATTCTTGGGGAAAAGACGATTGGAGGCATCATCCTCCCCAACCTCAAACTTTACTACAAAGCAGTAACAGTTAAAACAGCATGGTACTGGAACAAAGGCAGAGCCGCAGACCAATGGAACAGGGTGGAATATCCCTACACACAACCCCAAATGTATGATCATCTAATCTTTGATAAGGGAGCAAGAGATGTGAAGTGGAGCAAGGAAAGCCTCTTTAACAAATGGTGCTGGCTTTGGAAAGTATCATGCTAAGTGAAATGAGTCAGAAAGAGAGAGACAGACATAGAAAGATTGCACTCATCTGCGGAATATAGAATAATAGACTAGGAGACTAACACCCAAGAATAGTAGAAATAAGTACCAGGAGGTTGACTCCATGGCTTGGAGGCTGGTCTCTCATTCTGGGCAACTCAGAGAAGGAAACACCAAGTAAAATGTGGTCGGAGGTCATGCAGGGGAAGGGTGATGTGTGCCGAATGTAGACTAGAGACTGAACACAATGGCCACTCAACACCTTTATTGCAAACCACAACACCTAATCAGAGAAAAGAATAAAAGGGAATACCCTGCCATAGTGGCAGTGTGGGGTGGGGGCGGGGGGAGACAGGACTGGAGAGGGTGGGAGAGATGCTGGGTTTACTGGTGGTAGAGAATGGGCACTGATGAAGGGATGGGTTCTCGAACTTTGTATGGGGGAAACATGAGCACAATAATGTATAATTCATTTCAATTCTTAATGTAATTTTATTAGATCAATAAAGTCCAGATGACAAAATAAAATAAAAACAATGTAAAGCAAAAAGAAAAAAAGAATTTAATTATCTTCTTTCTCCTGGCAGCCCTATTTTGTCTGAAAAACAAAGTTTTCTTTCTGTCCATTAAAAAAAAAAATGGTGCTGGCACAACTGGACAACCACATGCAAAAGAATGGGCTTAGACCTTGACCTGACACCATGCACAAAAGTCAGATCAAAATGGATTAAAGACCTCAACATCAGACCACAAACCATAAGGTACATTGAAGACAAGGTCGGCAAAACCCTCCACGATATTGAAGATAAAGCTATCTTCAAAGGTGACACGGAACTAAGTAATCTAGTAAAAACAGAGATCAACAAATGGGACTACATTAAACTAAAAAGCTTCTGCACCGCAAAAGATACAGTGACCAGGATACAAAGACAATCTGCAGAATGGGAAAGGATATTTACACAATACCCATCAGATAAGGGTTTGATATCAACGGTATATAAAGCACTATTTGAACTCTACAAGAAGAAAACATCCAACCCTATCAGAAAATGGGGCGAAGAAATGAACAGAAACTTTACCAAGGAAGAGATACGAATGGCCAAAAGGCACATGAAAAAGTGCTCTACATCACTAATCATCAGGGAGATGCAGATCAAAACAACCATGAGATACCACCTCACACCACATAGACTAGCACACATCCAAAAGAACAAAAGCAACCGCTGTTGGAGAGGATGTGGGGAGAAAGGGACCCTTCTACACTGCTGGTGTGTATGCCGACTAGTTCAGCCCTTTTGGAAAACAATATGGACGATTCTCAAAAAATTAGAAATTGAGCTCCCATTTGACCCAGAAATACCACTGCTGGGAATATATCCCAGAGAAGCAAAAAAGTATAGTCAAAATGACATCTGCACTTATATGTTCATCGCAACACTGTTTACAATAGCCAGAATCTGGAAAAAACCCGAGTGCCCTAGAACAGATGACTGGTTGAAGAAACTTTGGTACATCTATACAATGGAATACTATGCAGCTGTTAGAAAAAAATGAGGTCATGAAGTTTGCATATAAGTGGATCGGCATGGAAAGTATCATGCTAAGTGAAATGAGTCAGAAAAAGAGAGACAGACAGAAAAATTGCACTCATCTGTGGGAATATAGAATACAGAGTAGGAGACTAACACCCAAGAATAGTAGAAATAAGTACCAGGAGGTTGACTCCGTGGCTTGGAGGCTGGCCTCACATTCTGGGGAGAGGGCAACTCAGAGAAGGGAACACCAAGTAAAATGTGGTCGGAGGCCATGCAGGGGAAGGGTGATGTGTGCCGAATGTAAACTAGAGACTGAACACAATGGCCACTCAACACTTTTATTGCAAGCCACAACACCTAATTAGAGAGAGAGAACAAAAGGTAATCCCCTGCCACAGTGGCAGGGTGGGGTGGGGGGAGATGGGATTGGGAAGGGTGGGAGGGATGCTGTGTTTACTGGTGGTGGAGAATGGGCACTGGTGAAGGGATGGGTTCTCGAACTTTGTATGGGGGAAACATGAGCACAAAAATTTATACTTGGTGAGGCATTCATTTCATTGAGTTTTTTCACTATATCCCACCATTGTCTTTGGGCTTGGAAGGTTTCTTCTGATAGGTCTGCTGTGAATCTAAGGGGTGCTTCTTTGTATATTATCTCCTTCTTTGATCTTGCTGCTTGCAGTATTGTGTCTCTATCCATAGCATCCATCATTCTGACTATGATATGCCTTGGGGATTTTTTATTTGGGTCCCTTTTAGCTGGTACCCTTCGGACTCCTTGGATCTGGATGTCCATATTTTCTAGCTCTGGGAATTTCTTAGCAATGATGTCTTTAATTGTGTTTTTTTCGTTAGGATTGGTCCCCTGTGGTTCTGGTACTCCAATGATTTTTATGTTGTTTCTCTTGAGGTCATCCCCTAGGACTCTAATTAGCTCTAGAGCCATTTTGAGGTCTTTTGCCATTATTTGTTGTTGCCTATATGCTTTCTGCAGCTCATCTTCAAGATCACTGATTCTTTCTTCAGCAGTAGTTATTCTACTGTTAAGGGCTCCTACTGAGTTTTTTATTTTATCTACCGATTCTTTTAATTGTGTCACTTCTGTTCGTAGCTTTGAAATTTCTGCTCTCATCTCTTCCTGGATTATCTTGGTGGATTGTTCCAATACTGCATCCATATCCTCCCTTAATTTATTGGATGTTCGCTCCATAGTTGCTTTAAGTTCTTCAACCATCTTCACGAATTCCTCTCTGAATTCTTTATCAGAGAGGAGACTGTATTTCTGGGGAGTCATTGCTGGGTTTGCTGAGACCCTCCCTTCCAAATCTGCTGGTGGTGGGGATTTTTGCTGTTTTTTCATGTTGTTTTGGGTTTTACTGTTAGGCGCTCTCCTTAGCTAGAGAGGACTCTCAAGAGAAAGCGTGGGGCTATGATCTTTTTATAAAGGACTTTATGTGCAGCTTGATGTGTTCACTGACAGTTTTTGTAAAGTTAGGATAGGCTAGGTCAGTTGACTGTCAATGTATAGTGACTAAGATGACCAGGGTAATCTTCAGAGGAATAGATTCTATCAATTATGGCCAAAGCACAATGCAATGAGTGGGAAAAATATCTTCGGCCGCGTAAGCGGCTGCCTCTCCAGAAGGAGGCCACGCCCCTTTTTGAGGCCATGCCCCTGACGTGTGGCCACGCCCCTAAAGCCCTGGTGGGGAGGGAAAGTGAGGGCTGCCTGCGCAGGGACAGTGAGAGGCTCGAGAGGGGCCTGGGGTCTCCAGACCCCAAAGCGTGGGCGTGGGGGAGATTGCTGCGTTCTTCGAGCACAAAAATTTATAAATCTGTAACTGTACCCTCACGGTGATTCACTAATTAAAAATAAATAAATTAAAATAAAATAAAATAAAATAAAATCTCAGAGCTGAGTGTGATAGAGACATTACTGGTGCCCCCTCGAGTAAATCGACAAATGGGATGACATTGATACAGTGATACAGTGATATCTATCTAATAAAATCAGTAGTCATTTGGGGGCACACCCTGTGGTGCTCTGAGGCCACTCCTGGAGCTTCCATGTGCAAAACTTGAGCCAATGCAAACTTTTGAGTTTTCTGGACCAATGTTATAAAAGTCTTAGCCATTATCTCTAGATATTTGTTCTACCTCAACTTCTTTCTTCTTCCATTGTTCATTTGCTCTTGAATGTTCTGATTTTATTATATTCTGCCCCCATATTTGTATGATAGTTTAGATAAAAAATTTTATAAAGTTTAGATAAAATTTGATTTTTTTATTAACTGAGTTTATTTATTTTGGTTTTGGTCTGTATCCAGAAGTGATCAAGCCTTATTCTTGGTTCTGTGCTCAGGAATCACACCTGGGGGTGCTTGATGAACCTTATGTGGTGCTGGGGATTGAATCTGGGTTGACCGTGAGCAAGGCCAAGTGCCTTAGCTGCTGTATTCTAACACTGAAGCTTCACTGATTGTTTGCTGCTGTGTTTGTAATGTACCCTGCAATAACTATTAATATTAAAAGTTAATATTGTCAAATAACAATAGAAGTCTTACAATTAGAAGTTGACACTATTAATATTTTAATTTTCCCATTTGTTCTTTACTTAATAAAGCACACTGAAATGCTATATTTGATAGTAACTTGAGATAATTCTTGGGATCAGCGAGATAATTCAAGTAGTAGAACAAATGCTTAGCATGTGTGAAGCCCTGAATTTTATCCCTAGTACCACATACTGTTCTTACAACAACTACTAGGTGTGGCCATGATAAGCCCCGAATACCACTCAGGTGTGACCCTTGTATATAAAATAGTAATAATAATCATTATTCTTGGAGGGCAGAGCCATAGTACAGCAGGTAAGGTGTTTGCCTTGCATGTGACTGATCCAGGTTTGATCACGGGGATCCCATATAGTTCCCCAGCATGGTTAGAAGTAATTCCTGAGTGCAGAGCCAGGAGTAACCCCTGAGCATGACTAGATGTGACCCCTTCATGTCCCCCAACAATAATAACAACAAAATTCTCATTTATTTGGTTATTTTGCTACACTTATTATGGGAACTTCATTGACTTCATATATGTATCAATATAAACACTAATTTTAGGAAGTGATTTGTTTTCATTTTCCTTTATTTTTATTTAAAATTATTTTTATTTTATTCATTTTTATTATTTGTTTTTACTCTTCCTTTCCTTTTATTGCTGTTTCTGCAAGAACTGGCAATTGTACACACTTGATTATGGGTCACATACTTGTTGCAGTGCTTATCCAAAGCACATATTCTGTCATAGCTCTGGATATTCCAAACATCAGACCTGCTCGAACTGCACTAAAGGCTGGTGAGTCTTCACGAAGGATTCAGGTCATGGCTTCATTGCTCTCACAGTTTCAAGGTTCTACTGCTGAGCCACCAAGCCCCCTCAGCTTTATTGTTAAAATTTTATATAGATTAAAAAATTGTTTAGTAGAAGACTAATATCCAGGGCTAGGGAAAACAGGGGCTAGGAGGACTGGTCAGTGATTTGGATCAACCACAAGTGTGTGTGTGGCAGAGGGTAGGTAAGATAGAGATCAGTATGACAATAATAGCTGGGAATAATCATGCTGGACAAGATCTGAGGGTTAAGAGTAGGTAAAGGGATATTCTTGATAACCTTTCAGTATCAATATTGCAAACCACAATGCCCAAAGAGAGAGAGAGAGAGAGAGAGAGAGAGAGAGAGAGAGAGAGAGAGAGAGAGAGAGAGAGAGACAGAACAGAGACAGAGACAGAAGGAAAATGCCTGCCATAGAGGCAGGCTGGGAGGGGATGGGGGGTGATGGAAAGGAACCTAGGGACACTGGTCCTGGGAAATGTGCATTGGTGGAGGGATAGGCGTTGAATACTATATGACTGAAATCTAATCATGAACAGCTTTGTAAGGATCTCACAGTGATTAAATAAAAAATATTTTTAAAAAAACTTTATATAGAGGCAAGGACGATAGCTCAAAGGGGTGGAGCACATGTCTTTCTAGTACTATTATCTCCCCACCCCTTCCAGCACTGCTGGGTGTGGCTCTGTGTTCCTAAGTACCTCTGGGCCTCCAAAGCTCTAGTCTGAGCAGGGAACTATCCAGTCACACAACCATGCTGAATAGCACCAACTGGGCACAGCTTAGGAGGCCTCAAAATTTTGTTCATATAGTTAAAAAGTCAGAACTTAAAATGAAGATTGCTCAAAGTTTAGTTTTAGTTATATCTGTTCTGTCCACACTATTTCTTCTCCGTCTCTATACACTTTTTAAAAAGAAAATTGTCTACTTTTACCATTTATTCTCTTGTTGTATTTCCTGCTTCTTATTTTAGAACAAATATCACCTACCATATGCCTTATGATGCGCCTGTTGTTCACCGATTTGCTCGAGCGGGCACCAGTAACGTCTCATTGTGAGACTTATTGTTACTGTTTTTGGCATATCGAATACGCCACAGGTAGCTTGCCAGGCTCTGCCATGAGGGCGGGATACTCTTGGTAGCTTGCCAGGCTCTCCAACAGGGACAGAGGAACCGAACCTGGGTCGGCCGCATGCAAGGCAAACACCCTACCTGTTGTGCCATGTCTTTTAAATATATCACTCTTTTGTAAAGAATATTTAAAAGCAGTAGCTCTCTCTCTCTCGCTCTCTCTCACTCTCTCACACACTCCCTTTATGTATTTCTTTCTCACATAATCTATTATCTATTGCATAATAGATTGTGTAACAACATAATCTATTTAATCGGTTCTCTGTGGATGAGCATTTGGGTCCTTTTAGTCTTTTATTTTTTGCTGCAGCAAATGATCTATGTATACTATTTTATATTTTTCCAGCAAAAAGAGGGATGGCTAGGTCAATGGGAAGAGCATAAATAAATGCCATCTTAAATTCTCTTCTTAGGAGTGTGGGCCTCCTCCCAATGGTGTTGCAACCTCACCAAGAAGCTATACTGCCAAACTTGACCCAATTTGTTAAGGTCAAAAATGCATCCCTATGATTTTTAGAATTGCATTGTTTTAGCATCATGAGTTTTAGCGTTCTGTCATATCTCTAATGATCATCTGTATCACTGTTTCAGCGAACCATCTGTTGGTATATTTTATCCATGTTTCCTCTGTGAGATGCTATTGGAAATGCAATTGTCTTCATAATTTGCTTTCCAATTGCTTTTCTTGTATACACAAACAAACTGATTTATGTATGTTGGTCTCATTCCCTGAAACTTTGCTGAATTTTTTTGGTTATCTCTAGCAACTTTCTTGTGGGTTTTTTTCAACTTTTCTATAAGATTAAGCCATCTGCATAAAGAATTTAATTTTTCCTTTTCTCTCTATTTTTGTTATTATTTTTTTAAGCACTGTGCGATACAGTTATGAAGATTTCCTGAGTTTCAGTCATACAATGACTGAACACTCAACCCTCCACCAGTGCACATCTTCCTCCACTAAGATCCCCAGTATCCCCCCGAATTCCACCTCTCCCCTGCCTCTATTGCAGACAATCTCCCCCATACTCTCTTTTGTATAGCATAAGATGCATGGAGCAAGGGGGCTGCATGCTCCTGGAGTTCTAAAATTTTAGATAATTAGGGTCTGGAGAGATCTTTTCAGCAAGCTCCTAGGTTCAGAGATTCTTTTGTATGTCTCTGGATCACTTAAGGAGCTTAAGTTTAGCCGGAGGCAGTTTGTGGGCATGACCTCCAGGGTTCCATGGGGAAGGGGCAGGGATGAGAGGAAATGGCCCATCTCCTGTCTTTTGAGGCCTGGATTTTGTCATCAATGAACCCACATACCTGCACTTCTCATTGAGTTCTGGAAGTTGGTGGCCGCCAGGGTTTTAAGGGGGCTGGTGGAGGGACAACGCCTGCCCCCGTCTGAGGCACCCTGGTGAAGTTGGCCTGGCTTAAAGTCCAGAGGCATCTCTGCAGCGAGCTGCGCGGTTCGAGATTCTATTGTGTGTCCCTAGATCATGGCCCTTGTTTCCATCTTCTCCAGAGAGATAAACTATTGGCATATGTTCTGCAGGGCGCACCTGCTCGCCTATAGAGTGCTGTGCTGCGGCCCTGACTGCAGCTTTTGATCTCTTTCAAGATTTATGAGTCTCAGAAATAAGGCCAATACTACAGACCGAACATGATGGCCACTCAATACCTCTGTTGCAAACTACAACATCCAACAGGAGAGAGAACAAAAGGGAATGCCCTGCTGCAGAGGCAGGGTGGGGTGGTGGGGGTGGTGGAGGGATACTGGGAACATTGGTGGAGGAAAATGGGCACTGGTGGAGGGATGTAAATGAAATGCAAACATGAAAGTTCATAAGTTTGTAACTGTACCTCACGGTGATTCACTAATAAAAATTAAAAAAAAAAGAAAGAAGGCCAATAAATGAGCTTGTATAGCTGAGCAGGAGGTGGTTTGTGGGTGTGATTCACACATACCTGACTTTTGGCCATTTAATTTCTTGGTAAACTTGGCCCCAAGTTGTTGGGGTCCAGGCAAAGGCACAGAGGCAATTTTGGGGTATCAGGAAGCCTAAAGGCACTATCAGGCTGCTGATGCACACTCACCCCATTCTTTTCTTTCTGATAACATTTTTTTTTCTTTTTATAACTGCTTTAGCTAGAAATTCTGTTACTTGTGTAAACAGTAACTGTTTGTTTACTGATTTTTCTAAATTATTTTGTTAAGTTCATTTCCTTTTCTTGTGTTATCTTTGAAATCTGCTTCCCTTCAGCTTCTGTTTACTGTTTCGACAGATATTTCCTGGAACACTAGAGGATGGCTTAAAAGTGAGAGGAAAGAAGAAGAGGGGAGGAAGGGAGATTGCAATGCCTCTTTTAGTCATTTTAATCAGGTTCTCTGCAGTGGCACCTATTCACTGCTTACCTAGTCCACAAAAAACTCTCCCTTAGCCTACATGTACTGCTTGTGCTGCATCTGGGAACTGGCCAGACGGAAAGTCTCAGGGTTTCTCCAGTATTTTCTGGAGATTGTACATCCTGCCCTGGTTGTCACTGTCACTGTCACTGTCATCCTGTTGCTCATCGATTTGTTCAAGCGGGCACCAGTAACGTCTCTCATTGAGAGACCTATTGTTACTGTTTCTGGCATATCCAATACTCACGGGTAGCTTGCCAGGCTCTGCCGTGCGGGCTCCATACTCTCGGTAACTTGCCGGGCTCTCCGAGAGGGCCGGAGGAATCAAACACGGGTTGGTTGTGTGAAAGGCGAAAGCCCAACCGCTGTGCTGTCGCTCCAGCCCGCCCTGGTTGTACACGTGACTTTTTAAATTCCCTAGTAAAGATGGTAACTTTTAATGTCCTTAATTTACCAAAGAAACTCTCCTTAAATTATTTTTTAATTTTGAACCATTTCTGTAAATTTTAACTTATTTAAACAGCACTGTCTGTAGCACTGTCATCCCATTGTTCATCGATTTGCTCAAGCGGGCACCAGTAACATCTCCATTGTGAGACTTGCTATTGTTTTTTTGGCATATAGACTACACCATGGTAGCTTGCCAGGCTCTGCCTCGAGGGCAGGATACTCTCAGTAGCTTGCTGGGCTCTCTGAGAGGGACGGAGGAATCGAATCCAGGTCATCTGTGTGCCAAGCAAACGCCCTGCCCGCTGTGCTAAAATAAAAAATAAAGTTTTTTAGGCCAAGGTGCCCTGGGTATTCTGCCACTTGCTTTCTTGGATAGTCATGGACAACTTTCTTTCCTTAGGCTAAGGTGATCTTATTTGAAGATGGGAAATTTTTAATATCTTCTTCACAGATTTCTGTCTTAAAAGGAACATTTGCTTGTACATACTGGAAATTAAATGAATGATTATTATTATTTACGCTATATTTGAGTTCAGCATAAAAATAGCTTATTACTAAATTTTGCATAAAAAATTAAAAATACTGTCAATAATTTAAAAACACAAAATCTGAGCTTGCGCATCAATCCTGTGTTCCCCCTTGAACATGCTCTTGCTTGCTTGTCTTGATGCTTCTTTGCTGCCTATGTTCTTTCTTGAATGTATTTTCCCCTCTTTTTCACCCCCACATATTCCTGCATTTCAAAAAATATACTTTGTTTCATAGATAACTGAATGCTGTTTTCCATATTATAACAGATATTTTGAAGACCACTCTAAAAACATTGAATCTAAGCATTTGAAAAAATGCTCAGCTGGTAGAAAGAAGACAAACAAGAATAGAGAGGTTTAGTGACACTTAGTATTCCTGGGAAATCTCTGTTGCAACAGACTTTTCTGTTAGACTACATTAAATAAAGAAATTTCTGCACCTCAAAGGAAACAATGACCAGAATTCAAAGACAGCCCATAGACTGGGAGAGATAGTTGTCCACCACTCATCTGATAAGGGATTTATATCCAAGATGTATAAAGCATTTTTAGAGTTTTATAGGGGGGGGAAAATTCAATCCCATCAAAAATGGGGAGAAGAGAGGAAGAGAAACTTTCTCAAATAAGAAATTAATATGGTCAAAAGACGTATAAAAATGCTCAGTACGGCAAGCTACCCATGATGTATTTGATATGCCAAAAACAGTAACAACAACATGCTCTTCATGTTTCTGGAGCAAGAGGATGCATCGAACTACACTAGCATGTGACAGGGACAAATGAAGACATTACTGGCGCCTACTCAAGCAAATTGATGAATAATGGGATGACAGTGATACGGTGATACAGTGATAAGTTGCCATCAGAAAATGCATATCAGGACAATGAGATATCACCTCCACCACAGAGACCAGCACTCATCACAGAGAACAGCAACAGTGTTAGTGTGGATGTGGAAAAAAAAAGGGACCCTCATTCACTGCTGCCAGAAATGTTGGAAATGTTAACTGACCCAGCCTTTTTGGAAGACAAGATGGACATTCCTCAAAAATCAAAGAATTGAATTTCCATGTGGCCCAACAATTCCACTCAATGCAAAGACATCTACACTCCTATGTCCATTTGCAGCAGAATTCACAATGGCCAAAATAGAACAACCAAAGTGCCCAAGAATAGGTGACTGGATAGAGAAGCTATGATATATATCACAGTAGAATCTTACTTAGCTGTAAGAAAAGATAAAGTCATGAAATTTGCTGATATATGGATGGACCTAGAGAGTATCCTACTGAGTGAAATGAGTCAGAGGGAAAGGGACAGACACAGAATGATCTCACTCATCTGCAGGATATAAAGAAATTAGTTAGGGGAATAGCTAATGCCTGGAAGGCAATGGAATCAGGGAGCAGGAGAACTGGTCCTTAGTAAGAAGCTTGCCCCTGGAGCAGGGCAAGGGGGAGGGATAGGTGTGAAAAGAGGCCACTATGACAATGACAGAGGGAAGTGATTACTTTGGACCAGGACTAGTTGCTGAAAAGAGGTAGAGTAACATGTATGATATTAATAGTAGAGTAAATCACAGTGCCTAAAAGGGGGGGATGGGAAAAAGTAAAAAGAATAGAGCCTTGAGGCCAGAGGGCAAGGAGGAAAATTGGGGACATTGGTAGAGGGAAGTGGCTACTAGTGAAGGGATTGGTGTTGGAACATTGTACACCTGAAACTCAATCACAAGTAACTTTGTAACTCTGTAATTCATGGAGATTTCAATTAAAAAGTTAAAAATAAACTAATTAATTAAAAAACCTTTAATGTAAAGAAAATTACTGGCTAGGAAAACTAAACAATAACAACTAGAAATTGTTAAAAAAAAGTTTAGCATACCTTAAGATTAAGTGCATTTCTTCTAAATAATCGACAATTATGTATGGCCAAGTTGGTCATAGCTAGTACTGTTTCATATTGTGTTGCTGCAATAGTCTTAAACATCTTAAAACCTTCACCGTGTACAGCATAAGATGTTGATTCATCTAGTTTGCCTGAAATTTCATGTAAACCTAAATAAGCAAGACAAAACGTGAAATTTAAATGTGTTGTTGCCTGGAGTGAAAGTTAATCATCACTACCATAGACATAATAGTTATTCACATACTTTGGAAGAGATTTCCCCATAATTCTAACCATCAAGTTTAAGTTGGTTCTGTTTTACAAACTGGGTTTCTTTGTTGTTGAAGATTACAAAACAATTTACATTCAAAAAGAAAACCATATGCTCATTGATTTCTATGGATAACTTAATTTCCACCAATCTCAGTAAGTAAAATTTGGTTTTGTTTAACTAAGAATTATGTAAGCAAATTTTCACTTTATAAAACTAGTCAAGAACATCATATACCTTAGATTATCATTTTACTTTCCCCTCTGGGTATATGGTTCAAATGCTGTACCTAATTAGCTCTTCTCTCAGTTTAAAGACCCCATAGAAAGAAAGGAGAAAAAAAACAACAAACAGCTCAGAAATTAGCCAGATAGTAACTAAATTTACTTTATAATAACTTTCACCATCTATAAAAAATGGTCTATCCAAAAGGCTGAAGAGTTAGTATAGCAGGTAGGTTGCTTTCCTTGTATACAGACAAGTGGCTTAAATCCCTGGTACCTCACATGGTCCCTGTCACTGACAAGTGATCCCTGAAGACAGAGGCAGGAGTAAACCCTGAGCACCATCAGATATGACCAAAACAACAACAAAAAACGTTAGTTATACACCCACATGTATAACTGTAGTAGTAAATTATTTTGAAATTTTGTAAAACACATTTTATATTTCTGGTCACATTTTAATATCAGTAATATTTTATAGGCTCCATACCAAGCAATGATAAGGGGCCCTGGAACCATGCCTGAAGTAATTTCCAGCTATGCTCAGGTGTAACCGGAACCACATCTAGCATAGACCAAAGGTATAAAAGGCATCCCCAGTGTTCTTAGGGGCCACCAGGACAACACCCGACATACTCATCTGGCCATGTGGTGCCAGGGATTGAAACAGTTGTCTTGCACATGCATTCTCTAACTTGAGGTATCTCTCCAGCCCCTTAGTAACTTCTGTACTATTGCTTAACTGACAGAAAAGAATGCATCCCAGAACAAAAAACCCACAACATTCCATATTTTATTTTTAAAATAGGTCCAGTATGCCTTTTTTTAGAATAAAGGAAAACGTTTGACTAGGAACATGACCTTGAGATTGGGTGCATACCTGGCACATGTAGGGCCCTGGGTTTGATCCTTGGCACTCAAAACAAAGCAAAAACAGAATAAGGAAGAAGTATGTATGACACCAGATATAAAGTATTTCTGAAAAACAATGTGAGGCCTAGGGTGATTTTGTTTTCCTTAAAACTTATTTTGCTTCTGCTAATTAAGATGACCAAAGCACTTAGAATGGGAAATGGCACATAAAAAGTCTTTAATCCTTGACAATACATATGCATCTGCCCCACCCCAATGAAGAATACTCAGCTTTTATGATTGTGATGTCACTACAAAGTGTGATTCATAGTCAATGCTTTTTTTTTTTAAAAAAAAAAAAGCACAATTTTTGAGAAGGGCAGGAGAGATAGCTCAAGGGAGTGAATGCACACTTTGCATACAGAAGGTCTGGATTCAATGCTAGACTCCCATGGTTCTCCCGCACTATCAGGAGTGATCCTCTATCCTCAAGTGAAAGTAACCCCTGAGCACTTGTGGGTGCAATCCCAAAACAAAAACAAAACAGAAAAATGACTTAAAGAACTGAAAATTAACTGTGATTTTCAGTTAAACAAACATAAAATGAACAAACTAAATTCTTTTAGAGAGATAAAATATTATATAGTTAGGAGATTGATGTAAACCTTCCATTTACCTCTAGTGTTGATGAACTTGGATATTTTTGAGACATAAGACTTAAACGATTTGGGGACATGTGCTTCAGTTTCCTCTTTCATTACAAGAGTTTCTAGGAAAAAAAGACGAAAACTTATGGATGCTTGTGAAAATTTGCTTTGAGGTAATATAATTTGATTAAACCTAATTTTTCATCTTTTTATTAGCCATGATAATAAGTTCAGATCTTACAGTAAAGTGTCTGGTTTGAGCTTGGAAGACCTAAAAAGTTTGAGCTTTCATATCTGCAGTTTAGCCTATAAGATAAATGTATGGTTAAGAATTGATCATACCCCCCTATCCTGAAAACCCCAATGGGAGCCCTATTTGTTTGTGTGTATTTTCTCCCCTTTGCTCAACATGGCTCCATTTATTATAAACCACATTTAAATTGCACTTACCTAGGTACATCTGCTTTTGAGGTATTCTTGGTAATTTTGGTTTTGGTAGGGAAATGGCATCTGCAAAATTATTAATATTTAAGAAGATCGCCCCCCTTCTTTGTGTATACCGAGACCATGGTGTTATTTCTTCCATTGTAGGGACCAGATGGGGTTTAATACCAAAGGCCATAATCTTTGGCAAGTATCTGTATGGGATAGAGGCAGGGGCAGAGTCATAGAAAGGGGAAATGTTAAATTTGGGACTAAAATTTGTAGGCTTGAGGACATATACAGAAATCTTCTCACTGTCTTTATGAGTTTTAACTGCCAAATCATGTCTCAGTTTTGGTGATGCTCGTCTTCTTGATGCTTTTTTGTAGCTACGTAGTTTTAAACTTAGAGTTGAATCTTCAGGGATATCTCCAAAAAATATGGGATGAAGAGATGTATCTGGAATATTCCAGTGGACACTCTTAGTGCTCTTTGAGGGCGCTGAAGTTTTAGCCATTCTTTCTGACTCAGGATGTTTAAATACGATATTTTGGATATGAACATGGTATTGTGGCTGATTTGTACTGCCCATGTAGGATAACATTGTACCACTTTCAAAACCTGTAGCTTGTTTTTCGAAGTGAGCAGTTGTATCTTGAATAAACTCTTTTGGCAATGCCACAGTCTTAACTAAATAAAAGGGAAAAAGCACAACTAGATTACTTTTATCAAGATGTCAGGGACAAAACTATAAATGTCTATAAAAGTATTAATAACTTACCTGACCTACTCACTTGTTTCTTACCTTTAAATTTTTTTTTTGTGGGACCAGATAGTATAGGAGCTCACATGTTTGCCTTGCATGTGGCCATTCCAATTCCATTCCTGGCATCACCTACGGTTTCTCAAGCATCATGATCCTTGATCATGGAACAGGAGTAATCCCAAACATGTCTGGATGTGACCCCAAACACTCCCCACCCTCAGATAAATAAAAACGATATTGTATACACTTCCTTAGCTATGAAGAGTTTAACTACGTGATTTAAATAACATTTAAACAAGCAAATGGAGGGGCTAGAGCGATAGCGTAGTGGGTAGGACATTTGCCTTGCACGAGACAGACCCGGGTTCAATTCTCAGCATCCCGTATGGTCCCACGAACACCACCAGAAGGAATTCCTGAATGCAGAGCCAGGAGTAACCACTGAGTATCGCCGGGTGTGACCCAAAAAGCTAAAATAAATAAGTAAGCAAACGAAGAAATGAAAAGTAATAGCGCTTTTAAAAGGTAGGGAATTAGGAGAAATAGAACTGATGAGGGAAAAAGATTTTTGAGTAAAAACCTAAAGCAATATGGATGCAAATAAATATTGTAATGTTTTACTATTTAACATTAATAATTTTTGCTTCCTCATTTGAAACTTCTTTGCACAAAGACGTTTACTTTTTTTTTCCTTAGATGTCATCTGTGAGTTCAAAATATGGGTGCGTGACTTGTGCTTTTGGTAACTGAGAATCACTTCCCCAGGTCTTCCCAGCAAAGGAACAAAGAGATGGGGGACCAGAGGCTGATGGTCAAAATGGCCCATTTGATGCAGAGTCATTAGCATACTTATAGAACATCTGAGTGGGGTCAAGGTATAGGACTGCATGTAGGTGTAATTGATCATTTACAGAAGTAAAACATTTGGCAGAGACAGCTCTCTTGGGGGGATTAACTCAAGAAGACACTGTCTTCCAGGGGCATCTACATTGCTTTTCTATTTTCCTACTACTAGTAAATATTAAACAATTAAGTTTACTTCTTATAAATAGTTGGCGTTATTTGGATAAACATAGTAAGTGATATGAATTCCAAAACTTAATTCTCTGGGCTTTGAGGGCAAGGCTGATGGGCTTCTACCATAAATCCCAGACTAGGTCCTCAGGCTAATTTAACTCTTCCTTCCCCATGAGGGTTCTATCTCTCAAGTCATAATGTCTTGCATCAATATTCTACTTTTATGCTTTCTAGATAGTCCTATTTTGATGCCAGAGTAGCCACTCGCCCCAGGTCTATCCAAGTCCCTTTGGGGGAGTTATAAACAACAGCAACTGAAACCTAATTACAATGGATGCCCAGGAGTAGATATGTTTCAGAGTCAATAAACTCCCAATATTAGGAGCATAGCATTAATGGTCTTTCTGTGTTTAAGCAAAGAACATTGTTCTATACTAAAATATGAAAAGGCTATAGGGGGAAATAGAAAAAGCAAGTAATTCACTACAAATACAAAGTCCAAAATCAACAGAATTTTTGACTTATAAGTAACCAAGACTGACTTGGGGAGTGTGATAATGAGAGGTAAATCACAAATAAAAAGTTAAAGATAAACTCAGGATATTAGGGGTGCTCATAAGAGCACTGTAAGCTTCTCTGGGAAGAGGAAAAGGGGCAATACACTGAGGAATCCTGAAACACTTAAGGTTAATATCCAACAGTCATAAATCCATTTTTCTTTGGAACCTAACATTTTGATCCTAGTCCCTCCCAAGTTCCTACAAGTTCTTGTAGGTAAGAACAATAGGTATTCTTCTCTTTTTGGGTCCAGAAAATGCACTGTCCACCTTCCTAGATACTTCTTTACATCAAATAGGTTTTCACTTTCCTAGAAAAAAGGAATTATGAAAGATATTTTTGTTATTGTTGAATTCAGTGAATGATGAGTACCTCTACACTCTAATAAGACAGTAGATTGATTTAGACAGAGCTTGCAAAGAGGCGTTCAAAACAAGTCCAGCTGTTGTGATGAAGCATTCTATGTCTATTGAGTCCAGTTGATTGATAATGCTATTTTGTTTAACTATAAGCTGGTTGATTTTTCTATCTGCTAGACCTTTTAATTACTGAAACTTTTCAACTGTAGTAATGGATTTCTCTATATCTTCTTATACTATTCTAGATACTTTTGTCTCATATCTTAACACTTTTATGTACATGTAAGTTTAATGCATAAAATGTGTTTTTAGAGAAAATACTTCTTTATCATTAAGTTCAACCACAAATATTTTTGCTCTGAACTTTACCAACTGAAATTAATAAATCTATTATAGCTTTCCTTCTTCTCTTTACATTTTTTTACATTTGGGGCCATACCCAGGAGTTCTCAGGTTTCACTCCTGGTAGAATTTTAGAATTTGGAGAACCATATACAATGGGGGATAAAATCTGGTTCTCCCACATGCAAGAAGTGAGCTCCACCAGTTTTCCTTTTTATTAGTGTTTTATCATATTCTTGTCCCTTTACTTTTAATATGTTTTCATATTTATTGTTTGTTTTTGTCTTTCTTTTGATTAAAGAAAGAGAAAAATGAAAGACAAAAGAAAGACTTTCATATTTAAAGTAAATTCATTTTTCCCTTCCTTTGATTCTTTTGTTGTGGCTTTTGCAATGACAAGATATTGCACTTGTGCTTGGTTGTAGTGTCTACACATTTGGCTGTGGTTCTCATAGGAGTGACACCTCAGGTTTTGGTGCTTAAGCAATCAACTGTGGTGCTTGTCTAAGGTTGCACACTTTTTTAGTTATGTTACTTCCACATGCCTCACTGGGGTTCGCACCCATTTAGTTCCAGTGCTCATGTTCTTTTTGGTTTTGATGCTCAGAAAGGACACATGTGGTGCTTACACATGTGCTTTTCAGGGATCACACTCCTGGTCGTGGTGCTTACACATTCTATAGTGTTGGCAGGGGATTACATTGAGAACCAGATTTTATCCCCCATCGTATATGGTTCTCCAAATTCTACCAGGAGTGGAACCTGAAAACTCCTGGGTATGGTCCCAAATGTAAAGTTGTGAAACTTGCACACCACCTGGTTGTGGTGTGTTGGAAATGGCATATTCTGTTGCAGCACCATGGGTCAGAAACAGCATTTACCCACCTGGTGCTTGTAGCAGCATAAGGGATTAAACGTGTGGTCTCAAGTTTGAAAGGCAAGAATGTTTTGCTTCTGAGCCATTCCCCAATCCCTTTCTTGTGGCAATATATTGTGCAATCTTAAAAATTGCACAAAAACGTTTTTACCTTACTTTTGTGTGTGTGAGACACTGGTGATTGAACCCAGGTCTCATCATGCAAGGTATGTGCCTTGCCACTGAGCCACATCTTCAGCCCAAATTTCCTTTTACTTTACTTTGACCATGTTTCTTTTCACTTGTGTATTTAGACCAATCATATTTTGATGAATTATCGATGTCATGAATTAAATATCTGCCACACTTGCAGTTTTAATTGCAGATTTCTAAATCTTTCCTTCTCTATATACCTTTTTAATGGTTTTTATGGAGCCTTTCATAATCCACTTTCTCTCCTTTAGTGCCCTACTTTCTCTCCTCTTTCAGTATCTCAATTATACTTCTTTTAAAGAGTGTTTGAAAAAAAAAAGTTTACGTGATTGCCATAGATTTTGCAACATCCACCTACAATAAATACAAGTCAAATGAAACTATACATTTCTAATAACACCACACAGCTTAATGGTTATTTTATTTTTTTTAACTTTATTTTGATATGGGGGGTGGGATTTTAGGGCCAACCCAGCAGAGTTCAGGGACTATTCCAAAGTCTGTGCTCAGGAATAACCCCTGGCAGTGTCCAGGGGACCATATGAGGTGCCAGAAGTTTAAACCTGTTTGCTGGGATGAAAGACAAGTACCTTAACACCTTACTACCTATCTCTATAGCTATATTTCAGGTATTAAAAAAACATTTTTAGTACTTCCTTCTCTTCTCTAGGGCACTGAGGTCATTTATTTCATTTATACATATACTATAGCACAATATATTGTTGATTTTTTTTTGCTAGAATAGCAGTATTCTTTACAGGGTTGGGGCGGTGGGGTGGGGGGACATCCAGTGGTGCTCAATGACCACACCTGGCTCTGTGCTCCATGATCATATCTAGAGGTGTACTGAATGGTGCCAGAATTCAAACCATTGTTGAATGCAATAGTTGAACTTCTGCATTATTTTTCTGGCTCCTAAGCAGTTACCATTTAAGTCAAATAAGAGAAAGAAAAACAAAATTTTACTTTATTTCACTTATTCTTTCTATGAAATTTTCTTTAGAATAGCTTCTGATTTGTATCATTATCCTTCTGGTAGCATTTTAAAGCCTTCTTTTATGCAGTTCTTCCAAGGCAGATCTATTGGCAAGAAATTTCCAACTGTTATTTTTGCAAAGTCTCTATTACTCCTACACTTTTGAAGGATAATTTCACTGGATATAGATACTAGTTTAGCAGGCTTTGTTTCAATCAAAACTTTTAATATTTTAAGCCTTCAATTTTCAACACTCTCTTCTTGATTGTATGGTTTCTTGTGGGGGGTGGGGATGGGGAGAACACTAGGGCTCAATGGGATAATGCCTCTATGTAGGCATGAGGTTGTGCGTTTGATCCCACATGCTGAGTATGATTCTGGTGGCACTGCCATTTAAGATTGTCAGTAGCACGACATGAGCTTGTTATCTCTGATGCTCTATAACTAAGTGTGCACCGACACTGTCCACTGCAATAATATTAAAACAAAGGAAGAACGGGGTGGGGAATAATTTTTTTAAAAAGGATCCAGGGGAGAGTGCTCCTAGGCAAACCACTTCAGACACCTTCTTTGCATCAGTGTCTGCCTGCAACTCTACCATAGGGACCTGCACCAGCTGATCCCAACACTAAATCCAATCCCATGTACCAAGGGGATCTGGGACCCTGTTTTCTTCTGCTCTACTGCTCTACCCCATCCATATACTCTAAGGGCTTCTCAGAAAGCACAGGGTCTTAACTCAGTGCCCGAATACCCTCATAAAAGCCTGGTACCTAAATGGAGGAAATTAGACCTACACCTGCCTGTCCCACTGAAATACCCTCACAGGGTAGTGAATATAAAATAACAGATCGTAAACAATAGCTCCTCAGTATTAAATAACAAATCAGATCAGTGCTTATATAACCAGGAATCTAAATCTCCCATCAGTGCCCACAAAACTCTAATAACAATAGGAAAATGACAGACAGGAACAGAAGTCCAGGCAAGTTTTCAGATTCATCAAAATTTCCATGCCTGTTCAAGGGGGACCTCAAATCAGCACCCCATGTAATGACAATGGAAATTAAGAAATCACTGGAAAAGAAATTCAATTAAACCAAAGAATAATTGATGCAGAGTATGAAAGAATTCATACAAATGGAATTGAAGGAGCTAAAGGATGTAATAGAAAGCCACAGGAAAGGAATTTTGCATGAAAAGAACCATATCAGCAAACTTAGGATAAAATACAGGTCAGAACCATAATAAAGTGGCAAAGAAAAGAGGAAATAAAAGCAAGTAAGATACTGGATAACAGCAAAAGGAGTTATCTCTGAATTTTAGAAGTATCAGAAGTAAAGGAGAAAGAGAAAGAGGATGAAGAACGGGTGAAAGAAAGAACTCAGAATTTCTCTAGCCTATGAAGGGGGGCTTCTGTAAAGATTCAAGAATTCCAAAGAGAACCAAATAAAATACACTAAAAAAGAAAAATACCAGGACACATGGTAATCAAAATGGTAAAAATGAGAGAGAGAGAGAGAGAGAGAGAGAGAGAGATACTACTTAAAGCAGAAAAAGAGAAGAGAAAGCTCAAGGACGAGGGAAGTAAGAATCACAAAAGTTCTCTCATATAAAACTACATGACCATACAATCAATAAAAGAGTGGGATGACAATTTAGAAGTACTGAATAAAAAGGAAAAAACCTTTCAGCCTACAGTCCACTGTCTTCACTATCCTGCGAAGCTATCATTTAAATTTGAGAGAAGATACAGACATTTTCAGACAATCATGGGCTGCTATAACTAAACCCTGCAAGAATTACTGAAACACTGCCTATTAAAAGCAAGTGGCCAATTGTAAAAATAACAAAACCCTACACAGAAAAGTGGCACCACAGCCCTTGACATCAATAATCTCTCTTGATGTCAGTGAACCAAATTCCCCCATCAAAAGGTATGGGAGAGACTAAATGGATCAGGACACAAAGTACATCTATCTACCTGCTGCTTATAGGAAACAACTAAATTAATAGGAAAAATACAGGCTCAGAGTGAAAGAATGTAAAACAAACCTACAAGCCGATTATTTACAAAAAGCTAGGAAAGCCATATTTATAATTGGCCAAATAGCATTCAGCCTTAAAGAAAAGTTTAGAGACAGAAATGAACAATATTGGTTAAGGGAACAATAGACCAAGAACTACTGTTTTTAACAGATATGCAACCAACAAATATGCACCAAAGGTGCATAAAGCTTCTTCTCACAGACAACACATCTTCTCACAGACAATACAATACACACTGAGAGAAATACAATAGTAGTGGGAGACTTTAACACTCCACTTTCACCACTAGTCAGATTAACCAGACAGAATATCAGTAAAGAGACAAAAGCTTTAAATAAGGAGTTAGAAGAATTTGGATTAGTGAACATATACAGGGCTCTCCACCTCAAAAAGCCAAATACAAATCCTTCTCTAATACTTATGAACCATTCTCTAGGATAGATCATATACTAGGGGATAATTCAAATATACATAAATCTACAAATATAGAAATAATTCCAAGCTCCCTCTCAGGTCAATGAAAGCAGAACTAGAGATAAAAATAATATGAGGAAAAACCTCTTATACTTGGAAGCTATACTGCTAAATAACAACTATATCAAAAGAGGAAATCAAGGAAGAAATAAAATATTGCTTAAGACTACTGAGAATGAAAAAACAAATTATCAGAATCTAAGGGATACAGCAAAAGTTGTAATAAAGGGGGAATTCATAGCAATACTGGCCTGAATTACAACATAAATGTATATTTAAACAACTGGAGAAGGAACAACAAATGAATCAAAAAAGTAGTAGAAAGAAGGAAATTATAAAAGCTAGAGTGGAAATCAATAACATAGAAATCAAGGAAGCAATACAAAGAGTCAATGGAGGAACTGGTTCCTTGAAAGAACAAACAAAATAAACTGTTAGCTAAACTTATAAGGAAAAAAACCCAAAATACCCAAATAAATCAGATCAGAGATAAAAGGGAGAAACTACCAACAGGCCCCTCAATAATTCAAAATATTATGAGAAATTACTATGATCAAAGTTATACTGTTAAGCTGGAGAACCTAGAAGAAATGGACAGATTCTTTTAATTATGTGCTCTCCAAAAACTGAGTGAGGAGGAAGTAGAAAACCTGTACAGAGAAACTTACAAACATCAGTGTATCAAGACAGTAGCCTGGAAAGGGTTACTAATACAACAGAGACATGCAAGCTAACTGAAGACTTCAAAACAATGGTCCTATGATGTTCACTAAAACAATGGTGTTAACGCAAGAGAACTTCAACAAAGACAGGGGAAGTACAAAACAAAGATTGGGAGATTGGGAAAAGTCTAGACAGAAATTATAAAACACAGTAGCTGAACTAAAAAAAATACAAATGAGGAACTCAAGCATAGAACGGATAAAACTGAACATGAATCAGTGAGCACAAAGAAAAAGTATTGGAAACTACAAGAGCCAGTGAAAAACATAAAGTATTGACAAAATATTACATCAACATAAAGCCTATATGGAAAACATTAAGAGGAATAAGATTTATATCATAAAAGTTGCAGAAAATAAAAGAAGAGAGAAAGAGGAAGAATTTTTATTCAAAAACTTCTCCAAGCTCAAGGAGTTAGTTACCCAGATTCAGGAGGTGTAAAGTTCCAAACAAATTACATACAAACACATGCACAACAACACACATTACTGTTTCTAGGAGAATAATAGGGTTACGTTCCTGAAAGCCTCGGGGCTCAACATTGCCACCAATCAGTATGAAATTAAAATATATCATCTGTCTTTGTACTTCAGGACACCTATTGGAGGTGTAACATTAATGAATTAATGTAACTCATGCCCAAGATAAACTGATCCAAATTAAGTCTTTTTCGCCATGAGACACATCAGTTTGTGCCTTGCAACACTTGACAGCACTTCAGCACGACTATGGGGGTCATTTTAGGCACCAATATAATATCACCAAATGAAATAACCACAGAAATTAAAAAACCACGGCATTGACTAGACCAGCAAAAGTGCAGTTTATAGTGTGAGAGCTGAACCCAGGCAGCAGGAACCTTAACTTGGAGAAGAACAGTTTTCAATGCTCAAGGCAGCCAAGTTACTTCAGCTGCACACACCTTACAAAAGGAGTGGGGAATAGCGCAATGCACTGCTCCTCCGTGTTCTTTATGATGTGCTGTTGCACCAGTGGGTCAATGTACAGTATAATGCACTGGTTTGTGGATAACAAGGGAATCTTAATGGCTAAGTAAATTCCCACATACAGAAACCACAAATAATGAGAATTAGCTGTATTTGTAAAATTGACTTGGATGTAACTATCTTACACAAACCACTTCTAGGTTACTGGTTCTTGTATATTATTGTGATTCTACACTGTGCAGTTGAGAAATTTCTATGAAAAATAATTTTAACACAAACTTAATTCACATACATACCTTCAGGTGTCTTAGACCAAGGCCGCTTAGGGGATTTTGGAGGTAGAGGTCTTCGAAGAAGTCGTACTTTGCATTCCATTTTAATTAACACTAAGTACTGTTTTCACAACTATTGGTTAAGTGAGAATTAAAAGTTTTTTGAATGCTTGATTTGTTGCTGAAACATTGTTCGTTAGAATTTTTGTTACATGTTAATGAAAATCATTCTATGTTACTACTGTACTGAAGCCAAGCAGAATTCCTATAATAACAATAAAGGGGGTAAGTAAATAATTCTCTAAAACTTCTAGAATCAAGATAAAATTTAGGTCCTTAATACAGAATTTAAAAAATATGGCTATTATCAATCAGTACCGTTCTAAAGAAGTTCACTCCGCTGGTACAATCTTACCCAAGAAATACTCATTTTTCTAAAAAAGAAAAAGCACCTTTCTCTAAAACGTTAATATTATAAATTTTGAAAGAACTGAATTTGAAAAAAAGATTTGGAGATTCACTTTATCTAAGGGCTCCAAAGTAATTTTTCTTCCTGTGATGCCTTTCCATCACTATACTTGACCCATTAACTGTCTAAACCCCAAATAAGATCATCTTTGATACAATGATATTCTGAGCTCGCCGTCCCAATCAATACTATTAAGAAATGATGTCAGAAGATAGAACCCAAAACTGCGCTCAGAGCACAAGGCGGCATCAGCGTGCCTGGCAGCGTCCTATTCAGTTGACAGCCCAAGAAGGAAACGCCCCGAAGTTACATAAATCGACCGTCTCATCCCCAGCAGACAAGCTTGCACAGAAGCGCTCCACGTATGCTCCCGGGCAGTGTGTACCACCCACCGGACACCAGTAACTTTCCTTCCGTGCGGTGGGAAGATATGCCCGGGAACGTTCCACACGCTCCTAATAAATTCAGCAGCTTTCTTTAGGGCAATCGTGCTGCTTCTCAAAACAATCAGATTTTTCGCCTTCCATCTCCTTTCCTCGGAAGTTAGGCAGCGAAGTAACGGTCAAGCGAAAGCGTCTACTTAGGGCCCCTCAGGAAGCCTCACTGGAATTAAGCAGCAGGTCAATCTCACCCCCCAACGTGTGTCCAAGAACCTGTCTCCCGCCCTGCCCGCCAATCCTCAGATGCTGGAGGGCAGGTGGGTTAGCGCCGGTGAAGGGGCGGGGGCCCGCGCGGAGCGCGAGGAAGGCGGAGCGCGGGGTGGGCGGGGCGAGAGGAGGGCGTGGCTTCGGTGGGCGGGTATTAGGGGGCCGTGGTCGCTGGGGCGGGGCCTAGCGAGACGCAGGGGGCGGGGCTAGGCGTGTGTCCGCCTACCTGCATGGAACCGCCCCGCCCCATCCCACTTGGCTTGTCTCAGACGTGGTGTGGGGCTGGCTGCAAGGGAGGCTGCAACAGTGAGCGTTGGAGGAGAAGCCGCTCCACGTGCAGCTGCTGTATGGAACCCCGTGGTGACAATCATTATTACTACTTCTATTTGTAATGCTAATAGCCACATTAATTAGTTTCTTTTATGGGTTGTATGATGCTTGACTCCTATATCTAGGGCCTGGGTTGGTATTCTTTAATGATGCCCTCTGTGCCGCCCGGGCCCCGTTGCTCATTTTGCTCTATGTCCGAAATGCAAACATTGTGTTTTCTTTTCGCTTCCTTGAATGCTACCTGTTTTGTCTTTCTGATCTTTAAAAGTTTCTGGTGAAGATGAGCTGTGTAGGAGTAGAGGCATTAAGGACCCAGACTGGCTTTAAAGGACACCTGTATTTCATTGTCATAGTAGTTCGTTCTGATTTATGTTGTGACTCTTACGGTGCTGATGAACCTATTCTACAGTGGTGACACGTGGTGTGTGCTTACATATGTGTATGTTTCTTTATAAATTGGAGGGAGAAGAAAACAGTACAAGACCGTGTAAGAGAACTTAGGTAAAATGTGTAAAGCTCAATTCAGAAAAAGTAGATGGAGCTTTTTTTCCCAGTCTTGTATTTTGTTTTTGTGGTTTTGTTTGTTTTAAGAGTTATGGATGTAGGAACTATGGTAACAGGTGCTGTAAGATGAAAGGCATCTAACATTGGGGATTTTAAAAGATGTTCCGTCTAATGAACATATTTTTTTAATACTCCCATTAAAGTCAGAGAAAAGAAATTTCCGTTGCACTCTAGGAAATAGTATACGAGCACGTTTTATTTTTTGTGTATGACTTACTGGTCCCAGTTATACTGCCTCCTCAGACCTGAATTTATTACACTATAGTTTGTCTACTTCCTATAGTAATCAGCAGCTCAGAAACATGAGAAAGTTGACAGTGGGCGACACATATGATGGCTAAGTTTTGTCTCAAGAAATATTTGTTGTGCACATTTGTAAATGTGAAAAATGCTTTATTTTCAACACAAGGCATTTGTTTCAACATATAAGCTGAATCAGTTTCCTTAGCTCTTAAAAATCCTTTGAACTGTGAAAACTACTTAGATTCATTTTACTGACCAACATTTGACCTTTCAAATTTATGCTTAGTATCTCATAATCAAAATCAAGACAATGCACTTTTCAATGTTCTTAAAAATGCTTTATCGTGAAAAGAATTAGACAGCAGACTTAATTATCAGTAGATTTCATCTAGCATCTATCAGGTAGAACCTAGGACTGTTTAATATGCAACTTACTAAAGTGTGTATTGTATTATGTCCTCTACTATTTACTTTTTCTATATTTAGGACCAAGCATTTAGGCAAAGGAGATAGTCATGAAAATTAAAACTGTAAGTTGATGTTTTTATACATCTATAGCAATTATTCCTCCACATCTTCACTGCTTCATTTATGGAAATAATGTACAAGTGTAGACTGGCTACAAACCACATTTGCTCTGGATCTTTTTTAGTTATTCAAAGCATTTTTTAAAATGTTACTGTTTAAATTCTTTTCTCAATTAAAAAAATAGTGTTGTCTCTTTAGGTAAGGAATCTCCCTCTTTGGTTTTCAGAGTCTGTGTGTCACCTAACTCTGCTGTCATCAAATACTTTTGCTCCCTCCACTGTGCAATTGGCAGAAGCTTATGAAGAAACTGGTCAAAGAGAACCACAAAGTGTCTGTTCTGTTGGCTGTTTGTATTAAGAAAGCCAGGGGTTAGGTGAACTCCAAGATTACATGCATGGTGTGTGTTTCTGTGTGTATGTTTAAAGTTGCTAAAATGACAAAAAGCCTTATAAGAAAGCAACCTTAGGCATGTTGCAGGCACTATTACTTTGCCTAATGAATGGGGAATACTTAGAATCTTAGATTCACTAAGATTGGTGAGAAAACGGACTTGTTGGGATGGTCTAGAAATTTTTGCCACAAATCTCTACTCTTTTGTATATTTCCTTCTCTCGTTTATTCACTTTGAAACCACACTTTTACTGAATAACCGGGTTAGTATAAGTTTAACTTAATGGTTTCCCTTATGCGAATAACAAGTAGCATGTGTTTTATGCTCATATTAATTTATAGAAATTCTTATAAACGAAGAATAACTGTGAATCCTGCTTAGGAGAACCCCCTTCACTCCCACAACTTCCTTCCCTTTCCCCTTTCTTTACCCTTCTCTAAAAAAAAATCTGCCTCTGAATCTGGCCAAAAAGAAATAAACAAGGTTGGAGAGATAGTGTAGGGTTTAAGGTGCGTGCCCTGCACCTGATCCAACTTTTGTCTGATCCCTGGTACCATACGTAGTCCCTTGAGCACCATAAGCTATGATTTCTTTGCACAGCTAGGAGTAACCTCTAAGCACTGACAGGAGTGGTGGCCTTAAAAAAATAATAAAATAATATTGGAATACCTGGAAATAGGGAGAAAGACAAAAGAGAGGGAATATGCCATACTTGCACAAGGTCCTGAGTTCTATTCCTGTCACCATATGGCTCCTCGAGCACCACCAGATATAGCCCTGGTGAACAACTGTCTGACTCCCAGCCAGCACCACTGGGTGTGACCCCAGTGGTCTCACAGTCCAGTAGGGTGGGATGTCAGATACAACCTATGTGACTCCTAATCCTGCAGGTCCTCATTGCTGGACTTTGCAGGGAGGGACCACTATTTTGAAAAAAAAAAAAAAGTTCCTTTTTAGCACATGTTGGGTAAACTCTTGAGTCCCTAGAGTAACCCAGGACACTAAAATGCTTTTGAAAAAAGAGATATTTTTTAGGTATGAATTTACCTGACCATTTTAGCATGTACTTGAGAAGACAGTGGGTCTATGCTCAGAGTAGAGTGCTTTCTTCAAGAGGCTTTGATCCTCAGCACCACACACAAAAAATACTACTACTAAATATATAATAAGATGCATACTTGGAATTATTTGCTCTTCATCATAGTATATGTTTATATATGCTTTTCATTAGTAAAGACAGTAATTTTAGGTTTTTTTTTTATTTTGGAGGGCACCTCAAATAGTTCTCAAGAGACCCAAGTATCCTTCCCAGTAATTCTTGGCCAACTGGTCCTGGAGTGAAATGCAAGGGTCAGAGCTGTGAAGATCAGGGCCTGCTATGTAAGGGAACCATGTGGTTAGGGTTTTGAACCAGAGGGAATGCAATGCTGTGCCTTAAACCCTAGACTAACTCTCTGGGCCCTGTTTTATGCTACTATGTAGAAAATATTTTCTTAAATGTTAATAAAAAATAAGATATAACACAAGAAAATGTTCTTGCCTTGCACACAGCCAACCAGAGTTCGATCACTGGCACTGCATATTGCCCGCAGAGCATTGCCAGAGTGATCCCTGATCATATAGCCAGGAATAAGCCCTGAGCACTGTTGAATGTGACCCCCAAACAACACCAAAAAGTCTAAGAAGTTGCTCTTCTTCTTTCTTCTCTTATCTAATTGCAAAGACAAAATCTTCATTTCTAGGTTTATTATCATTTTTTGGTCAATTATTTTGTAATTTCCTTTTGTCCTTCAGGTTGCTGGTTATTTAGTTCTTTTTCTTGAGCTAGATATTGAGCCTCACCCTTTCTAAAAATATCATTACCAATGAGAAAATATGACACAATCTACATCATAAAAATTTTTTACAAGAGAGGATCCCTTGAGCACCACTGAATATGTCCCTCAAATAATTTTTTTTTTTGCTTTTTGGATCACACCTTGAGATGCACAGGGGTTACTCCCGGCTCTGTGCTCAGGAATTACTCCTGGCAGTGCTCAGGGGACCATGTGGGATGCTGGGAATTGAACTCGGGTTGGCTGTGCGCAAGGCAAATGCCCTACCCGCTCCAGCCCCTCAAATAAAAATTTTTTAAAAAAATAAGAGAATTCCCAAACATAATAAAAAGATAATACCTATTTTAAGTGTGTTTGTGAATTCATTAATTCATTCCAGAGCTATTTGCTGAAAACCTAATATGCCCAAGGCATTTGCTAGGTGCTAAAGTTAAGCTTTATTAAAATAACTTAGGACTTAGGACTTGTAACTTTAGACTGTCACTGTCACTGTGATCCCATTGCTCATCGATTTGCTCTAGTGGGCACCAGTAATGTCTCCATTTTGAAACTTGTTGTCACTGGTTTTGGGCATATACATTAAAATAAAATTTTACTCTACAATTTATACGTTTTTATAATCATAATTACTAGATTTAAAAAATTTAAGTTACTTTGAAAGTATTTATCCTTACCTGAATATTCAGAACCAATTTTTCATTTCTTTAGCTCCAGCTTCTTTTTAGTTTGGGGGCCATACCCACCAATTCTGGGTGTTATTCCAAGTTCTCTGCTTGGATGTCACTCCTGGCACAACTCCAGGGACCTTTCGGTGCTGAGGATCAAAACTAAGGCCTCCCACATGCAAAGCAAGTGCTCCAGTCCATTAAGCAATCTCTCCAGCGGTTCAGTCATCATTTTGAACTGTTCTTCTATACACAGTTGATATTAGATATCTTGATATCTTGCATGAGTGTGCGCTCCCAGCATCATACAACTTTCTCAGCTGGGTTCAAGTCTTTAACTTTCACTTATTAGTTCTGTGACATTGGACCAGCTGCCTGACCTTCCCAAACCCTGGTGGTTTTCATATCTGTGAATCAGAGACAAAAATGTTCCCTACTTAGCATATTGTAAGGTATTGAACAAGTGACCTGTGTCAAGGACTTAGTTCCCTATAGGCTGCAGAATGAGTTCCACTTAGATGACAGTTGTTAGAAAACAAATGGCTTATGTTACCTATTTGTAATTGTCTCTGTTTCTGTTCACTAAAATATTTGAAGGTTTAGAGGGTGAACCCTGGGCTTTTATTCATAAGATGCCATGCTGAGTTTGTTAATGTCTCCAGAATGTTGGAGAACCTGGTCCACAGTTCTCAGATGGTCCAATACTGAGATTTAGATGGAATCCTATGATCTGTCTCCTTTGCTACAGCCCCCCCACCAGCTTCTGAGAGACTGTGGGGCAGATTGCCTTGTACCTGAGAAGTCAAGTACAATGATAAATAAAGAAACTGACTTTTTCTTCAAGACTTGAGACCTTGAGCTGCTGTCAACATTGGCTGAGCTGGACTGATTCCACAATTTCTTTCAACCTTTCCCAAGGGATAAAAGCCACCTTGATCTCTTGTCCTCCAGACCAGTTGGCAAAGCTAACAAACGTGGTGAAGGCAAGCAACAGAGCTGCCAGATGAACACCTTTAAATACCCAGAGGAAAAAATATTCCAAAAGCATCAAGTCTTTCTCATATTTTACCTAATGTGACCAGACTTTGGGAAATTAACTAATTGAATCTTTAACATCTGTTGGGATTTGTTCCTAAACAAAGACTGTGCCATCCCCATAGATCTATGAGCATTATTCTCTCTTGTCAAAATGGATCTATCTAATGTTGCTAAAATGAGATAATGCGAAAGGAACAATCAGCATTCTGCATGGAATGCTATTGAGTTTTTTAATGAGTGGGGAATACTTGAAGATCTCTGATTTGTGTATTTGCTGGTTCAGACACAGCCTATTGGAATGGTATAGGAAGCGTATAGAATTCCATGAGATCAAAAGTGCTTTCAAATGACTTCTTATTCATATTAAGGCAAATAGCAATTTATAACCTAAGACAATAAATGTAATGGGTTTTCTCTTACCATTTATTTTTATGGTTTTTTTTTTGCTTTTTGGGTCACACCCAGTGATGCTCAGGGGTTACTCCTGGCTCTGCACTCAAGAATTACCCCTGGCGGTGCTCAGGGGACTATATGGGATGCTGGGAATCGAACCCGGGTCGGCAGGGTGCAAGGCAAACTCCCTACCCGCCATGCTATCACTCCAGCCTCTATTTTTATGTTTTATTTTTATGTTCACAGTTTTAAGTAAATGTTTTATTTTTAAGTACTGAATAAAGGGGAACTTAGGGAAAAGCACAAATAACAGATGTCTATCATCTAATAGTGTGTTTTATTTTTTGTATTGATGAAGAACTTGTATTTCTTAGACCACGACTGGAGATAAATGGACCTTATATTTTAGTATCAGGTGGTTAGTTTAGAACAGTTTGAGAGTCTTGCAAGATTAACAGCAATTCTACATTCTTTTTTTTTTTTTTGGTGGGGGAGAAGGTGTTGAGTCTTACCCGGCTATGCTTAGGAGCTACTCCTGGTTCTGTGTCAGGGGTGAGTCCTGGCAATATTCAGGGGTATATGCAGTGCTGGGGATCTAACTGAATTGTCTCTTCAGCCTCCACCTTTATGTTTTGGTGTCACAAATTTTATCAGGGTGTATATTAATAAGCACTGGAAATTGTTTATTTCCTGGTCCAAGTAAAGACCTACCTTGGAGATATGGAGAAAGTGCCTTCATTTCTTCTGCCCATTCTATTCTGTCTCATTCAATGGAAGAGATTATTAGTATCCTGCTCTATTCAGGAGTCATGGGGAAGACAGATTTTTTTAGTCTTTACTTCTCTCTTGCATGGAAATTCCAAACAGACCCACTATACTTTTCCTATATTAATATAATAAAACTCTGTTAAGACTTGTGTTTAAGAAAAGGTTTTCTGATTAGAAGAGATTTATATGAAAACTACCAATATAGATGTTTGAGGGGTATTTTCAACCTTATAACTTAGTCAGTGATAATTTAGGGGCACAGTTTGAGTTTAGCACAGTTTGACATCTGATAGCCTAGTTCTCCCTCTTGGAGAAACTGGCAAGCTATGAGAGTTTATTGACCACACGGGAGAGTCTGGCAAGCTCCCCATGGCGTATTCATATCCCAAATATAGTAACAGATATATACATATATATAGATATATACCTCTCGGAGAGCCCGGCAAGCTACCAAGAGTATCCCACCCACACGGCAGAGCCTGGCAAGCTACCCATGGCGTATTCGATATGCCCAAAACAGTAAGGATAGGTCTCATTCCCCTGACCCTCCAATTGAAAGAGCCTCCAATCATTGGGAAAGATGAGTAAGGAGAGACTGCTAAAATCTTTGGGCTAAGTGTAATAGAGATGTTACTGGTGATCGCTCAAAAAAAATCCACGAACAACGAGATGACAGTCATACAGTGATAACTTAGTCTGTGCCCCTTCCTCTCATTGAGTGGTACTTTGTCTTGAGTAACAGAAACCTTGTTTGTCACTACTGGTGAGTTACCTGCCTTGCATCCAGGAGCTCTATACACCTCATGGCTTCCCAACTCACCCAGCTATACTTGGGAAGAACTTGTACTCACCACTGATTTCATCAAGAACTGAGGAAACCAAAATCATTCCCTTTCCTTCCCCCCACTTCTCACACCTAGACTCATGCCATTAAAAATTAATTGTTTCTCTTTAATTGGTATACAGTTTTATTGAGTGACCCAACTTGGCAAAATTAAGAGTATCTTGACACACACAGAAATCTTGGACATGAGCAACTTGCGGCAGAGATGTCCTGGGACTTTGCAATAGGCCTTCTCTGCTGGGCTGCTCCATACGAGGGCAGGTGCCGTCCCACCACCTGCCCTCTAAGATCTCCCTCAGTCACCATTTTCTAGAAGCCAGCATGAAGCACCAGCTCCCATGTGGCCACGATCCAGAGACACACACAGGAATCTCGGACACGAGCAACCTGTGGCAGCAATTTCTTCAGACCCTAATTATTGAAATCTTAGAATTCCTAAAACACGTGGCTGCTTTTGCGGCCATGCAATATTATATTATATTCATAACAAGCAATAAAAACATATTGTCTAGCAATTTTATTTTTGGCAGATAGATATAAGGGGAGGTAGGACTAGTCTCGAAATATAGAAGGTAACTAAAGTAGAGAAAAACTATCTTGCAAACTGTCTGCCACACAAGCAGGAGGAGGTATGGAAAGTGGGCGCGGGGGGAATACTGGGGATTTTGGTGGTGGAAAATGTGCACTGGTGAAGGATGCATGTTGGATGACCGTATGATCGAAGTTCAAATATGAAATTTTTGTTACTATATCTCATGGTGAATTAATAAAAAATAAAAATTAAAAAAATTAAGAGCATATTATCCTATATATTAAGTCTGTGATTATGCATGCTATATCCTTGTGTGATGATGTCTCCAGAGATGGCACCAATGAGGTCAGTGAGGAGATAAAGCTCACTGAAAGTGGGAGCAATATCTCATTCTTATTTTGGCTGGCATTTTCATAATAACCATGGATAATGACCACTTTTGTGTGTCTAGTGACCATCTTTATGTCTTTTTTGAGATAATGTCTGTTCAATTGCTCTCCCCATTTTTTGATGGGTTGCTATCGCCTTGTTTAGTTTTGCTGTTGGACTTTATTGATTCTCTGTATCTTGGCTATTAGCCTGTCTGATTTATGATGTAGAAGCATTTTCTCTCATTTCTGTAAGATGTCTTGAAAACTCTTTCAAGTTAACATAGTACTACTTCTTTGTTTCAGCCTCTTTTCTTTGCCAGTGGGCAGAAGTGGGACTGTGGGTATAACAAATCCGGTTTGTCACCATTTGCTTGGTTGAAATTATTTAGTTAGGAACCGGAAGGGCCGGTTTTGTTAATCTTATACAGTGACCTGTAAAAAGAGCTGGGATGGATTAGAACTGCTGTATTTTGTAGAAGTACAACTGAGGACTCAATATGGCCTGGCTTGAATTTTAATATGTGTATTTTACTCATTTGTATGTATTTTTAAGGAAAGAATCATTTTCACAGAGCATTGTTTTCTTGAAGAGGTAGAAGTATTATTAGAGCATGAAATGCTTTGAAAACTTTCTCAGTAGTGGATTTTAAGAGATAAAAATTTTCTCCTTGTGTTACTGGAGGACAAAGAACCTAAAGAAAGGAAGTACTATCACAAGTGGAAGTGAGAACATTACCTGTTTGACCACTAGATCTCCCTCAGGTGTCTGGAATCCAACCCTTTAGAACCAGCTACCCGCAAACTCACAGACACCTTTCTTCTTTCCTCTGCAAAGTAGAGGGGACAGACTTTGGGAGGGGTGAGGGTGAACAGGAAATTGGGATCTCCGGGGAGATCCCATCATCCTTATCAGAGACAAGATACAGACCCGATATCCTGAAACAGAGAAACACCCTGGGTTGTGGTTTTATACTCTGTTTTTTGAACAGGGGACATATTTCTCCAGTGTTTGACCATGAAATCCATACAATAATTTATCATTGCTGGTTGATTCAGAGACCTTCATCCTGAATCTCCAAAGGATGATCCCAGGGAGTTTATTGGAATTATTACCTGCAACTCATTTTAAAAGTTTCTAAAGCTGAACTGGGATGTAGGGGAAAGTACAGCTTTAGTTGTCTAACACTGTGAACCTCAATTTCCTCACCATTAAGCCTCTTTCTTTCTATATCCACAGCTTATGAGCTTACTATTAATTTCCACTTGTGAGCTATTGTTGCCCAATTGCTCTTAAATGTGGCTAAGGATTTTTAATAAATTTGGCTATATCTATGACATTTTCCATATATACTAATCACACTAGAATTATATCTATATTTATACATAGCATTTTATTTACAATAAAATCTAAAATTTATAAAATTTATAATTTGAATTCTATTTCTATATGCTGTACTTAAATATATTTTATAAATCACTGTATCACTGTCATCCAGTTGTTCATCGATTTGCTTGAGTGGGTGCCAATAACGTCTCCATTCATCCCTGCTAGTGTAGCCCCATGGCATACTGGGGGATCTTTCAGGATCATGGGAATGAGAACCATCATTATTACTGTTTTTGGCATATCGAGTTCACCACAGGTAGCTTGCCAGGTTTTGCTGATTTTGTAAATGCCATTGAATATATATTATGCATATGTTTGATAAAACATTTTAGCATACCTAAATAATACCTAATAAATAGCTAAAGCTATTATGCTATAATTATTATATATAATTTTGAGATGTTATATATCTTCATATATAAATGCGTAGATATAATAGTTATGGAATTTCAATGTTTTAACTGTGTATAAAACTACTTATGTAGAAAGATTATATTATTTAAATTATTTGTTGGCTAAATTTTCTCATGGCACAATTTATCTTGGATATCATATAAAATCTTTCTATAGATTCACCTTACTTTTTCCAATCTCAGAACCATTGATTTTACAGATTTACTACCTTGGTTTTTCAGTATATCAAGGTATTGTTAAAACGTGTTGACTAAGGGAACTGAGGATGTAGCTAGATCCAGTGTAAAGTGCATGCTTTGCTTGTATGAGGGCATAGGTTCAATTCCTGACACCACAGAGCAAAACACAGGCACACTAATTCACCATTTCTCTCCTCACTGTGGTGGTGACATATATATTTTAGTAGTTCTTAAATGAGGATGTTTATTGTAAAAAAATTATTAAAATAATTGAAAAAAGAGTAATATATTCCTCTCATACAGAGATAACTACTTTTAATATTTTGATACGTGTGATTTATACATGATACAGAATGTACACATATATGCATCTTGTTTGATTTTTTCTGTTTTGAGGGGTCCTCCCCTGAGGGGCTGGGGCCCTTCAGGGCTGGATATGTAGTTGGAGGCCATGGTGCTGGGAATAAATGATGGGGCCCCTATGTACCAGGATGTACCATTTGAGCTATCTCCCCAGCCCTATATGGACTTTTTTAAATTTAAAAATATTCTGTTCCATGGTTGATATTGTAACCTCATTGTTTATAAAAATAAGTCAATATTTTTCCAGGTAGTATTAGTATTGTAAAGCTTTTAAAAATTGGGGGGGGGGCTAATTATTATCGTTCTGGGACTCCACCAAGCAGTTCTTGGGGTATTGTGTGGTGCCAGGAATTGAACCAGGACCTCCACTTGCAAAACATATGCTCCAGCCATTTGGGTTCCAGCCCCCATTTTCAGGCTTTCTGATAAAATATTTTCTCCTTTCCAGAAATTCTGATTTAGGTTCCCACCAACCATGGGTATTTATTTTCCATCATTCTAATTGACCCTGAAAATTAATCAGTTTTTAAATCTGTCACTCAGTTTTTTAGAAATTTGTATTTAATTAGATGAGGTATAGGTAGTTATATGTTATCTATTTGGTCCCTCATGTTAAGCAGCTTGAGTACTATTTTCTAGCTGTTTAACTGGCCAAGTTTCTCAACCTTTGAGTCTTAGTATCCATATCTGTAAAGTTAGAACAATAATAGCATCTACTCCATATAGAGCTATGTAAATTTAGTGACTTTGTCTTCAAAATGCCTTAACACAGTGCCTGATGCATTGAAAAATGCTCAACAAATACCAACTATTATTTTTCTGAATTAAAATTCAAAACTTAGTAGTGAAAATAGAATGTTATACTTTTTATTAGATATCATTGAGAGGAAATATGTGCCATATAGAGACAATATCTATCATATAATAAATATATATATGTTTGATGTGAACATCAGAAAGCTATTTTATTCTTGAACGTGTATAATTTGTTGAGCCAGTTAGAAATCAGTGTCCAAACTTTGTCTTAGCTACCACTGCTGATGTGAACAGGACTCCACCCTGAACACAGAGAACTGCCACATGAAACATGCCACTGACATGAACAGAGAGGGGAAGCCACAATGCTGAAAAAAAAAAACCAAACCTTCATGGCAGGGATGTAAGCTGGAGTGCAGCCAGGGTAATTCACAGGGTTATTCAGTTTGCACATGGGCTCATGCACTGGGATTATGCCACCCATAAAGTAAATGGAATGGGCAGCAGGCAGAGCTGAAATGCAACACTGTGAAAAGTGGGGAGTCTCCAAGTTGAGCGTCTATAGAGAATCTGCATCCAGGCTGGTGAAGTGTCAAGAAAGATGGTCGTGAGGGTGGACAAGCTATTTATTGGACAAGGTAGGCTCTACTTTGAGTGGATGAGAGGGTTAGGGCATACCCAATGGTGCTCTGGACTTAATCCTGGCTCTGTGCATGGGGCCAGAGCAATAGTTCAAAAGGTAGGGTGCTTGCCTTGCACGTGGCTGACCCAGGTTCAATCCCCAGCACCCCATATGCCCCCCAGCCCCACTAGAAATGACTCCCGAGTCAGGACTAAGCCCTGAACACCACTGGGTGTGCCCCAGAAACAAAATCAAAATTCTTGAGTCACACCTGGCAGTGTTCAGAAGATTATATGCTGTGCCAGGGATTTGAATCTGGGTTGACCCCATGTAAGGCAAGCACCTTAACTTGTACTATTTTTCTGACTCCCTTATAGACCTAATTTTTACATATAAAAAGCAATGATTTATCAAGATCATTTGCTACCAAGATACTGTCTGCACCTAACAACATAATTTTTAAACATATGAAACAAAAATTTCCAAAAGCACAAGGAGGCATTGATAGACCCACTTTATAAAATAAATATTTTTTAAAAGCACTGACCTCACAGAAAGGAAGAGATACAGCCCATAAAAAATCAGTATGAATGTGAATAAATTGAAAAAAAACAATTAGCAAGCTTGATCTGATAGATGTATGTAGACAGCTGTCTCCCAGAAATTAAGTAAATTCCTTCTCTCTCAATGGTATATCAACTACCATATGTGAGACTCCAGGTTCAATTCCTAGAACTGACCAAAAAAAAAAAAGTTAATACTTATGCACAATAAGTATTAACCAAGATTTATATGTACTTTTCCATAAAGAACCTCTGAACAGTTTCCAAAAGATGATTTAGCAAATGCCCTGGTTTGTTTGGGCAGCTATGAAAAAACTTCATAGACTGGGTGCCGAAAGTAAACATTTCGCTCAGTCCTGGAGGCAAGGAAGTTCCAAGATCAAGGCACAGGGCAGGTTTGGTATCTGGGGCGGGCCTGAGGCCTGCTTCTGGTCTTATCCGTGCCATCTTCTTACTGTATCCTCATAGGTCATAAGGGCAAGGGATTTTTCTGGAGGCTGTTTGATAAGATCATTCATGCCATTCATAAAGGCGGGGATCTTCTTGATCACCCCAAAGATCTCACCTTCAAATATAACCCAGCTCATTTATGTTTCAACGTAAGACTTTGGGGAACACAAACTTGGTGCAGGTATACAGCTGCAGGTATCCTAGTTTGACTAGAGAAGTTGGGAAGGAAGATACAGTGTCATGTGAGGGAGAAACTGCACTGCCAGGATTTTGACAGGGAGCTGAGGCCCCCTGAGAAATTTAGAACTATCATCCTTAAAAGCTACACTAGAAGATTAATTCAGAATGGAGGCCAAGTCATTCCTTTCTTTTTCCAAAACCTAATAAGAAAAGAACCAACTCCAAATATTTTATCAGTTTATTCCACGGAAAAAACAAATGGTGTCACCAAAGGGTGCAGTAGTCACAGAAAGCAAACTAGAAAAATTTCAACTACTGCAGACACAGAAGATAGCCTGAAAAATAAACACAGATAGGGTCAAAGAGATGGCTCAAAAGATTGAGGACTGCCAAGAGTAGCGCCCAAGCACTACAGCATGTCCTTCTCACCCCAACTTGTCCCCAGCCACCTTCCACCTTGGCAAAGGAAGTGAACACAGATGCATCAGTGAGAGAGATCAGCGCCATACTCCCAGGACAAATGCTGATTGGATTTCAAAATTCCCCATTGTGCATGTACTTTGATTTTGTTGTAGTAGTTATTTTGAATTTAATTTTTGAGCTAGTTTTGAATTTACGGTTAGGATCTTACTGCATTAGCAGTTTACCTCAAGTTTTATGTTTGTTTAGGTAATGGAAATGTAGTTGACCCTTGAATATGCAAGGGTTTGGGCACCTCCCCTCCACACCTCTTCCCTACATGTAGTTGAATATCCTTGCATCACCTGTTGCTTCCTTTTCTATAGTTACCCCTTTGATTCTGACGGGGGTTGATTTTAAGAGCCCCCAGGGGGTAGAGAAAGTCTTCTGTATCAGTCTTCTACATCTTCAGATTCAACCCTCTCACACCTGTGGATTTGGGAAACTGAACCTCCATTCTCCTTCTCCCCCCCACATCCCCAAAAAGCTCAAGTTTAAGTGAAACCCTGCAGGTCAAACTCATGTTGCTCCAATGACAACTCTGGAAATCTGAACAAATTATATTCTATATACGTCTATATAATTATCTATGTTAGAGAAGTTCTAGTATAGTTAATTTTGTTCATTTTCCTGTTATGTAAATGAAACACAAAAAGGTTGCTATTAGTATTAACTACGATAAAATTCTTGAACCCTAGTATTAGCAGGTTCAGAGCACTGCTATGTGTTATGCTAAGCATTCTCCATGGCTCTCCTCACGTGTGTGTGCCTTCTGACTATGCACGCATATGCACGCAAATTACTTAGTAAATAAACCGAATTAGAGGGCTTAAGAAATTTACCCAAAGTCACAAAGTAATAAGCTCAGGAGCCAGGGTTGGAACCCAAGCCTTTGTAGCTCTGGTGCTTGTACACTTTGGGGAGGTGAGGATGTGGGAATAGGGTTTGAGTCATACCAAGCAGTGCTCAGGGATCATTCTAGGTTCTGTGCTTGGGAGTCACTCCCGGCAGTGCTCAGGAGACAAATGTAGGGATGGACCCAGGTTGGCCACCTGCAACTCAAGAAACTAAACCTCTATACTATTTCTCCCCCCTCTCCCCTAGAGTATGTACTCTTAAGAATGGTAGGATAAAACTAAGTGGAGTACTTATATTTTAAATCTGTAATCGCCTCATTATTAATTACCAGAGAAAATTATTATCTTTAAAGTGGAGGACCCTGGGAGCCATTCCATGCTCTGTGATATGATACTCCCAACAGGGTACATTGATTAGATGTTATCTTGCCAGAAATATATACCCAATTTCAATTGCCAGGAGGCAGACAAGCCCAAAGTAAGGAACAATCCCTTAACGAGCCTTCTCAAAAGCGTCAAATGATGAGAGGCAGATTGAAGAACTAGCCCAGAGTAAAGGAGACATTGCAAGTCAATGGAACATGGGATCGTAGGATTGTGAATTGGTTCCCTATCCAGGAAAAGTTCAATTATAACAGTTCACTAAATTTGATAATGGTCAAAGTTATGGCAATAGAGGTGAATAGTTGTAGTTTCCTGATGATGACAACTGTACTATCACGAATCACGAATCATGAAATCCTGTTAATCATCGATTTCTCGAACGGGCTCAGTAACCTCTCATTCGTCCTTTCCCTGAGATCTTAGAAGTCTCTCTCGGCTCAACCCTCCCAAGGATGTTGCACTGGGGGCTCTTTCAGGGTCTGGGGAATGAGATCCAGCTTGTTACTGGATTTAGCATATGAATACACCATGGGAAGCTTGCAAGGCTGTCCCATGTGGGCAGGAAACTCTCAGAAGCTTGCCAGTTTCTCCCAGAGGGAGAAGTAGGCTACAAGATATCTTCTGGGAGCTTTCTTTTAAGTCTCTGGATGTTGACCATTGATGGGATTACACACACCTGGGTTCCTCTGCTGTATCTTCATGTGTGAGGCTTGTCTGAATATGAGGAGAGGGGCCTTGAGCATGGCTGTGGCTAGGTTCCGGTGGTCTTCGGCTGCTGGGAGCTCTGCTCGGGGCAGGGAGGGAAGCTGAAGCCCATCCCCTCGGAGGGGCCCCGGGGAAGACAGCAGGCGTGCGGGCAAGAGACTCTCTGCCAACTGTACAATAATAAAATACTATGTCAACATTCAGGGAAGCTGGGGAAGAGCATATGGGAACACTTTGAATTATTTTTATACTGATTTTTGTAGCTCTGAAATTATTTCAAAATGTGAAACTAATTAAAAGAAAAATATCTTAAATTAACATATATCCAATAATGTTGCTCAGTCATTATATTCTGTGAAGTCCAAAGTGATATATAATGGGTAGGGCACTTGCCTTGCATGTGGCTGAGCTGGGTTCTTTTTCCAACATTCCATATAGTCCCCCCAGCTCTGCCAAGAGTGATCCCTGAGCACAGAATCAGGAGTTAGCCCTGAACATCACCAGGTGTAACCCAAAAATAAAAGCAAAAAATATACTCAAGCTTTTAAAGCAGTGTTTCTCAACTTTTATCTAATTATGGCACCCTCTGACCTTGTTTACTTCTTTTTTTTTTTTTTTTGCCTTTTTTTAGGTCACACCCGGCGATGCATAGGGGTTACTCCTGGCTCTGCACTCAGGAATTACCCCTGGCGGTGCTCAGGGGACCATATGGGATGCTGGGAATCGAACCCGGGTTGGCCGCGTGCAAGGCAAACGCCCTACCCGCTGCGCTATTGCTCCAGCCCCCACCTTGTTTACTTCTTGTGCCTCCCCCTACATCCTACCTGTTGGCAGCCCCCTAGTGTTGTTCCCAAACCTCCACCTATATGATTTTCCCCTGTGAGTTCCTTAAAACATCCTGGAGACTCCAAAGGGGCCATACCCCTGCACCCCCTTGAGAAATGCTGCTGTAAAGCTTTCACTCTGCCAAACTCCTAGACAACAGTTTTGTACAATCTCCTTTCTGTATAGCCCTTCTATAGCTCCCTCCTAACATTCATTGTGAAAATAGAAACAATCAGCGGTGTTGCCAGATATCCACCTATGGCCTTTTGCGCTGCTTTCCTCCCTGCTAGCACCGGCCCACCTCTCTAGCTGTGTATTCACCAGGGATTAGTCTGTCTTATCTATCATATTCAAGAAAATTGCTTTAGAAAATATTCTCTCTTGAATTATCACTTTTTTTCTTTCTCTCTGGTGGATAATTCTCAGAATCAGACATATATTGCTATTTCTCCTGTCTTTGAAAAAAAAAAAAGTAAAAAAAAAATTCTTGCGTTCACTTCCCTCTAGAACCAGCTTCTGCAACACCACTTTGCTTCCCTTTATGGTATATCTTTTGAAATTTTTTTCTGGTTGCTCACTTCAGTTTCTACCCTCCAGTTCTTTCGGAAATTTTTCGAATGGAAATTTTCCCACTCCTTTATCAAATTGCTCTCACAGAATTACTAGTGGGCCACATGTATATTTATCTGGTGGTCAGGTCCTGTCTGAATCTTGAATGACCATCAATGACTTTTCAGAGGTTTATGTGGTCTCCTTTCCTTGGCACATATCTTCATTAATCCTGCAGAAGATCACAATTGCTTGGTTTATGCCCCATATAGTTACTTGATATACTTTGTTGCTCCCTCTTCACATTCAGTAAATATTTGTTGAGTAGATTCATGAGTTTATGAATCCACACTGGAACCTACATAGACTCTATGAAACCAACAAGATGATATTTTACAATAGCTATTAGCACCAATTCATCTTGACATGTTAATTATTCAAAATCCTAGTCTTCTATTGAATTAGCATTTGACATCTAATATTTATCATGCCAAAGAGTTTTTCCTAATTTCTTGCTGCTCCTTTTCTTTCCACAGTGGTGACTGCAAAGATCACACCTATTTATTTTTTTGTGTTACAAAGCTTTCAGTACCATTCTTACTGCTGAAACTTTCAGTTGTTATATAAGTAATACTCATTATTTTACCACAACCCTTACGATTTTAAAGTATCTCTTCTATTTCTATTTTAACTGCATGTCTCTTCAACATTCATGAGATCTATGCATTTAATGCTTGTGCTTAGGTTAATTATGTTTGTGAGCCTGAAACAACTATGTTTCTCTACGAACCCAGAAAACTTGACATAGAAGGGAACTTGTAAGTTAATCACCTCTGGATGGATCAGTTATAGATTAGACACCATGACATTAATTTTTTTTTAATTGTGGCTGGAGTAATAGTACAAGGGTTAAAGCTCTTGCCTTGATTGCAGCCGATCTCAGTTTGATCCTCAGCACTGCATATAGTCCCCAAAGCACCACCAGGAGTGATCTCTGAGTGAACCAGGAATGAGTCCTGAACACTGCCCTTCCCCCCCAAAATTACAACCATATTTTAAAATTCAGATAAATTTGCTTTCCTTCTGCTACTGTTTTTAAATAAGAAGTATTTTGCAGTGTGTGGAATTCCTATCATTTACACCTGTCCCATTAGGCTCAAGTTACCTGCCTTTGGGAAATGGTCTGCAGATGAATACAACCCTCTAATGCCATCCAGTCAGGTACCATCAAGAGCTGGCACCATGACTCTGCCGTATTGCTTTCTGTCTCTGAAAATTTGAAAAATGAAAGTTCATCAATGCAGAAGCATTAGTAAATCAACTACTAAAAGCAATTTTGGAGAAGCTATACTTTGTTTATTCTGGTGTTTGCCTCTCTTTTTATTTTCTTTACTTATTTATTTATGTTTATAATTTATTTTATAAAGTAGTTCACAATATTTCATTATATTTAATATTCAAACACCAATCCCACTACCATTACACATTCCCACCACTATACTTCAGGTGTTTCCATCCCGAAGCCCAATCCCTGCCCTAAAGCAGAAACAAAATAATATATTTTGTATTGTTTGTTATGAAAAACCACTGAAAAATGCTACAAAACTGTATTCTTAGAGGAAAGAGAGTGAAGATTGTTGTATTTCACCCATGGGCCATTAAGCTCTTCTATAAGAGCTCACTAACATGTTGTTAGAGGTTTGTGCTTTTATATATATATATATATATATATACATATATATATAGAGAGAGAGGGATCACTGTATCACTCTCATGCTGTTGTTCATTCATTTGCTCAAGTGGGTGCCAGTAACGTCTTCATTTATCCCTGCCACGTGCTAGTGTAGTCCAATGGCATCTGCTCGCTCCAAGAACATGAAGAGTATGTTGTTGCTACTGTTTTTGGTGTATCAAATACATCATGGATAGCTTGCCAGGCTCTGCTGTGTGGGGTAAAAAAAGGGGGGAAAAAAAGAGGTTACGTGGCCACAAATGTGGCTGTGCTCCAGGAAAAATCACATCGCTCTCTTCTGGGAGCTTTGTTTTATAGTCTCTGGATCTTGGCTGTTGATGAGTTTACATGGTGATGGGGGACGTTTGTGGGTATGACTGCCAAGTTACTGGAAAACTGGGGATCTGGGTGGAGGAGGCTCAGTCCTGATCCAAGCAGGCTTTAAATATAATGCAGGCCTGGGTCCCACACACTTGGGTTCCTCTGCCGGTTCCTTCATGCATGAGGTTCTTCAGAGGGTGTGAAGAATGTCCTTGAGCATGGCTGTGGCTGGGTTCCAGAGGTTTTAAGCTGCTGGGGCTGTGCTTGGGGCAGGAAGGGATATATACATATATATATATATCTGTAAAAATAAAAAAAATTCCCTCTAAGATTGGTTGCCTCCTACTCTGAATTCGATCATATGTGGTGTGGTACTCTCGCAGTATGGGTAGGGTGTGTGGTATGAAGTATCCTAAGGCTGCAAATGCCCCCTTGTGGTCCAGGAATAGTTTCACTTTGGGGGAAGGCTCAGCCTGAGCATGTGGAAAGTGACCATGAGCCATGGCAGCAGCTGAGTTCTGGAGGTTTTCGGCTGCGCTGCCGGGGCTGGTTCCCTTAGGGTGGGGAGGGCTCTCATCTGCCCCCCTCCAGGGCACCCTGAGTGAAACAACTGGTGTGGGGTCCGCAGCATATTTATGGTGAGCCTCATGTTATGCTACCTGCCAGGAGAGAAAGACATGCGATCTGGATGGTGGCCCATAACGAGATTATCTGGCGCCAGCCAGAGGTGGCTTATGGGCGTGACTGCTGAGTAGCCAGAGACTGGGGGATATGGAGAGAGGATCTCCATTCCCAGTCCCATTGAACCCAGAGTTCTCAGTCATAAAGTCTCACATACTTGGGTTTTCCGGGGGTTCCCTCATGGGTGAGACTCGGCCCCCTTTTTTTAATTGAAAACATATTTATCTTTCCTTTGCTCTTTATTCTCTTTATTTAAACAGGAAAGAGCAATGAAAATGGAAATGAGATTGAAAAGGATTCTTCTCCCTCCCTTGTTTTCTGGGAGGCCTCAGGCTGGATCACTCAAGCTGCACAGAGTGGACACAATCCTTTGCGTAACAGGAACTACTCTGGTTTAAAATGTGTGACAAGGGGCTGTAGCAATAGCATAGTGGGTAGAGCTTGCATGCGGCCAACCTGGGTTTGATTCCCAGCATCCCATTTGGTCCCCCGAGCACCACCAGGAGTAATTCCTGAGCACAGAGCCAGGAGTAACCCCTGCGCATTGCCCGGTGTGACCCAAAAACAAACCAAAAAAAAGTGTGACCACTTGAGTATATTTTGCCACATTTTCTGGCTACTATATAATTTATGTAAAAGACTTTCATCTCCTGGTTAGTAAGCACTTAGCCCTGGCTATAAATATATAGTCAAAGGACAATAGAATTATCTGGACGATTGAATGTCACTGAGATTCAATACTGATTACTTTGGAGTGGAAACAAAGCAGGATGTAAATTGTCATGAACTACATTTAGAACCCCACTGAAATAGAGAATGTGTCCCTCATCAGTAGGAGTGCCTAGCAGAGAGTGGAATGAATGAGAATAGTGAACAGATTTGACCTTTGTGATCTTTCAGGTCACAACACTTAGGAACGAGTGTTCTGATTTGCTGGTCTTTCCTGAGTATTTCTCACAGAAGCAGATCTTACACAGTGGGGGTAGGTATGGAAATATATTTGTTTTGTTTGAGGGCCACACCTGACCATGCTCTTGAATTTCTCCTAGCTCTGTTCTCAAGGGACCATACAGTAATAAGGAAAAAAAACAAAACTCAGGCTCCAGCATGCAAAGTCTCTGTTCCAGCCTTCTGAGCTCTCTCACTGCCCCCAGAACTACATTGTTAATGTTCCTCTTTGGTACAGGGGTTACATTTTTAGCCATGGTTTCCTTTTCCTGAGCATGATTCTTCCCAAAATAGAATTAAAATGCACATGCTTTATTCTTTGTTGATACTTAACCTCAACTAAGTGGAGGAAAACATAAATAAAATATAGTCTTTTATTATAACACCAAAATCGAACATATAGTTTCTAACGATATTCCATTTCACTTAATTTGTCTGTGGGCACACCAGACGGTGCTCAGGGTGTTCAGGGCACTCTGTAATGCCTGGGATTCATCCTGGGGCTTCTGCAGTAGACCATGTACTCAACTCTTTTGAACCATCTTCCCTGTCAATATTACCTATTTACCTCGTGTGTGTGTGAGTGTGTGTGTGTGTGTGTGTGTGTGTGTGTGTGTGTGTGTGGTACTAGGAATCAACTCAGGACTTTACACTTATATAGCAAGTGCTCTACTTCTGAATTCTATCTCTAACATAAATATATCCTATTTATTTATCCTACCAACTCTTGGTAGAATTTGGGGTCATGTGAGGCCAGTTCTGATAAATCTTTGTGAGCTCCTGCCTTTCCTGGACACTCAGGTCCCACCATTCTGGATGAAGTAGTATCATGTTGCATCAGAGTTCACAGGATCCGAATGGCATGGGAACTGCTCTCTGCCACCCAGGTTTTCAGGGAGCTACACTGTTTGGGCTCTGCAGAAAATAACAGTCCCCAACTCTGCTAGGCTGTATGTTTCTCATGGCAGAAAAGATTCCACGTGAAGGCAGATGGAGAAGCAGAATCCTTTTATAAAGGGAAACATGAAACACTTTCAAGAAAGAATTGGGGCTTCTCTAGAGAAAAGAGAGAACCCAGAGAATAAGAGAAAACACACTCACAAGGAGGATTACACAGTCAGGGGCAATTCTGGAATGGAGCAATTAAAGTACTATTAAAAAGAGTTCACAAGCCCGTAGCAGGTGTGGGTGCATCTCCCCACCCAGTGGCTCTGGTTACTTGATTATCAGGGATTTTCCAAGCTGTCATAGCTCAGGACTTTCCATGCAGATAAGCATCTAAGTTCCTCAGACCTCCTCAAGGAAAAGAATGTTGAATTCTGTTTGGTGTTCTCTTCATTTTCTGAATTTTATCTAAGCTTTTGCTCCTGCTCTAGAGTTGTCTCCTGAGGGGCTCTAGCCTTTGGTTTACAAGCTGGCTGCTGGATAATTCATTTTCAGATCATATCAGACCACTCCAAAGGTCTCTTCATTTTACAACTTCCTTTACAATTCACTGCCAAGGGCCCCCTATTACCTCATTACTGAAAAAGTGATCCACTGGGTCTTCTTGCTCCCCCTCTTAATGTGAGAGATTGATCCTTGAAAGCCTGCACATTTACTTTTGGGTGCGGGGAGATGTGGCTAGTTGGGCCATACCTAGTGGCTCCCAGGGCATACTCTTATCTCTGTGCTCAGGGATCACTCCTGTTAGTGTTCAGGAAACCATATGTATATAGGACCAGAGTGAGAGTACAGTAGTTAGGGTGTTTGCTTGCACGCTGCCAACCTGGGTTTGATTCCCAGCATCCCATATGTTCCCCCAGCACCACCACCAGGAGTGATTCCTGAGTGCAGAACCAGGAGTAACCCCTGAGTATTGCTGGGTGTGACCCAAAAAGCAATAATTTTTTTTTTTAAAAAAAGAAAACCACATGTGATACTTGGGATTGAATTGGGGTCAGCCACCAGCTAGGCAAACATCTTAAACTTTGTACTCTGGCCCCTTATTTGATTTTTAAGAACTTTGTGCGCAAGTGTACACTCAGTCTATTATCTCCATCTATGTTTATGCCCTGCCCCAGCTCCACAGTTCCAGTTAGAGTTGCATAGTTCAGGGGCCAGTTCTCCAAAGATTGTCAATGTCGTCCAATCTCTTGGTGGCCCCAGAGATTCTGTCCTTCTCTTCCTTAAATGTCACATTTCTATCCAGATACTGACTTTGGTCATGCTTGACTCATTCTTCTCTTTTATCCTGTGTCAACAGTCAACCTCTGACACATCTCTAGTTTCAATCTTGCTTCCATTGCCTATTGCTCCTATCTGCCGAGGCCTGAAAATTATTGCCTCAGAGCTTGTAGAATGCCATGTTTCCTAACCATTATTCTTATTTTCAGATACTTCCCACTCCATCCCATTTCTCTATCACTAGATGAATCTATTGATTTCATTGCTATACTCTCTATTGCCTAAGTTCACTGTGACCTTTTTAACCTGTGTTAGTTTTGTGTCTTCCATGGCACTTGATTATACAATTATATCTATACTTTATAGATGAGTGGTTGAAATAAGGAAATGGTATCATGACTTCACTCAAGTTTTACACTGACTCTCCTTTGGCCTGGTATGCAAAGAGTTAGCAACTGATTCAGATCTCTATTTAAAGAATGGAGAACTTATGTGGAAATATTTTCATATTACAGCTGCAGATAAATACTAAAAACAAACATTTTTTTTCTGAACTTTAGTTTCCTTACTTAAAAATGGAGAAAATGTAACCTAAATCAGGAGTTTTCTAGAAGTATTAATTGTGGATTTCCAATTCAATATTTGGTTATTTTCTATAAATAACAATTTAGCAACTTAGATTCAAGTATAATTTGATATTAACACTAGAACTTCCACATGTTAATGTTATTTGTATCACTAATTCTTCAGTGCTGTCCTGTGAGGGATGGGAAGATAGCCCAAGAGGGCAGAAGAAATTATTTGGATCCAGGAAGTCAGGTTCAATCCTGTATCACATGGGTCCCCAAGTACAGCCAGGAGCGACCCCTGAGCACAGAGCCAGGAGTAACCCCTGAGCACTGCTAAGTGTGGCCTTCAACTTTTTTTCTAAATGCAAAGTCATCCAGTGAGACAGTGGCCTTTTCTTCAGTTTACATGTAAGTATAGCTAAGGACAGGGAACGTGCCTCACACAAAATCTATTAGCATGTATTGGAATCAAGATTTGTCTTTAAGATTTCTCATTCCAGATCTTCCATTTTTCTATGGACCGTGTTCTTCAAATAGTTCTTCTTACTTTTTTATGTTACACTTTTGAAAGGTTTTAATGGGTTTCCATTGTATTACATTTCCCTCTACATTATTTTTTATTTGCACAATCTCTGTACTAGCATTTGTGTTCTTGGTGTTTGAGAGTGTCTCATTCAGGATTTCAGCAACAGCTACCCATTTTTTCATGAAAGCTTAGAAAACATTGTATCTACATCGTGGAGAGTTGAAAGTCTACATTCATGTCATCCACATCTTTTTTAATGACTTTACTAGTATAACTGGGTTATGGTGGTGAATACCTAGGGAGTTATTATAACGTTATGTATTTTCTTTTGAAATGGTCAGTCTGGATTGCATGATGAATCCAATTCTTTAATTGAAATAGGAATATTTTAATAGGAATATAACATAGGAGATAACATTCTCATGTGCTTGACATTTTGTAAAAGTGAAATTTGTAGCTCAGAACAGCCTTCTTCCTTTATGTTTGTTTGTTCTATCTGATAAAAAAAAAAGCTCTAGTTAATGTTCATTGATATAAAATTAGCATTAAACAGATTTTAAATCAGTATAATTCAGTGTTTGTATAAGTATGATGTCGGTGGGCCCCACTGGATCCCCATCACCCAATTTTTTGGGCAGCCACCTACTCAGATTGGAAAGAATTTGCTTTTTGCAGGAAAGGAGAGGCCATATATATATATATACATATATATATATGTATATATATGTGTGTGTGTGTGTATGTGTATATATATCCACTATATATATATGTGTGTGTGTGTGTGTGTATTCTCTTTTTTTATTTTTGGGTCACACCCAGCGATGCACAGGGATTACTCATTGCTCAAGCACTCAGGAATTAACTCCTGGTGGTGCTCAGGGGACCATATGGGATGCTGGGAATTGAACCCAAGTCAGCCGTGTGTAAGGCAAATGTCCTACCCGTGTGCTATTGCTCCAGCCCCTATATGTGTATTCTTAAGGATGCCTTAATCTGGAGTTTTCTGACAGAGGTGGGGGTTGGGGGTTGGCCAGGTGTCAAAGGAACAGCTTTGATGAATATTTTTGATGAATCTTTTTCAGGTTCTTAATTGGTCTCTCATCTCTGTAGGGATCCAGCCTCCTCAGGGTCTGTCATGGACTGGCACTGGCACCAGTTCTCCATGTGGTCCAGCTATTACTTCCCAGGAGATTTACTACCATTACCTTTCAAGGGGCTTTCCCTCTCTGCCTGCCTGCCTGCATCAAGTACTCCACAGATCAATGCTCTGGTTAGCATGCTTACAGGGAGAACTCTCAAATCAAATTTTTTACTTAATCATATTTTTATTGGTTTTGGGGCCCACACATGGAGGTACTTAGGAGATATTCCTAATTTGGTGCTTAGGGTCACTTTTGGTGGTGCTCAGCGGACTATGCATTACCAGTGATTGAAACCAGGGCTCTCATATATAAGGTATGAACTCCAGCCCTTTGAGCCATCTCCCTGATTCAACTTTTATGTGCCATATTATTTATAAAATCAATTTGACTTCTTAACAAATAAATATTCATTGAATTTGTATTATGAGAAATAAATTGAACCGGGTGTTAAGACAACTCAATTCCTGTAGTCCGGAAACTGACATTCCACTTGAGATACACATAGCATCCCCAAACTCATCACGTATGCAGGTCCCTCTTTCTGAAATGCCCTTCTGCACTCTTCCCCCATCTTTTCCTCACCAGCTCCTTCAAACCTTTAGAGACTCACCTATATGTCTGCTAGGAAGCCTTCCAGCCCACCACCCCATTCCCTGTCTTTGATGACCACTGTGCCTCTATCAGTACTTGTCACAGTAACCTCAGCAAGTCCAATAACCTCCCAGATGGAGAAATCCTTGAGTGTTCATGAAGATTTTTATTTATTTTCTGTCACATAGTATACTCCCAATAAGAGCTTGGTAAATGAATAAAGATCTTACAAATAGATAGATATTACAGTCATAGAGATCAACTGACAGAGGTGACAGACAGCAAATGGCAAGAGTGACTTATGAAGAAGCACTATGCACTTTGGGTTTGAGAAGGAAAAAGGAAGACAGGTGGTAAAGGAACTTTTTGTTGCTGTTGCTAGGGCCAGCTGCAGGCACTTTCAGCCTAAGCTCGGCAGACTGAACCCCGTGTTCCGAAGGGCGTCACACTAGGCTTAGTGCTCTGCAGTCATCGTCTAGGAATCCTTAATTGTTTTTGAACCAAAGGCCCACATTTCCATTTTGTACTGGAGCTCATAGATGATGGGAAGTCTTGTTCTTGGTTCTGGGAGAATGATTCAGATTTACAGAGCAGGAAGAGAGGAATCTGATAGGCATCATGCCATGGGTACTGGGTGCATCTGAAGTGCCCACAGAGCAGCTGGAGAGCACTGGGGCTGATGTCATTAGGACGAGGCTTGAAAGATGGATGCAGGCAGAATGAACATTAGCCAGGAAGTGATAAGTAACCTCAGACAAGTAATTAATAAGACCATGGTAGATGGAAGGTATAGCTTAATGAAGAGTGATGTGGTGGTGATGTGCAGGATGGATGAAAGAGCAGAGAGGCAGGAAATCAGGAGTCAGGCAGCAAGTCTAGGGCTGGAGAGTACAGAGGTTGAGGGATTTGCCTTGTGCACAGCCAACTCTGGTTTGATCCCTTGCACTGATTATGACCCTCTAAGCACCACGGAGAGTAATCACTGAGTACAGAGCCAGGAGTAAGCTCTGAGTATGACTGAGTATGGGGCCACTCCTTACCCGGAAGCAGGCCCAAAGGCCAGGAGGATGGTGATTGGGTCTATCCAAGAAAGATCAGGTAAAGCAAAGCACAGAATTGGGAAAGACGAGGAAGAGAAAATGGGATGCAACTTTGAACTTGTGTGGAAATGAAGAAAAGAGGAGGAGTCAAGGAATGGTCCATCCTCAACTAAGGAAACAAGGAAAGCTGTCAGAGGGCAATTTTACATGTTTGAGATAATTGTAGAATGGCAAAATAGAATTGCTGCTTTACATTTAATATTAACAGATTGTCTCTATAGCACTGTTGTCCCATTGTTTATCATTATACTCTCAGTAGCTTGCCGGGCTCTCCAAGAGGGACAGAGGAATAAAACCCGGGTCGGCTGAATGCAAGGCAAATGCCTTACCCGCTGTGCTATGGCTCCAGTCTCAGAGGACAGAATTTGAAGAGCGCAAGAATGGATAACAGCTTCAAGTGTTGCCTAAAGCAAGGATATTGGAGATAGTAAAGTTCTGTAGGTACATCTGAGAGCAGCCGGGGGAGAATTAAGGAAATTAAGATGTCTTTGCTAAATCTACAGTCCTCTCCAAAGCTGTGCGGCTGGCTTTCCCATCTTTCAAACGCTGTGCTACAACTGTCCAATTCCCTGGCTGTAAGTGGGAAATCACCTTTGATCCTACTCCCCCTAGTTGGTCCTTCTTTTGTCCTTTCTGTCAACCAGTCATCTCCAGTATTTACCTCGCTCCCTCCCTTGTCTCCCCACCACACAATGTCTTGTGCTGTGGTCAAGACTTCTTGTTACTATTTTTGGCATATTGAATAGGCCACGGGTAGCTTGCCAGGCTCTGCCGTGCGGGCGAGATACTCTCAGTAGCTTGTCAGGCTCTCCGAGACAGACAGAGGAATCGAACCCAGGTCAGCCGCATGCAGGGCAAATGCCCTATCTGGATAGCTGTGCTATGGCTCCAGTCTCAGAGGACAGAATTTGAAGAGCACAAGAATGAATAACAGCCTTGGAAATGGTTTGATCTTATTCCTCCCCATCCCTACACCAATCCTTGCTGTCTTATTCATTTCATCCTTAAATTTATCTGATTTTATGACTTTATATTTCAGACCATTATGAATTATAAATCTGGTCCAAGAAAATACTGTAATACAAAGGTTCATTCAATGCCTGTGAAATGATCTTATTTATAAATATAGGTTATTAGTGGGCTGGAGAGGTAGATCAATGGGCTGAGTGCCTGCTTTGCAGGCAACAGACCTAGGTTGGAACCCCGAGAGCACTATGCCAGGAGTAGCTTCTGAGCACCTTTGGGTGTGGTGCAAAAACCAAAAAGGAAATAGAAATAGGATATTTACAAATGATCATGTTAAGATGAGATCAGACTGTCTCCTCACAAAAAGGGGAAATTTGGACACAGCAGAGTCTGAGTGATGTATCTCTACCAGCTAAGAACACCACAGATTGCCATCAGAAGCTGAGAGAGGCAGAAAGCAGCCTCCTGCACAACCCTCAGGCAGAAGCAACCCTGCTGACATCTTGATTTCAGTCTTAACACGTCAGAACTTTGAGATGATTCATTTCTCTTCCTGGAAGCTGCCTGGTTTGTGGTACTTTGTCCTAGCAGTCTTGAGGAGCAAACACAGACCCTCATGCCTTGCAGACTCAAACCCAGACTTCTCAACACAGTGACAAGGCCACTGTGGTCTGATCTCTCTCTGAATTGTTTTTCCTTTTCCTTTCTCCCTCTCCACCTTCAGCCATTTCTTCTTCTTCTTCTTCTTCTTTGTCTCCTTTTTGTCCTCTTCCTCTTATTTTCCTTATTTAGTGAAGCAAAGAAGTTTTATTAAAAGGAAAGAGATAAATGATAACACACTTAGGAAAGAATGAAGACTTCTCCAGAAAGAGGAGAAAAATCCCATGAAGTGGAAGTAAAAACAAAAAAAGAATTGAACTCCCCAGGTTGGGATGTAGTAATTCCAGTGTAAAACATGCACACTCATTTTTTTTTTCCAGGATCAGGCATCAAACTTGGGAACTTGCAGTCAGCCTTTTCTTTCTCTGTACCTTTCCTCTCCCTTCTACTCACAGTACAAGTTTCGGCAATACTCAGCCTTTAGCACAGTTTCAGACATGACTTGCTTTCTCTTCCCTGTGAGATTTTGTCTTGTGACGAGAGAATGTTTTTTATTCCTTTTCAACTCCTCCTTCAGATCTTCATCCTTTTCATTATATCATTCAGCAATATCTTAAAAGTTCCAGGTATAATGTTCCAGGTATAATGTTCAAAAGTTAACAAAACAAAGGCTAGATAGAATGTAGTAGGTTTAAGACAGGTGCCTTTCACACAGCCAACCCTGGTTTGATCCCTAGAACCCCACATAAGATGTGGCATTATGCATTATAGTGGTTGCCTGACTCTGTCAGTGCACTGAAAATGTATCTGGAAAGGGATAAGGTACTTGTCTTGCATGTGGTCAACCTGATTTCTCATAAAGTCCCCCAAATACTGCCAAAAGTAGCTCTTAAGCACTGCCAGGTGTAACCCAAGCCCCACTCTCTCCCAAATACACTGAATAAAGCCACCTAGAGATATTATTTAAGAAATAAATTTTATAATATGTAATTCAGGTCTCAATAATCTTTATTTAAAGATTGGAAAAGGCTGGAGAGATAATGCAACAGGTAAGGTGCTTGCCCTGAATGTGACCAACCTGGGTTCAAGCCCTGACACACTTATGGTCAGCACCCTAAACAGCACCAGGAGTAATGCTTGAACACAGAGCAAGGAGTAAGCCCTGACTACAGTTAAATGTGAATTCCTCTCCCACCCCCTTGCACACACACACATACACAAAATAAAGACAATTTTTTTAAACTTGAAGAAAATAATAATAGCACTTGATTCATATGTTATTGTGACCAATAAAGGAATTGGTCACAATATGTGACAGGTCTATTTCAGAGCTTGCTGTAAATATCAAAGACTATTCAAGACTCCATCATGCTTACTATGTGTCAGGCACTGGTCCATGTTCTCTAATATTCACTCACTTAAATACTTACGCCAACCCTATAAAATAGACACTGTTCACATCTGGTACCGTTGAGGAGACCAGCCTGGAAAATAAAACTGTCTTTGCCAAGTCACACTGCTTGTGCAGCAGACAAGCTGGGGGTTGACTGCAGAAAACCAGCTGCTACCTTTGCCCCAATCACTGCCCTGCTCTCTCTGCATGCTTCCCACACCTGCTGTCTGGATGGATGACCTGCATCCCACAGGTGCTCTACTTTCCTCTGCCATAGTTCTGAGTGCCCCGCCTTTTCAGCCTGTGTCCTTGACAACAGTGAACATTCTTCACCGGGCCTGGGCTCACCTTCATAGCTTTCCCTCCTTAACCATGAAGGGTCATTCAGGTTATCAATAGAATAACCTGAATGAATTGGTTATTTTTTCCCCTTTATACAAATCCCACAGGATTTATTTGTTCTTCTTTGCAAAGAAGAAGTTGGTGGAATGTAAGAGATTAAAGATGCTAGAAGACTTAAAATCTAGGATACATTTTCTTTTTGGCATTTTGGACTATATCCAGATATGCTCAGGGTTTACTCCTGGCCCTACATTGAGTAATTACTCCTGGTGGTGCTCGGGGGAATATATAGGGTGCCAGAGATTGAGCCTAGGTTGATTATATGCAAGGCCAGCGCCCTCCACACTGTACTATCACTCCTGCCCCAAGATAGGAAAAAGTGAGATATTTCAGGAGGTATCACATGTCACTTGTCACTTGTCATCCCATTGATCTTCGATTTGCTCAAGCAGGCCCCAGTAACATCTCTATTTGTCCCTGTCACGTGCGAGTGCGAGTGTAGCCCAGTGATATCTGCTCGATCCAGGAACAGGAAAAGCCTCAAATTGTTCATTCATGGTTTTGACCAAGAAGTCTGACCATGTCATTGGTGGGCAGCCACTCGGTCTTTTAACGTCCCATGGAATCCAGTCGGTAACAGCTCTAGTCCAGTGGTCATCTCTGAATCGCATTACGTGTCCAGCCCACCTGGGTTTTGATGCCTTGGCAAATGAGACAGCGTCCCTGATTCTTGACCTGATTCTTGACCGTCAACAGAGGTCGGAACTCCATATTCCTTCTCTCACTTGAGTGAAACGTGATACTCCTAGCATGACTCTTTCGATTCCTCTTTGGGATACATGGATATTGTTCTCATCTTGTTTGTGTAGGGCCCAGGTCTCTGAGGCGTATGTTAGTGCAGGAAGAACGGTGGAGTTGAAAAGATGTGCCCAGAGTCAGAGGTCCTTTGTCCTCTTAACCACTTCTTCGATGCTCTTAAAGGCATTCCACGCTGCTCTCTTCCTCCTGCGCAGTTCTGGCGCCAAGTCCTTCCTGGGTCGTGTTGAGTTCTCAACCCAGGTACACATAGCTGTGGCACTCGGAGATGTTCATTTCATTGAGAGCAAATGGAACGTCAGGGTCTAGTCCATTTTTCATAAACATCGTTTTGTTGAGATTCAGCTGCAGTCCGACCTTTCCACACTCGTGGTCGAAGTCGGCCAGCATTTGTGCTGCTTGGCTAATGTTTGGCATTATCAGAACAATGTCATCAGCGGGGAAAAAAATTCTGATGACATTTCAGGAAATATAGATAAAAAATTTAGTGTCTCGGGAGCAATCAGGGACCTGTGTTTTGTATGTCCTGGACTTGAATTTCAACTCTGGCACACATGACCTGATGAGCACCACTGAGTGTGGTCCTGGAAGCCCCTTAGCACTGTTGGGTTGGCCCTAATGATCCCAAATATCCAGAGCTCTGGTGGTTCCTGCTACTTCAAGTCTGATCATTTCTGCAGCTTTGGGTTTAAGCATTGACCCTCGTCGCCTGGTTGGCTGAATATCCCTGGAAGTGGTCCCCATACCTCTTGAACACTGCTAGGAAGACCCAACTTAAAAAAAGATAGATTAAAATGAGGATCTGTTGACCATGAATGGATGGAGAAAACTTCATCTGCTAAGATAAAAAAAAAGGAGGGATTAGAGCAGTAGTATGTGGGTAAGGCTTTTGCCTTACATGTGGCTGTCCTGGGTTCTATCCCGTGCACCCGAGTCCCTTCAGAAGTGATCACTGAGCACAGCTGGGTGTGGCTACAACTTCTTTCCCCAAAATTAAGAAAAAAAATCAAAAAGGGAGAAGGTAAAGGTGACTTGAGTAAAGAAAGTAAATAAGGAAATGGATGCTTCACAGATTGGATTATCTTAATCAAAATGATCCCGTCTCTTGGATGCAGGAGTCTAGAAAGATTCTCAGGAAGAGGAGATAACTTGGAATAATTGTCTAATTCTTGGAGTCTGTGATCTCTTTGATATTAAGATGAGTAATTTGATGCATTCAGAAAAGAGCACATATGTGGGTTAAAATGCCTTACTCTCAGGATTTCATAAAAGTGATTTAATATTAAAGCACTTCTGAGAAGCAATTTGAAGTCAAATTACTTATGTTTATACTATCCAGAGGTTGTGTTTCCGAAGGCAAACTTCACAATCCAGTCTACTGCTCCATGTGCCAGAAAATCAAATAGTGTCCTACCAGCTTTTGTAAGAAGAGAAAGACTTTTTTTTTTGCTTTTTTGCTTTTTGGGTCACACCCGGCGATGCATAGGGGTTACTCCTGGCTTTTGCACTCAGGAATTACCACCTGACAGTGCTCAGGGGACCATATGGGATGCTGGGAATCGAACCTGGGTCAGCCGCGTGCAAGGCAAATGCCCTACCCGTTGTGCTATTGCACCAGCCCAAGAAGAGACAGACTTTTTCTTGCCACCTGGAGTACAGGGAAGGTAGGAGCAATGTCCAGGTCGATCCACCTCGCTTTCCCTTTGTTCTAGAGAGTATTTATACTAGTAGAAGGAAGGACTGGGTAAGCTTTACCTGTTTCTTGAAAAACTGGATGTAGGTTCTGGAATAAACAGAATGGAGCCTTAGGTCATCATCAGGACATCTGTGGAGGATGAGGAGTTTTCGATGCACTTCTTCCATGTAAAGTCTCTTAAACTCTGTTGTTTGCCCTGGAGGCACATTGCTAGCAAAGACCAAAGGGATGTATAAGATAGGTTCTGCTTGTTGTTATTCTTTTGCAAATTCATCTCTCTCCTTTTCTTTCCTTGGTGTTATGAAGGGAGTGGGGTATAGAGGGGAGCAGCGAGGGGTCCACAGTCTCGGTTACCAGGTATTGCACTCAAGGATGTGAGAGTGCCAGAGTGGGCTCTCCCAAACAGCAACCACAGCCCTGCACATTCCGTTTTAACATATCCGTCGCCTCAGCAAAGCAGTTCCTGCCAACAGAGTGGGAAAGGGCTATTGACTTTTTGCCTAATCCCATTTACCAAGGTCTCCTTGTTCTACTTGAGCCAGGTCAGGTAGCCTTGTGCCCTTGGGTCCAATATTTTATTTGCATGAGAATCACAGCTGATGTGCTCTGAGAGATTGGGCTGTGGGACTTTGGAGCAGCCCTGGAGGAGGAGAGGGGTGGGGGGGAGAGGAAAGCAAAATCTAGATCCATGTGATGTGGGTTAGGCAGGTAGCAGGGGAGGCATGTAGGCATCAGGAGGGGGAATAGGAGAGGTCACTGGGGTGCCAGCCAGCAGGGGTGCTTGGCCTATCAATGACATAAAAATAATAGAAGGACCCTGAGATGGTGTTCTGCCTGTTATCACGATGTACAAGTCATTCTAAGCATGGAGAGATAAAACCCTCCTCTCTGAGAAAGCCTTGGTTTAAGACCAAACTGCCCACCCTTGGGAGAGGCAGATAAAGAGATGTGGGGCACTGATGGTGGCAGGTGGCTCCTGTGGGCTTGATGCAGTGCCAGAGAAGAGGACGTCTCTAAGTGGGTGGCTGCACAGTTCAGTGGCTTTTATCTTCTGCCATATAGACTTTGTCTGGAATCCTAAGTCCTTTTAGCTGCGAGACCTCATTCGGCAGGTTTCCATCCAAACACGTCACCCCTGCTCACATCTGCCCCTGCCTCATCATTACCCTGCCTTTACCTCCCCTTTCTGGTAGCTGGCATGTAATTACATATATGGTCTTTCTCCCCTACAAAACTCTGCACTGCTTGAGAACAGTAAATATGTCTTCAACATTTTGTCAATGTGTGGTGCTAGGGAATCAAACCCAAGGCCTAATTTATGGGAAGCCAAGCCATAAGACATTTAAAAAATATATATTTATTTATTTTTGTTAGAGGGGATCCCAAGATCTTAGAATTTGGGGATGATCCTAGTGATACTTGGCCAACCAGATAGGTAGTTTGGTGCTAGGGTCCGAGGTCATGGTGCCAGAGACCACCAGGGACACTGGGTGGTGCTCAAAGACTTCCAGGGCAACACTCAGCAATGCTCAGGGGTCTAGGTGGTGCTGAGGTTTGAACCCAGGTCCTGGTGTATGCCAGGTATGTGGCCCTAACACTGAGCTATCTCCCGGCTCCCATTATACATAGTAGCATTCCCAGTGTTTCCGCAAACAGATGCTCAAATAGTTATTGAGCGCAACTATTCTTGTTTTTCTTTCTAGATAGCTCCTGTTACTCTACATTGACCAGGCACCCATAGCAGCAGAATTTGCTGCTCTCCCCCCCTCTCCAGGGAACTGAACTGGGGCAGCTTCTCCTTCATTCTTTCCCCACGCCCCAAGTACACAAACCAGTTAGAAAGATTAAGTCACCTTATGCCCTTTTACCTTTAAGATCTTGAGGCTCTTCCATGCAGAGTCCTCCCACATGGCCCCAAGTCATGACTATCCCCAGGGGTGTGAAACCTCCCAGTACCAAGGCTCTGCTGTGTGACACTGTCACCATGGATCGTGACTGCTACTCCTGTGTCCTGGGAAAACCTAAGGGTCTCTGCAACATAGACCTGGGAGACCATCATACAATAGAAGATTCCATTCACACCCCCTCCCACCCCCCAGCCTCCTCCTCCCCAGACAAATCCGTTTCCTGTGAGGTAAACTGCTTCTGCCGTGGACGGCCCCCAGTCCTTCTTCCCTTTCCTCTGCTGGCCTCTTCCTCAAGAACGCCCCTGTGGGGTCTGGGCCAAGAAGCTGCCAGACCACAGTCTGAAGAGCAGATAGACCAAGAAGTTCGGTTTAACACTGGACCTCCGAGTCAGGCACTTTCTAGAAGAGAAGTCAAAGGAGCAAAGAAAGTATCCCAGCAACTTTCCAAGCCCAGCAAGATAGCTCAAAGGCTTGGAACATTTGCTTGCCACTTGCCCATGTGAGGCCCTGAGTTCAATCCAAAGCACCACCTGATTCCCCTGAACAGTGCCCAGTGTAGCTCTGATGCCCTCCAGTATCACTGGCGTGGCCCCGGTGGCCACCAGCCCTGCTGGGTACGAGCAGCCCTACATTGCCAGGCATTGAATGGTCCAGTCCTGTTAGCCAAGCATCACTGGAAGGAGCTCCCTGGCCTTTGAGCACAGCGCAGGAGGTACAAAATTTAAAATGTTGATGGAAGGGCTCTGCTACCCACTGGCAGGGGCCCAGGGCCCTAGCAAAATACAGAAGTGAAGGGAAGTAGCAAGAATTTTAGCTCACAGTCAGGAAGACCTGGAGCCCAGACCTATGTCCTCTTAAAGCAGGCCTGCTGCTGGAGTCGCTCAGTCCCCGATGACTCAGGGGACACTGTGCTCAATGTGCAGCCTAAACTTTCTATAGTGCTACACAACCTCCCCAGGGACCGTGAGCACTTGAGCACTTACAGGGGTGGGAATTGGCTCTCGGCCTCCGCATCTGGGTTTTAGGCATAGAATAAAGGTGTTGAGCTTTGCTTTGTTTATTCCCTCTTGTCAGGTTTGTAAACTCTGCATTCCAAAATGAAATCTCGTGTGTCGGAGGGAATTGAGCTACCCCTTTAACACTCACAACTGCCTGTGTCATCTCCAAGTGCTCTTTATAGAAAACGTCTAAATAATTGAAATCTTGAATTGGGTTAAAGAGATCCTGAGACATAGCGTTCTATAAATAAAAGAATAAGTAAATAATATAGTGACCTTCCTCTTCAGGCCCTCCCCACCCTTAGAGGAGATCACTTTGTTTGGTTTGCTCCAAGAAGAGCATTGTTAGGGGACTTTTAGGAGAGGTTTGGTTTCGGCTGGGGCGGAGCTTTCCCAAGGAAATCCTGCTTGTTTGCTTCAGGTGTTCTGCCACCTTTTCCTGGGCTCTCACTGAAAATGGAATAATTTGTTTGTCTTTATGGTAAGTATTGAGGCACCCGGGCTTGGCTTTTTGCCACAGGAACCAGAGAAAGGTGTACAGGCAGCTAGCTGGCCGACCTGGCCTTGCTCTCTGCAATCAGACAGGTTTCAGTAGCCTCATGCTACGGCCAGCTCGAGCAGAAAGGGAAGAGAGAGGCATGTGTGTGAAGAGGAAGTGGTAAGGGACTTCTGAATTTCAGTGTGACCTGTTTCGTCAGGTGATTTTTGCCGGGGAGGGGACATGAAAAAAAAAAGTTAAGTAAAATGTCCTTATAAAGACAAAATCTATTTCTTTCCTGGGTGATGATTTGTCATTCGACTTAACTTCCTGCTTTGTGACCACAGCCCTGGGTTGACACAGTTGTTCTGCAGATCAGAACGAAGGGGTTTCTGGAGTCACGCCACTGCCACTAAAGACAGCATTTCTGCAAGGTAAAACTTTTTTTTTAATCTTTCTGATCAATTCTGCATATTTTTGACACTGCTTGTAAGGCAGGGCTATTTCTGCGGACCATGGTTGCAGCCTGTGGTTCCACTTGGATTGTATGTCATCAAGCCTGGAACCTGGGGTGCCCGGTGTGATTGACAGAACCTCACCCAACTTGGGTGAGCGGGTCCCTCAGCCCGCTGGGGTTGCTTCTTCTCTAAGATCCACAATGATCCCAGCCCCCCACCCCACAGAACCAGGGTTCACCCCACCTTGACACCAGACCTTGTCTGATTTATTTCTATCACTTTATTTCAGGAGGCTATTTACTGTGATTTTATCTACTTTTAAATGTTTTCAGGAAAGTGCCTATTGATCATTTAAGTTGTTCTCCCCATTGGTCTAATGGGATTGGTTTAATTTTAGCTCCCGTGGTTTTGTTTTTTTTCTAAAACACTTCTCTGAGGGGCTCTAGTGGCTGTGTTGGCCTTGTGAGTCATGTGTCACCGAGGTGACACTGGGTATTGGAGTGATTTTGGCGCCAAGGGTTTTTAATGGATGTGCTGAGAACCGCAGGGACTTAGATGCTGCCTCTTCTCTGTCATTTCTCTAAAAATAAAAGCAATTTGTGTTGCTTAATGGTACTGTTGTTGTACAGTGATCTGAACAATTTGTTAGGTGTTTGGCCATATGAATGCCTATTATAAGGGAAGAAAGTTCTACTTTACTCATTCCTATAAGATGGTGATAAGATTTTTTTTCAGAAACTTTAATTGAAGCAGGCTTTGGACCTTGTCGTATCAGGTGTATTTGTGATAATCATTGAGCATACTGAAAACCTCTGAGCAGTGGTAAACAGTCAAGCCATTTGGGCTGAAAATGGATTATTTTATTAGCTAAAAGAGAACACCAGTTTGGGGACAGAGCTTGTGCTGGGGATAGAAGCCAGGATATGCACACACCTGACATGTGCTCTAGTTTGAGCTACATCTCATCTCTGCACCACCAAATTCTTCTTAGTCAAGAATAGCAACTCTTTCTCAAGTTGTTCCCCAGGGCAAGTTAAAAAAAAAAAAGATCTTGTTAAATAAGTAAAGGTGGCTTATCTACTCAGGACATCTTGATTTCACATTTATATACAACTGGTTTCTATTATATATAAATTACTGGTTTCTATTAAATGAAAGAACATCTGCACAGGCACACTTGAATGGGGTTAGCTGGGTTTCTTTTTGCCGGGGGTGGGTAGTTAGCTGTTTACCAATGAAGGTGAATTTCTGGAAGTTGTAAAATGTGACTGTTGCTATTGTTTTATGCATCATCTAAATAGCTTTTAACTAGCAAAAAAATGTGGGCTTAAAGGGGAGAAATAACAATAAGTTTTTTAAAAATATGCTCCTGGTCTAAGTAAAAATATTAATGAGGATAAAATAAATCAGGATATGAATGACCTGTGTTACTTTTATTAGATTTGGGCAGGAATAAAAAAAAAAGGAGAAAATTAAATTAAAGTAGAAAATATGTCTTAGGTGAAATTGAGTTTCAGTTGTTAAAGCATCAATCTGATATGTTATAAACTATCCATTCCCCTTTATTCTAGCTGCCCAGTGACAAGGGAAGAATGGTCTGGACGTCACTCTATCAACCAGCTTAGCTTCGAGCAATAGAGCTCTGCTGGGGGCAGGGGCTTTTATGAGCATTCCTAGAGGTGCTTTTCTTTATCACTTTAAGATGGGATCACCCTTCACTAAGAAAACGATGGTTGGAGGAATCAGTTGGGATGGGAGATGTGTGCCGAAAGTAGATAAAGGACCAAACATGATAACCTCTCAGTATCTGCATTGCAAACCATAATGCCCAAAAGTAGAGAGAGAGTATTGGGGAATGCTGTCTGCCATGGAGACAGGGGGAGGGTGGGAAAGTGGGTGGTTTATTGGGGATATTGGTGGTGGGGAATGTGCACTGGTGGAGGGATGGGTGTTTGATTATTGTGTGATTGTATCTCAGTCGTGAAAACTTGTAACTATATCTCACGGTGAATCAATAACATTTAATTAAAAATGTGACCACCTTTATAAATTATACTTTGAAATAATCAGGACTTTGAGAAATAACATCATTGTCTTGACTTCACATCTAAGTCTTCCTCTGGATGCTGGGTGGAAGTGGGAAGCCAACAAGTCAGATCTCATTCAAATGTATCTTTTTAAACTGGAGAGGACAGGAAAGATAATCGTAGCATTTAGTATGTGTCAGTGCTTATTAGGGGCAGCCTCTCCTCATGCATCACAGCATTGAGTCATTGAATATTCTCCATGGCTTTAGAGCTTAAGAATGGTCTTAGATTACTGAGAGAACTGGCCCATGTCATAGGGTAGTTGGTCATGGGTGGAGCCAGGATTTCTAGTCCATGCCAACATATTATTCCTACTACAACGTAATGTAGATAATTAAAAACTTTTATTTCTAAAGTTGACTGAAGAGATCTTGGTACTCACAATTTTAAGAGGGACAGAGACAGAAGAAAGAAATCTGTGGTAAACTCAGAAGCTCTATGTGTGCTTGTGTGTGTGTGTGCTTGTGTGTGTGTGTGTGTGTGTGTGTGTTTTGCCTGGGATGGAACTCAGTATCCCATACATGCAAGATCCACCAAACCACATCCCCAGTGTAATATTTAATTTTAATTTTTTAACCAGTAGCAGACATAATTGCGAGGTTTATGTAGTAAAAGAATGCAGAACTATTTTCTTTTAAATTTTTTAGTAGAGGCAATATTAGTTTGTAATATTATATTGGTTTTAGGTATTCAGCATTATAAACCATCATTCATGTAGACTATATTATGTTTGCCATCAAATGGCATTTCCTTTCTTCTTTTAATTTATGTATAATTTCACCAAAGAATTGTGTGCCTTCCTTTAGTTTAATTTTATCTTAATATGTTTTTACTCCAAATAAGCAAACCAATCTTTTTGAAACTTACATGCTAAACTTATTTTTTTAAGTGTATTTTAGCTTTGGGGTCACACCCTTCTGTGCTCAGGGATTACTCTTAGCAGTGCTTAGGTGGGCCATATGTTTTGCTGTGGATTGAACTTGAGTCAGGAAGCCCCTTAACCCATGTAGCATTTCTCCAACCTCTAGATGCTAAAATAAATTTTTAAAAAATAAAAAAAAAGAATTGTGTGCCTTCATAAAGATGTCTCAATCATATCTCAGCCTTATCTCATCATTTCCTTTACTCTAGATGTTCCCTCTCACCCCACTTAGCTATGAGCATTTGGGGCACAAATGACCACAAGCCACTAGAAAGTTCCATGCTGTTTCACTTCTTTTCGCTCCAATTGTTTCTCTAATTGCTTTCTTCTTTATTTGTGAAGTGCTTGGCCACTTTTTAAGCCCCACTACAGGAAATATGTTCTTTTGGTCCCTGCCCCACACGGCCTCATGTCTGCAAGGTAGGTGCTCACCCTCTGAGCCACATCCGGGGCCTTAAAATATCCCTTGAGAGTTTATGAAAAGTCAAAGATGGTAAAGACATTGAACTTTATGACTAGTAGCATAGTTTACAGCAGAGTATGTATTGCTTTCATTAACCTGTCTTTCAAATAGCATTTTTGTCAGTGCTTCTCAACCTTTTCCAGACCATGTCTCCCTTCTGACTTATTTCCTTCCTGTGATCCCCCCATCCCGCACTCTACCCTTTGGCCTCCTACTCTTATACTCTTATACCTTGGTCCCCTCTCCATTTTTGAGATTTTCACATGTGCCCCCCTTTAAATATCTTGTGGTTGCACAGGAGGGCCATTTGGCCCCAGTTGAGAAATGCATTGCTCTTTCCCAACTCAACAGAATAATGGAATGAAATAATTGATTCCATCAGCATATTCAACAAGAGCAAACATCAAAATCTGTGCCCACGAGCATTAAACTAATCATTGTCCATCAACTCCCAGAGTTTCTAGTGTCCCTGCTTGTCAGATGTCAATGCCCTTCTTAGATGCAAGTGTTCATGTTTGATTATGAAGTTCTTATGAAGTTCTAAGACCTCCTGGCGAGATGCTGGGCATCTCTGGGCATCTCCCTGCAGCTGCTGTACCCACTTTGTTTCCCTGGCTGGCATTTCTCTTTTGCTTCCCTCGGTTGTCTCCTGATTCAACTTCCTTCTAAGCTAGACTGTTCCTGTTGTTTTGGTTTGTCAATTTCAGTTATTACATCAGTCTTCCTAGTGATTTCCCAATCAACTATCTGGCAAGATACTGCAAGCAGTTAGGGAGGGAGTGAGGAGTTATGGTGTGTGGAACAGGAGTTTCAATGTATCACCCTAATATTACAGCTCTATTAATATATTGTTCACTTTAAATAGGGAATTTTCCAAAATGTGTTAACCAAATGAAAGTGCTAATTTTTCCCAATAAAACCATGAGGTAATTATTGCCATAAGCTTTATATTTGAAGGCAAGCTAATATGTTCACCTATTTTATTTAATTTTCTATAACTGAATAAGTTTCTTATTAATTTCCCAATTCCAGAAGGCTTTCTGGAATAAATAGCCAACAGTCTATGGTGCCTATTTTTATTTGAGTCTGAGAGTTTAGCCCCCAATATTAAGGTATTCTAAATAAATGCAACTGTTTTATAATTGCTTACATTTAATAGGCTCTTATCTCTCATCATCATCCGTATTAACTCAGCCCTTTTACATATTGGATTCAGTATTTGGTTTCTAAGCAAAGTATAAGCTTTATTCCCACAACATGATCGCTAGCCTCAAAAGCTTTGACAAGTTCTTAATCTTAAAAAGAATACTTTCAGTCAGGTGACATTCACATTCTCTAATTATTGTGAGCAATAGACTCAAACAAATTCAATCACTTAGTATTCAGACCTAAGCACAGATATTTATAATTATATGATAATGCCCAAATATCAGGTCCTCAGCACTGTGAAAAAATGAAAGATGGTTTCAATTAAAACAATTCAAGGTGTTTAATTTTAAGAGGTTAAAAATGATCTACTTAGTTAAAATAAATTTTGGTCAGCTCTAGAGCCACAGCTGCATCAGCCCCGTTTAGAAGTTTCTCAAATATGGTCAGTTGTTTCTGGCGGAAGGAAAAGCTAAGATGTTAAATTGAGGAACTAGCAAAGCCACAGCTCTGTGGTTGCAGCATTGATTCTTGCTTTAATTCAGCGTCAGTTATATGGACTGTGGATTACTGGGGCTCTCTTTTTCTCTTTCTCTCTCTCTCTCTTTCTCTCTCTCTCTCTCTCTCTCTCTCTCTCTCTCACACACACACACACACACACACACATACATACACACACACTGGCTGAGAAAACTGGAAAAAAGAACTATGTTCCCAATAAGCAGAAAGGCCAAAGCCAAGATCTCAAATATCAGTAGGCAACTTAATGATGCATGTGAATTGCAATCTCTATGTAACTTCCTCCCCACACCTTTTTTATTTTTCCTCCTGAGTTACTGGGGATCCATCCCAGGTCCTCCACTTACCCGGTCCTGGATCACATCCCTATTTTGGCTCAATAGTTTCAAGAGGGAAATGAATGCATAAAATAATTATTTTACATCTAAATAATGCCCTGCATTTTCATTCCTCAGTCTAATAATTTTCACCAAAATTTATCTAAACTGTTTGATCCAAATGTTTGAAGGAAAGAAAGACTTACGCAGGGGCTGGGAGATGGCTCAAAGGTTGGAATGTGTGTTTGGCCTGCAGGAGCCGAGGGATTGATGCCCAGAAACACATGCTCCTGGCACCTCCAGAGCACTTCCAGCCATGACACCCCTCAAAAATCCTTACATAAAGGTGTTTATATAAAATTTTCACCTTCTTCCTCTTTGCCACCCACAGACAACATTTAGAATGAGGTTTGCATCTTTGTTAGCCTCAAGTGGAACATTTTTAAATGTTGATACCCTGGTATCATTGGCTCACCTTACCTTCACCTGGAGACACAACAGTGAAATACTTGTGCCTAATATAAGCAAAGTCAAAATGTGAGGAAAAGTGAGGGAGCAAAGTTAAAAGTGAGGGAATCAATGAGAGTATGCAGCTTTCTATTGTTTAGCCCCTTTCCTCCGAATAACATAAAATCAAATTTCTGTCATTTCCATTGCTTTATAAGCATTTGAAAAGTTCTCTTCTAGTCCAAGGATGTAGCACAACAATAAAGTACATGTCTTGCTTGCAGGAGAATTGGATTCTATTCTTGGCAAAACACACAAAAAAATTTCATTTTGGAAAGATGGGTTAGTATGGTAACCTGTGAGGGATGTTCAGATTTCTCCTTTCTTTATTGTCTTTTAAGTTGTGAATATTTTTCTTTGATTCTTTAACATTTTATGTGCTTGTTTTTACATTTCTTTAGTTGTTTTATATTAGTTTTTAAAAATTGAATCACAGTGAGATACACTGTTACGAAGTTGTTTATAATTTGGCTTCAGTAATGTAATGTTCCAACACCGTCCCTTCACCAGTGTACATTTTCTCTTTTTTGGGTTTTTTGGTTTTTTTTTTGCTTTTTGGGTCACACCCAGCGATGCTCAGGGGTTACTCCTGGCTTTGCACTCAGGAATTACTCCTGGCGGTGCTTGGGGGACCATATGGGATGCCAGGGATCGAACCCGGGTCGACCACGTGCAAGGCAAACGCCCTACCCGCTGTGCTATCGCTCCGGCCCCGGGGAGGGGGGTTTGGGTCACATCCAGTGATGCACAGGGTTACTCCTGGCTCTGCACTCAGGAATTACCCCCAGCAGTGCTCAGGGTACCATATGGGATGCTGGGAATCGAACCTGGATTGGCCGCATGCAAGGCAAATGTCCTACCTGCTGTGCTATTACTTCGGCCCCACCAGTGTACATTTTCTACCACAAAGCCTTACTTAAGTTTTTGCAGCTTTCTGTCTTAATTAAATTTTGTTAGATACATCTTCAGGCTGTGAATATTTATCAGAATACCCCTGATCTTCTCTTTCCTGTGATCCCAGAGAGAAGCATTGCAACTCTTAACCTGTCTTGTGATGATAACAGTTTTTCTCCCACCCCTACAACTATCCTCATCTTCATTGTACTTCTAGCACTTCTGTCTCAATTTTTCCTCCAATGTAAAATCAGTTTCATAAAGCTTGTGAGTCTCAGTATCTGCAGTTTTCATCATAAAGGTAACAAAGCAAATTTGGAGGCAAGTTTGGATTCACACCCCAGCCTTCTACTAAATGCAGAGCCTACGCACGTCTCTTTAACTCTCTGAAACCCCGGCCATGTCTCCAAACCAGGGAAAGTGCTTTGTTTGTCCTCAGTCTGTTCTTGGGGTCCCTTTCTCCTTCCTTTCCTTCATTTTTCTGGTCTATATGCGTATTTCACTTTTCCACATTCCCCATCACTGCTGATTTACTGAATCCTTACTATTTGTTAGATGCCATGCCAAGCACTTGACATGTATTTGCACTTTTATTTTCACACAAAAGTGCATGTAGTTAATGTTGTCAGCTTCTTAGACTAACAAATTGAGGTTCAGTCAGAATTCAGTGCTACAGAGCCAGTACGTGCCAGGGCTGGGATTCACACTTCAACTTTTTCTAATTTCATATTCAGTTTTTTTAAAAATACATGCAAACCATGCCTGTTTAAACTGAACTTTATCTTCTTACATGATCCACTAGTTGTTTTCTAATCACAAGTCTGAATTCTCCTTTATGTTTTGAATATTAAATGACTTTCTGATGCCACATTTTTGATCCCAACACAACCTTAGGGGGTATTGCTGGTATATCAAACATATTCAAAAAAGAAATAAATGATGCAATTTTTTAAATAAAAAATATTTTAAAGTACCGTGATAAGAGTATTAAACTAGCCTGCTTGTGTAATTAAAGGGGAAAAAACTAATATAGAGTCTCCCACTGTAAATCGATCTTGTTTTATATTTTCCCTTCAAATTGGACTTCCAACACATTGAAGAAAAGTATAATTCATCAAATTATCCAAATTTACTGCCTAAATTTTAAAATTTTTTCCTATTTGCTTTTGTTATGTTTTGGGGGTCCTAGTCCTGTCATGTTCAGGGCTGACTCGTGGCTCTGTGCTCAGGGAGCACTCCTGGAAGTGCTCAAGGAACCATAAGCTAAACCCTATTCTAGAAATCAAACACAGTTCAGTCACAGGCAAAGCAAGTGCTTTATCCCCTGTACTATCTCTCCCCTCTTTGATTTATCTTTAGGTTCATTTTTTTGTATGAGGTCACATTATTAATAAAAAGAAATTGCTATTGTCATTGCAAATATATGCACTTATCTGCTGCACATTGTTTCAGTGTTTTTCCATCTCAAACTATAATTGATAAAGTGCCTCGAAGACCAGGGAGTGAGGGCGCAGACAAGGTAAAGTACAGGCAGAATTAGTCCACCAACAGTCAGTACATCTCGGTAGGGCGGCATAGCCAACTGCCTTTATCATAGACACTAAAACTCTTTTCTTTTCAGGCCTTATACTGGGTGTGGCAAGGCATTTCTTAAAATTACTTTATATTTTCTCATTCTAACCACACTTCCTCAACTGTTAAAAAGGTACTTTCCAGTTAAGACTAAGCCCACTAAGGCTGTGGCCCCTTGACTACTCAGTCTGAGATTAGCCAATATTCAGGTCCTTTTTGACTTTTTACTGGTAATACACCAGTTTTGTCATACCCTTGAAACCATGACTTCAAAGACTCAGGATGAGAAATATTGTGCAAGAGTCAAAGTAAGTCAAAGCAAACATTCTGAGAACATCTGAAGATAAAGCACAGGTGTAAAATCTAGGTTTTTTCCCTTTCCTCATGACATACATATTATCAAGTACATGAATTTTAGAGAGAACTGTATAAAATATTTCATACATTTTATAGTGGAAGTTAAATTTGCTCCCCAAGATAATTTTGTGAATACTTTAGTTTTTTTCCTTGTTTATTTTTAGTTTGTTCTTTTTCTTCTTCCTTTTCTCCTTATGTTTCCTTCCTTCCTTCCTTCCTTCCTTCCTTCCTTCCTTCCTTCCTTCCTTCCTTCCTTCCTTCCTTCCTTCTTTTCCTCCCTCCCTCCCTCCCTCCCTCCTTCCCTCCCTCCTTCCCTCCCTCCCTCCCTCCTTCCCTCCCTCCTTCCCTCCCTCCCTCCCTCCCTCCTTCCCTCCCTCCTTCCCTCCCTCCTTCCCTCCCTCCATCCTTTCTTCCTTCCTCACTCCTTTCCCTCCTTACTTCCTCACTCCTTTCCCTCCTTCTTTCCTCACTCCTTTCCCTCCTTCTTTCCCTCCCTTACCTCCTTCCTTCCCTCCAGTCTCAGTTATTTGTACTTTAAACACTTTGTCTCACTCCTAACTCATCTCTATGGAGTGAGCACTGTGATTGCATTACTAACAAATCCCTTTTACATATGAAGACCCTAAAACTCAGAAACTTTAAGTAACATGTGCAAAAAGTATAGCAATGATTAGGTAAGAAATCAAGCATCTTTTCTCCATAGTACATTGCTTCCTGATTCTTTGTGTACATATGTATGTGTGCATATGAAGCCTAATATTTTAGTGAGGAGTGGAAGTACCTGGCATAGTTTGGGGGTTATTGCAGGTGGTGCTTGGGAGACCATGCAGTGCTGAGAATCAAACCTGGGGCTCCCACATACTCCAGTGTTCTGTACCATCTCCACAGCCACAAAAGCCAAATGAGAAGGGACTAGGATCCTTGGGGGAGGGAGATGGGTACATTGGTGATGGGTGTAGTGTTGGAATTATGTCCGTGAAAAACCATTCTTAAAGTACTATAAATCAAATAAATAAATTAAAAAATAAAAAGGCTGTGTTTACATAGAAAGAGTGGATCATTAGCATGCGGACGAGGCTTGTGGGATGGCTGCAATGTCTTTGTGCTCACTTAGACTGGGAGAATGAAAGTATGGGTCTAACCCAGGGAAAAGGTAAGCTGAGGGGTTGTTGCCATTCTTGCAACACACAGAAGAAACTCCTCTTCTCTCTTCATTCACACTAGCTGTAAGTTTTTTTTCAAAAAGTTGCATCTCAAGCTTTTTACAGGAGTCTTCCTGTTGTTTAAATCAGCATTCTTTGACCACTGGTGCCAGGCTGCAGCTGTAGAAAGACTGAGAACCACCTTGGCATAGCTGCTGGCCTGCAGATGTCAAAGGCTTGAAGCACAATGGTTGAAATGTTAGATGACTTGTGCTTCTCCTATAGATTAGTTAGACCCAACTAAGCCTAGAGGGGTATTACTTCTCTTTTTGGACTAGTCACTTACTCACTTTGAGACTTTGTGGGACGATTTCACACTGAAGCCACCTCCCTTTCCTAACTTGAACACGTCCACTTCTCTCCTCATTTGGCAGGGCTCTCTCTCCTAGACGGGAAGCGGTGATTTAAGGAGGAAGCTGCATTCCCACCAACTCCCTGAGGTGACTTCTGGGCTGAATAGGGTTGTTTTTGGGAAAGAGAAGTGGCAGCTGTATTACCAAAAGTCAGCATGACTCCCTGACTTTAGGATGGCCAGGAGAGCTTCGCTCACTGAGATGTTCCTGGAAAGGAACCTCCCCCCCCCCACCTCCCCCAGGCTCTCTCTCTAGAACTGTCTTCCCTGCTTTCCTCCCTCAGGCCCCATCTCTCTCTCTCTCTCTCTCTCTCTCACACACACACACACACACACACACACACACACACACACACACACACCACTACTCTCCTGCTTACCTCACTTTGCAGGACATTTTCATTAGGTGTAGCTTTGGTGGTCAATGAGCTTTCTCCAGGAGAGATGGGCCCTTCTCTCTGTGCCCATCACACCCTGAGGACAATACTTTTAAAGAATTTTGTCTAGTAAAGTTGTTAAAAAGCAGAACCAGTTTTCTTCATGGGACTATGTGTCCCTCATGAACAAACACAAATCATTTTTCATCCTTATCTCTTCACACAAGAGCTCAAGGTCAGTGCTCTCTCACAGGCAAGAGGAGCCTAGTCCAACCTGGTGCTGTTCCTGCTCCTAAAACTTCCCTCATAATCTTAAATAACTTGGGGCTGGAGAAATGGTTCAGTGAGTAGCGTGCTTGCCTTGCATTCAGTCAACCCAGGCTTGATCCCTAGAACCATATAGGGTTTTCCAGCACCACCAGGAGTGATTCCTAGACACAGAGCCAGGAGCAAGCCCAGAACACCACCAAGTGTGGTACATAAACAAACAAAAAGATGTTAAGGAACTCAAGAGACATTTCCAATTTCTCAGTTTGACCGAGGAATATCTGCAGTCTTGAATGAAAATGTACTAAAGAGTGTGTGTTTGCAGGAACATGAGGTCAGAGCTGAAAGGTTCTGATGAGAGCGTAGAACCTTGAGACACAGGCACACCAGCGCCAGTGGCCAGGGAAATGTGGCCTATGGCAAAGAATCCATGTAGTTCTGGGTCCTCAGCTCATGGAAGTACAACCAGTACAACCCTGGGCTGATTGTTTAAACCTTAGCTCCCTTCTCTAACAGGAGCAATCACCATCTCTATGGGGCTGTGGCAAGCATGAAGCATGACCACGCATTTAGGGCACTGAGCTCTGAGAGGTCACTCTGTCAACACTAGCTGCTATTCTCCTTTTTTCCTTTTGCTCTAAAAAAGAGCAGGGATCAACCATCTTACAAGAAGGACGTAAAGACTACTCTTTTAGGAATCACTGTGGAAATCTGACCAAATGTTCCCTCCTCTAAGAGTCCTGTTTGTCTTTCCAGGGCATAGTGAATTCCCTCTTCCTCTGGATCTAATAAGTCTACCTATGTCTCAGGGACCAAATGTCTCTGCTTGACCTCAAAGGCCATCTTCTCTCTTTGTCCCCAGCAACTGATTCTGCACCAGCCACAACATAGCTTAATTTAGCGGATGTGTTTTTGAAAAAAGAAAATGTATGAATCACTACTTGAACTTATTTAGTAACACACATCTAACAACCAGGCAGGTAAATTTTATAGTCTACCCAGAGAAATACAAGTTATATGGAGGTGAACTCCATCACCCATTCCAAAAGACTTCCCCTGTCCTTCTTGATACTCTTTGTCACCACCCTCTCCCATCAATTTATTGTTATTGATATTATTAGTGAAGTAAGATAGTTTTTATTGAATGAAACTTGCGTAGAGAGATGTGAGGGGAGAGAAAGAGGAAGATAATGTTCTAGAGATAGGCTTCTCCAGGATGGAATAAATAAAGCAAAGAAATATATGGACTAGCAAGCAAGATACCTATTCAAGAGAGAACTCGGACTTGAAGAGCAAGCCTTTATTTTATGTAGGCACAGTGATTTACAGTGCTGTTACTGATTGAGTTTTATGTGTGAAACATTCCAGCACTATCCTCCCGAGGGCCAGCGTCCCTCCACCAGTGTCCTATTGTGTTCCCCCCATCCCCATCCTAACCCTCCCTACTATTCTGTGGTAAACTTCCTACTAAAGATCATGCTCAATTCCTGTTGCCTTTGAGTCTTTTATATCCCGCGTTTGAGAGAGATCTTTCTGCCTACCCCTTTCTTCTGACTCACCGGACTCTGCAGGATAATCTCTAGTTCCATCCACATAGAAGTCAATGGCATGACTCTTTTGTCTTTTCTTATAGCTGAATAGTATTTCATTGTGCATAATGTTGAACAATCCAGCTGGTTCTACCTCCTCTCAGCCTGTGCTGGCTTCCTGGGTGATCCCTTCACACCCCCATGGCCCTGGGCTAGGTGTCAGATATGTAGAGACCCACTACAGACCCCAGCAGACCAGGCTCAGTAGAATTCACACAAATAGCTGAAGAAACCAAAGCTCTGGGCTTTGCTACCTCAGGATGAAATTCTCCCCCAGTGTGCTGGGTGGGTCCATTTCAAGACTGCCTGAGAATTGGGATGGAGAAGGGACTATGATGACAAAGATAGCTGGAAATGAGGAACTGTGTGCAGAAAGTAGATAACCTCTTAGTATCTGTGTTGCAGACCATAGTGCCCAGAGGTGGGGGTGATATGGGGAGCAGGGGAAAGAGAGAGAGAGAGAGAGAGAGAGAGAGAGAGAGAGAGAGAGAGAGAGAGAGAGAGAAGGAAAGTTCCTGTCAAAGAGTCAGAGAGGCAGGCTGATGAAGGGGATTGGCAGGAAGGAAACTGGGGTCATTGGTGGTGGGAAATGGACACTGGTAGAAGGAAAGGTGTTGAATCACTGTATGACTAAAACCTGATCATGAACAGCTTTGTAACTGTGTGTTTCATGGTGATTCAATTAAAAAAATAAAATAAAATAAATTTTTTAATAAAGGGTGCCTGGGACCTCACTTCTTAAACTGTGAGTCCTAATCCCACTAGGGGATCGTGTCGTAAAACGTTTGGCAAACACAAAACATTTCTGAACAGGCAAGGACCAAGTAAATATGCATTCAAAATCAACTGCAACCTGAATCTAAGGGCTTGCTGGCAATCCTTCATTGCTGTATTTCTCAGGTGGAAGGGGGTTTCAAGAGAAAAAGTTGAAGAGGCCCTGACTTAGGAGACACTGGCAGCACGGGACTCCCCCAGATCAGTTCTTCAAAGTTTTTTTCTCCAGCAAAGGAGTTTTTGCAAATGTAAAGTATTGCTTGTCTTGCTCAAAGCCTTTGTAGTTCAGTAGGATGCACAGTAATCCCAGCTGTGCTTAGGGAATACTCTTGAATCTATGCTCAGGAATTCCTGGAGTTGCTTGGGGAACTGTGCATGGTACCTGGGGTTGAATATTTGTGCAAGGCAAGTGCCTTAATTCCTGTACTGTCGCTCTGGCCCTGTACTCAAGTGTGTTAGGGGTAAACTCAGAGAAGGGGACAGAATTCTCAGGCTCTGTACATCATTTGTTTCTGGATCCATCTGTCCATGTCCTCACTGCATTTTCAGAGTGCTCACTGTGTGCCTGAGGCTGCAATGCGAGCTGATGCACCATGTGTGGGCTCTGAATCTTCTGGATGAGATGATGCATGTGGCCTCAGGAGACGCGCCCTGGAGCTGGGAAGCAGCACTCAGTGTAGGAAGCTCGAGCTGGTTCCCACAGCTGCCCACCCACTTCCAGAAGCTTCGACTCTGCAGCCGGGCTGAGAGTTGGGGGCAGTCTGAGAGCGTCATTTTAGTATTTACCAAAGAACCTGCCATTTTATCTTTTGAATAAAAGTTAATAAAAGATAGTTGTCATATCTCAGGCTGAGCCACTTGAATCTGTTTACTTCCTGGTCGCTAACGAACCTCCCGGGGCCTGAGTGCTCAGCCCAGAGTCAATACACAGATGAATCAATCTACAGATGAAGCAGGGGGATCCCCCAGTGATTGCGTGTTCGTAACCTAGAAAGCATCCAAAGCATTTGCACGTGTTTGTAACCCAAGACCTTGACAGGACTACTTAAATGCCTAGACTGAGTTCTTCTTTTTAAAAAAATTTTTTTTATTCAATCACCATGTGGAAAGTTACAAAACTTTCAGGCTTAAGTCTCAGTTATACAATGCTCAAACACCCATCCCTTCACCAGCTCACATATTCCACCACCAGGAACTCCATTATACCACCCCGCCCACCCAGGCCCCCTCCCCCTGCCTGTGTAGCTGATAAATTTCACTTTACTTTTCTCATTACTTTGATTACATTCAATATTAAAAAAAAACTCACTATTATTGTTTGGAGTTTCCCCCCACCCCCCAAAGTCAGACCTGTTGAAAAAGAAGCATTTGATAATTTGTTTTCCATTACTGACAATGAAGAGGTATGAGGTTTGGAATTTCTGTATTTTAGTAACTAAGTCCAGGGAAATTTCTGCCAGAAATTGCATCACATGCAAGCTCGTACCTTCCTTTTGTGGTCGTCATAAGATGGCGGCTGTGGCTCAGTTCACAGTCTAGAGACATTTCTGCAAGAAGCTGCTGGTGCCCAAAGTAGTTTAGCTGGCCTCCGGGGCCATGGTCATGCAGCATCAGAGAGGCCACACACGTGCGGCCACCGGGGTTACATCTTAGCAGAGGGCCGACTGAGTTCTTCTTTAAGTGCAGGGAACAGGCAGAAAATTATAGTCATAGGTTAGTTGAAATCATGGGGAATTGTTTGAGGGGCTGATCTTACTTAAAGAGCAGCATTTTCTCTCAGTTTTGTGATCTTATTATATAATAAAGAGAAGTTGGAGGCCTAGACTCCAGTCCCACAGATATATATATATATATATATATATATATATATATATATAATATATATATATGCTCAAGGCACTCTGAGATGTTGGGTGTGTCCTTAAACCAGGGTGTCTTTTCACCCTGTTATAGGAGGAGGGGCCAGACCAGCACATGCTGTGGCCTTTGTTAGATTTTTTGGTGTTGTGGCCACACCCTGTGGTACTCAGAGGCTATTTCAATTTGCTGCTTGGGGGCCACTACCAGTGGTGCTCAGAGGATCATGCAGTGCCAGGGATTTAATCTGAGCCTCCCACATACTACGTTTGTGATCAGCATATTGAACTATATTTCTGGCTCCATTGAATTCAGAAAATTACTTAAGTGAACAAAAGAAGGGTAAAAAGTCAGGAAGCCCCTACCTAGGGCGGCAGTGTATCTCTTAACCACTTCCGTAGCTGTAATTTTTATTCTATTCATCCCTTGAAGAACTTGGCGTCTGCTCAGAAGACAGCACAATGCAGAAGACCAACAAAACTTCTAAATCAGCCCCAAAACCAGTCTGAATGAATTCCTTTTTAAAAGGACTAGTAGCCATCATTAAGACATGTGACAGGATTTCTGTGTGTGGAGCAGTTTCTCTAAGTCCCTCTTAGACAAGCCCCAGTGAAAAGGAACTTTAATCCTATCAGAAAAGATTTGGGTTACGGGGTAGGGATATGAGACACCAGAGAGGTTGCAGGGTTTCCTTATTTGGATATTTCTAAAGAAAATAGTAGATGGCTCTCTTTTCTGGGACACTTTGCCTACAGGCTGAAAGCTCAGAGTGAATTGGATCAGCGTGGCTTAAGCTGCACGTGAACCTCAGTGAGTGGAGAGCACGTGCCAAGCTGGCCGCTTCCCCGCGAGCAGGAGCCAAGCCGTGGGCACTAGGCTAGGCCAGCAAGGGGCATGGCTGTGTACTACCCCACTGTCCAGGTAAAAGCAGGGGCCAGGCTGAGCTGTGAGATGCCCACTTGCCTCCAGAGCCAAGTCAACAGGACCGTTCAGGGAGAAAGGCCGCAGGACTGAGGCGAGAGTGGGCTCTGCCCTTATTTTTAGAAATATCTGAAATATGCACTGTAGCACTGTCATCCCATTGTTCATCGATTTGCTCGAGCGGGCACCAGTAACATCTCAATTGTGAGACTTGTTGTTGCTGTTTTTGGCATATTGAATATGCCACGGGGAGCTTGCCAGGCTCTGCCATGCGGGCAGGATACTCTCAGTAGCTTGCCAGGCTCTCCGAGAGGGATGGAGAAATTTAACCTGGGTCTGCAAACACCCTACCCACTGTGCTATCACTCTGCCATCTGAAATATACCTGCTCTGAAACATATGAACACGTGTCAGCTGGTAAGTAAAATTTGGGGACTTTTCATGTGGGCATTCTTTGGCTTTCAACTTATAGATGAGAAAGCTGGGTCAGTGGGGCCAACGGGCCTGAGGTTACACAGCCTGGTGAGAGCTGAGGTCACCCACTGCCAAGCTGGCACCTTTGTCCTCTCCCTGCTGCTGTGTCCAGTTACATTTTCCTTGGCTAAGCAAGTGTCTGAACCATCTGAATACCTTCGTGGCAGAGCTTGATTTAGGTGCCTCCTCTTTTAATGTTTTGATCAGTTTTGATGCTCATTTCTTGCTCTTTATCTGGACTTTTTGTGATCTGCATTCCTTCTTTTAGCTATTTCTTTTTAATTACATGCATATGTATTTTTCATACATGTGTGGTGCTGGAGATCAAACCTAGAACCTCATATTTGCAAGGCAAGAGTTCTTTCTGCATTCCGGGCCCCATGTTTATTTTTGGTCATCAGAACTTTTTCCCCCATGACCGACCATTTTGGAGAAGGGCACTTTAATTGCTGTGATGTGTTTGAAATGTGATATCTCAAGGTGGGCTTCATGAAATCTCCATCTTTGTGCCACCTCCCCACACTGCCATGTGTGTGTGAATATGAGCAACCAGAGCAGTGCTTTGCAAGGAGTGTAAAGGAAACAGGAAGGAGTGAATGGTGTCCGGCATCGAATAGGTGAATAGGAGTAATTAACCGATTAGACCATAAGATTAATCAGCTCTGTGAAAAGTTATATTAAGGATCTCTTGAGCTTTGGGCAGAGTAAATTCTGGAGCTTAAAATCTCTGTGGCTGAGAGGGCAGTTAGGATAGAGAAGGGACCACATGACAATAATATTTGGAGATGGTCACTCTGGAAAAGAACTGAGTGCTGAAAGCTGAAAATAGGTAAAGGGATATACATGAGAACATTTTGGTACCTGTATTGCAAACCACAAAGTCCAAAAGGAAAGAGAGAGACACAGAGACAGAGGCAGAGACAGACAGAGACAGAGACAGAGACAGAAGAAAAGTATCTGCAGTAGAGACAGACTGGGATTGGGGGAGTGGAAGGGTGGAAACTGGGGACACTGATAGTGGGAAATATGTACACTGATGATGGGACAAATATTGACACATTGTATGACTGAAACCCAATCATGCACAACTTTGAAACTGCATCTCAGTCTTTTAATAAAATAAATGAATGAATGGATGAATGAATGAATGAATAAATAAATAAATAAATAAAATAGAAGTTGCCACACTTAAAAAAAAATTAAGTGTGGGCCGGAGCAATAATACAGCCGTGATGGTGTTTGCCTTGCACATGGCCAACCTGAGTTCGATCCCCAGCATCCCATGTAGTCCTCCAGCACTGTCAGGAGTGATTCCTGAGTGCAGAGCCAGGAGTAACCCCTGTGCATAGCTGGGTGTGACCTAAAAAGAAAAAAAAAATTCTCTGTGGTTGAATATGCAGTGGAGGGTAACTGTGGATTTTTCAAAAGATTCCCCCTAGAGGTGCTAAGGCAATGGAGGAACTTTCCAGCCCCCAACTTGGGTTGCCCGCTGTGCCTAGAAGAGGTTTGTTCTGTGCCACACCCTGACTGGCACTGTGCGAGTGGGCGGACAAGCAGAGACATCATGTGACTGTGCTGGGTGAGGAGGCAGGCCTGCGGACTTCTCCACTGGTGACTGGGCTGGGCTCTGTGGGCTGTGCTCGCAGCAGCTTCTGAAGCGTTGTCCCAGGGCGACGGAGCAGTCTACACAGTGCCCGGAGCAAGGCCTAGGCCCTGCCCAGGTCACTCAGCCCAAAGCAAGACCCAGGAGGCAGTGAAAGAAGAGCCCAGAGTCCGGGCTGTGAATCGCCTCCCCTACCTGACCCCTGCACTTTTCCCCCAAAGACCACAGAGCGCAGCTTGGGGCAAAGAGCCCTGGGGAGAAGCCTTATTCTATACATACAGAAAAATGATCCAAAGCACTACCCGGTGGTGAAAGGTGGGGTTTCCCCAGCCCTGCATCCCTGGTGGTTCAGTGCCAGAGCCAGTGGTGCTGGGGGCCCCAGGGACACACTCCTTGGCTCTGGGGAGGAGGCATGTGGTCTAGGGAAGAACCCAGGGCCTCACACCTGCCAGGCCTGCACTCCACCTTCTGAGCCACATCCCCAAGGAGATTGTTACTGGGTAAAAGAATCATGAGCAGGCAAGAAGTAGCCCTTCATCGTTCGGGTCATGTATAATTATTTGGTATCTTGAAAACAAAGTCATTTTGAGAAGGAGGGTAAGGGGAGCCTCCTAAGTGGCACTCAGGGGGCCCAAGGACCAGTCTCAGTGACACTGAGCTGACCTATCCAGGGGCCCAGGAATTCTGCCATGCTGGGAACCATCCTGCAGAGCTCAGAGGACTCTAGGGCCAGACCTGCTAGTGCTTGGAGGTCTCCAGGGCTACATCTGATGATGCTCAGGAGGCTATGGGGTACCACAGATCAAACCTGGTTCAGGTGCATACTTCACTGGACTAACACTTTTTTTTTTTTACTTTGGGGCCATGCATGGGGATCAAGCCTGGGTGTCGTACACTCTGTTTTTTTCTTTTTTTTTTTTTAGGTATCACCCGGTGATGTTCAGGGGTTATTCCTGGCTATGCATTCAGGAATTACTCTTGGCAGTACTCAGGGGACCATATGGGATGATGGGAATTGAACCCGGGGCAGCCACATGCAAGGCAAACGCCCTACCTGCTGTGCTGTTGCTCCAGCCCCCAACTAAGCCATTTCTGAAGAACAGTTGCTGAATCATCTTTCATGCAAAACTTTGAGATAGCTGAGAATTACTGCTAGTCAGAGCCCCTAGAGTGATCTCCTTTGTAAACCGGAGACAGGGTTAGGTGAATGCAAAATTCCTTTTTAACTACTCTAACATTATCGTAAGGCTTGGAGTTAACTTGGGTGGAGAAGGAAATAAATCTTAGAGGTATTTAGTATGTTTTTGTCCCAAAGTTCTATGGGCTTTATGTTTTACTTCTTTCATTCTCCCATAGTCTCTTACTAAAGGTTGCAGTATTAATGGCATTCTACATTACGTATTTGGGTCCACTCACCACACATGGAGCCTTTTGAAAGTTACTCAATTTCTTCCTGAAATGATGGGGGTAAATTTGGTTTAACAGACTAGGAATTTGGTCCTGAGTTTCCAGTTGTACTTTACCCAGTGTTAAAAGGGAAAGTAGGACAGATTCAAGAGTCCCTTGGAAACATGATGCCAGCTTACAGATGCCACCCTCATCCTGGCAGTTATATAACTAGGAATTGAATGATTGAATAAAAAAGAAAAGAAAATAGATTGAGCCTCACACCACAACCATCTTTCAAACACAGTTCTAGGCCGTGAGCCTTCCCACTTCTTTTTGCAGTTTATGATCAGTTATAAAATTCCATAGAAAGTTCATCTTATTTTATATTTACTTTCGGAAAATCCCTTTCCTCTGTAGTACTGTGTACTATAGTAAACGCTTTTAAGTAGTTCCTATATTTCCTATATTCATTTTTCGGTAAACTGAAATCAGGTTCTTTCCTTTAAAAAAAAAGTCATTTACAGAAGTTCTTTTTCATATTTATCTGGAAAATAAAATCTTTTTGAAGTAGAATCAAAAACTCTTTTAACTTAAAGGAATGAACATGTTTTTGTGGCTTTTGCAGTTTGGAGTGGAAGACTCTTTGATTTTCTTTTGGCTTCAAAAATAATCTTATAAAAATGAACAACTGGTTCTTACTTTAGCCAAATATCTTGGGATTGAATAACTATTGATTTAATAAAGTTAAGTGCTCACAGAGTAACTGGAGGCCAGATGTGACTTAAATGATTGGTTTAAGATTTGTCATCTTAGATTTATGATTTGGGCAGTGATTCAGAAACAAGGTTCCAGAATCCACCACTTTGTGAGTAAAACGGTTCCTGGCAGTGCATCGTTGGATGATGCAGAAAGGCCCCATTTAAAGCAGAGAGTTGAGAAGAGCTACAGAGAGTTGCAGAGAGCTGAGAGCTGCAGAGAGTTGAGAAGAGCCCTTCATTCATACCCTGGAAGGGGCATTCCTTTGCAACCACATCTCCTTTCTGCTGGGAACTCCCAAGAGTCCACACCCACTATGGTGCCCGTAATTTGCCAACTGAAACCCTTGCCAATAATCCTTATGAATCTTAACAGGATTATGATAACCCATACTACCAAATGTGCCTGAATTAAATTGACTATGTTTTTCCAAGCAAACATAATAGACTATAAAAAGTACCTAATATTTCATTCTAATGCTAACAGTGACCTTCTGATCTGCATATTTTTGCATTAAGTATCTCCCTTTCTCCTTCTCTACTTTGTGAAAATGCTGCCATTTGTACTTCAGTTCAATTAGTTGAAAGGTCTTTTCTCAGCCCTGGGTCTTAATGTCCCTCTTAATGGTAACTCCATCTTTTTCCTGCTCTGCTCACCAGCAACTACATTCCCAAACTCTAGCCTGGCATTGCACTGAGAGCTTATATGGAGAAGATTTTCATTTCATTGGAACTTCAATTTACTTATCTTTAAAATGTGGGACTTGTAAGAAATTATTTATTAGGTTCCTCTCTCATAGGTGGGTTGTGTTTTGAGGACTTACTGCTTATTATAGAGATACTAGATATTTGTTTGGGGGCCTAAAACTGCAAAGGAGAGCATTAAAGTAACTTAAGTTGTTGACAATTTCTTCTCCAAGGTATATTTTTGTTTATTTTGGTGCTGCATATGGTGGTACATGGGGGAGGGGGAGATAACTCCTGGTAGTGCTCAGGGGAATATGTACTGTTGGAGATCAAACCCGAGCCTGCTCTATGTAAAGCGTGTGGTCTGCTGTCAAGCTATCCCTTCAGTCCTCCCAACTTACCTTTTTGGGTTTGTTTTGATTTGTTTGCTGTTTGGGTCACACCCGGCGGTGCACAGGGGTTATTCCTGGCTCATGCAGTCAGAAATTACTCCTGGCAGTGCTCAGGGGACCACAAGGGATGCTGGGAATCAAACCCAGGTCGGCCTTGTGCAAGGCAAATGCCCTACCTGCTGTGCTATCACTCCAGCCCCCATATGCTATAATGTTTTCTTCTCTCTTCCAGTATTACATCATCTTTAGAATCTCTCTTTTTAAAACCTTGTGCTATAATCCTTTCTTCCTTGGCTCTGCTCTTGATCTTGACAATGCAGTCTTGTTCGCTGCCTTTACTTATATTCTTCACTAGACTCTTGACAGCACTGTGTAATCAAAAAACCTTTATGTCGAAGGATAGGGCCTAGTTTAGACTCAGAGACCCTGTCATTCTCTTCCCCTTTATTTCATCTTTTAGAGTAACTATATCCATGTAGACATGTAGTAGGTATGCAGAACTGCACGGTGTAGGGGTTAAGGCACTTGCCTATAATTCAGTCATTTCTGGTTTAATCCCTGGCACCATATGATCCCCCAGCACCATAAGCAGTGAGCCCCAAACATAGAGCTGGAAATAGAGCCCAATCCCCACTTCCCAGGTGTGAAACCACCCCCAACATAAATATATGAATACAATAGGCATTCACCAAATGGATGTTAACTGAATGAATTTGTTTCATAATCCTATGAATATCCATGAACCAAGAAGTGTGACAAACCTAAAAGCAAGAAATTTCAGCCTAAGCAGGAGAGATGGCTCAAAGGGCTAAAGCACATGTCAGGCAGACAAAGCGTGCTGGAGGCCCAGGTGGGTCCAGTACTGCATGGTCCCTCAGGGTGTGACTCCAAGCTCTGAGCCAGGAACAGCCTCCAGACAGTGCCAGGTGGGACCCAATAACCAAAAAGAAAAATTCCTCCATGTACTAGGGCTCTTTGAAACAGATTTTTATCAATAATGGTTAATATATTGTGGGGCAGAGTCTTCTTTGAATGCATTTATGGAGTACTCAGAGAAAGGATTAAAAGATAGCCAAGAAAATAAGTCACTAGTAAGGTGCACAAAGTAATACTTTAGTTCTTACAAGAGAAGCATTGATTTCTTAACATCAGAAAGCAAAAGCTTTCTGGACTATTACCCAGATAAACACTCTACATCACAACTTTTCAAAAATCTTCCTTGGGTTGTCTATATCCATACACATAAGGAATTATTGCTGAGAAAGTGAATGGGGTATAAATGAATAGCTGAAATAGGGTCTCCCCGAAGGTGAAGGCACTGAACCTGGATAGATGCTCTGACACTTGAGAATTGGCAAGCTGGCTGCTCCTCCGCCTAGCTGTTTGTTTGAGCTGCAATTTGGTGTCTCAAATTCTACGAGGTTCTTTCTGCCTGAGCTATTGAGGGTCTCAGAAGAAGCAACTTGTGTACACAAACTAGATTTGCAGCCTACTTCAGAAAAAGGCATTGGCTTAACCATGTATTCGAATATAAATCTCTCTCCTGCCATCATCTGACTTTAGCAGTGCCTGGTTCTCAATTGGTTACATTTGGTTGCTTTAGTCCTGAGATTTGGATATGCCTCTGCAGCCCAGATCAGGCTGTTTTAGAATAATATGTGGTGTGGGGTGGGAGGGGTGGGGCAAGAGAAAGAAAGAGAAAAAAATAAAAGGGTATAGGGATACAGAGAAAGATTAAAAAAAAAAAAGAGGAGGAAAGTAAAATAGTGACCTGACTAGTATCTGTGCCTCAGGATTAGTCTGCTGTGTAATAGATTGTGGCTCATTATACAATTAAGATGGAAAATATTCCATCTTCCTTCGGTGATCCCAATGGGCCCGTACCTTTTTAGGTAGGTACGGCAAATAATAATAACATTTTATCAGTAATAAAATATATTTTAAATTAATGGAATAATAATGAATATAATGCTATGATTATTTTGATAAGTTCTCTAGACAGCTCCCACCACCATGTGTAATGTTACCAGGAGTTGCAGTAGTGGAGGCTGGGACAGCTAGAGTTTCAGCTGAAAGTTCTCCGAACTATTATTTTGTATATTCCCCTTGGTGGGTTGGGAGGGCATCAGGGATGGAATTCAGGGCCTAACCCATGATGCCAGGCAAGTGTTCTACTACTGAGTAACGTTAGTCCTGTCCTGTTTGTTCACTTTTACTTACCTGTTAGATGTCTGTGAACAAAGTTTCTTGGAGAAACAGAAGTTTGGAATCACTCCTGTGATTCCAGGACAGGACAGTGAGCTGGGGGTAATGAGTGTGGGTCTGCCTGATCAAATGTGAAGCATTTTTGACCTATACGGGTTTAGTGTGAGAAGTGTACATTTTCTGTGACTATTGGTTACCAGTGAAGATAATTACACAACTATTGAATACCGTGAAAATGTAGATAAGGATATCCAAATAAAACAACATCCTGCCTTGCTCGAAACTGACCTGGGTACACGAAACTGACCCGGGTTCAATCCCTGGCATCCCATACGGCACCCCTAGCACGGCCAGGAGTAATTCCTAAGTGTAGGGCCAGAAGTAAACCCCTGAGTATCGCCACATATGACCCCCCAAACAAAACAAAACATTAAAAACATCCTCTAACAGATTTAAAATATTTCTAACTGAGGGCTGGAGTAATAGCACAGCGGGTAGGGCATTTGCTTTGCATGCAGCTGACCTGAGTGCAGAGCCAGGAGTAACCCCTGTGCATCACCAGGTGTGACCCAAAAGCAATATATATATATATATATATATTTCTAACTGAATAATATTTCTAACTGAATAATATTGCTAAAATACCCAAAATATAATTTATACAAGCCGACCTCAATCTCCATACTCTCACGCCACATGTCTCCTTCCCATCTGGAAATTGAATAAACTTTAAGGGGAGCTCCTATTTAAAACTCCTGGTATGGAATAGCTGAAGGTGTGGAAAATGATGCATTTTCTGTTTTCCTTCTCTTTCCACCTCGATAGGGCAGCAGTGAGCATGGGGGAATTAAATTACTCCAGCACTGGCATGTAGTTTCAGATCAACACTTTCTTTCTGAGAACACCTAAAAATGCATTCCTTAGATTTTCATAAATGGATTATTAGAGGGTTGGCTTCCCTTTCACCTTCCCTACATTTTTAGGGAACTTTGCTTTCTTTGAAGTTGAAAAATGTACCTGTTTGTTTCAATAAACATTCAGTTTACATGTAAGCATCAAATCATCTTATTAAAAAAAACTTTTATGTTATTTAATTAAAACCTTTCACGTAATTTAAACATTTTAATTATATATTATATAACTAACTACTCCCAAATGCACTTATGTTAAACAATCGTTGTCTGGATTCTGTCGGTCAGCTGCATTCAGTAGGGTCATTTCTTCTGCTCCACATGTCATCAACTGAGACTGTGGAAATGTTGAGTCTCCAAAGGGCTAGAACGTTCCAAAAGTCTATGTGAGATGGGTGGTTTTTCTGCTGATTCTTCTACTGGGGTCTCAGCAGATATGATCTGTGGGAGATTGTCCCCCTAACAAAAACCCACCCCCAATGTAGGGGCGGTCCCCTGGAAAGAAACAGCATAGTTCTGAGAACAGAAACAAATGGGCAACAAATATACATCACACATCCAGAAAAGAATAGAATGAAAACACTTCAGGGTCTTATAAATGTAGAGGGCAATATGGGCAATTGTAGAATGGAAATTACCACAGCCTTATGCTTGCTCTACGGGTGCCTGAAGTTCAGCCATGTGGAATTCCCCAGCCTCTACTCTTAATGTTCCCACTGAACGTTGATGTGCTTATGGACAGTTCTCAATATCTTTGCCAACTTGAACAGAGGCTCAGGGTTGGGAGCCAGAGTGGGGGGAGTGATGTTGTATTGAATAAATGGTTGGACTGTGAGACCACTGCTGGCTGCTCAGAAGTACCTAAAGCTTGGATAGTCCTTCTAAGTTTGTTAGTTTCATTCTTTGTGCCTGACACCTACTGCACAGAAGTTGGCGGTGCCAATTGGATTGGCTTTGGGCAGTGATTACCCAGCACTTCTTTATGAGGTTTAGCCACCATCTCAAAGGATGGCAGTTGGGATGCCAAAGGGCAAAATACCAAAATGAGCTTTCCGTAAGAGAGGAAGCACAAGTTTCCGGTCACAGACATGGCTTGTTTAGCCATCACCATGGACAGAGCATTCACAGGCCCTGCCTACAGTCAAGGCAAGGACCCCCGCCCCCCTGCCCAGTGAAGAAGGCTATAGTCACAGAATGGGTAGACATCGATGAAAGATGTTTGGAGACCACCATGTGCAGGGTTAAGGGAATAGCTTTTTGCTGTTGTCATTGTTATTACTCCTGGCTCTGCACTCAGGAATCACAAATGCCAGGCTCAGGGGACTATATAGTATGCCAGAGGTTGAACATGTGTCATCCGCATGCAAGGCAAATGCCCTACCCACTAAACTATTTCTCTGGCCCCAGGAAAAGGCCATTTCTTACATTTTGGGAAGATAGTTATAAATCAGGGGTGCAAAGGACTATTTCTTCATGTGGGCTTTTAAGAATGTGGATATACAAGTCATTTCTCATGTTCTCCCCTCTGCAGATCTACTGCTTAAAGCAATAAACAAAAATGGCCAGAGGATCTGTGTCCGATGAAGAAATGATGGAACTCAGAGAAGCTTTCGCCAAAGTTGGTGAGTAATATTCCCCACTTTATCAAGCAACTTCAGGACATTTGCAGTAAACATGGGAATAGGAGCAGGAAAACTAGTGGAAGTGGCAATTATGGGGTGGGGAGATGGATTACAGGAACTGGAAGAACCTAATTTTTTAAAAGCTATAATTCAATCAAGTGGCTTCTTTCTTAATCAAAATGTGGGCTATTAACCCTTTCTCACCTGTGGCTTTGCCTGAAAATAATGTCTAACTCTCAACTTTTCTATTTTGTCTGTTTTCTTTGTTACTATTCCATACTTTCCTGCCCCTTATTTCTAAGCCTGTGACTTCTTTATGCATCTATTTCTCTAAGAATCTTCTCAGAGTCTGTTTGACAGAACCTTTATTTTGGAACCTTATTTTGAAACTCTTGGGTGCTGCAAATTATGCTGAAATTTAGGTTGAAGCCATAGTACAGTGGATCGGGCACCTGTCTTGCACAGAGCTTATCCTGGTTTGGTCCCTGACATCCCAGAGAGTGTCCCATATTGCCCCCCTCCCCTGTAAGCCTACCAGGAGTGATCCCTGAGCTCAGAACCAGGAGTAAGCCCTGAGCACCACCAGATGTAACCCCAAATAAACAAACAAACAAAAAATAAAACTCAAATCTGTATGTGACAACAACAGATCTCTTAGAAGATTCAAACTCTTCTGATGCTTGTATGGGGTCATCCTCAGCATAATCCCCCACCCAGCCCTGGCCTCTGTTCCCTGTCACCCTGCAACAATCTGCCCCTGCCTTCTCTCACCTTTCTTCCGACTGTTGTCTGGATTTCCCTGAAACCTCAGCTGTCTTTTGCCTTCCAGACACCGATGGCAATGGCTACATCTGCTGCAATGAGTTGAATGACTTGTTCAAGGCTGCTTGCTTGCCTCTGCCTGGATACAGAGTGAGAGAAATCGCAGAAAACCTGATGGCAACAGGTGATCTGGACCAGGACGGGAAGATCAGCTTTGATGAGTTTATCAAGGTGAGCATGTTATAGCACATAGAGATGCTTTTGAAACTTGGAACTTTATTCCTGTTTGGAAAATACCCAGAAATCCATGTGACCACTCTAAGCTTCAACATGGCAGGGCCTTTTTGTTGTTTTCTGGTAATGGCCTGGGGTTTTCTTTGATCTGCCTTTACATTTTTTATTTGGGGTACTATGATTTACAGGACTATTCATGATGGGTTTTCATGAATGTGACTTTCCAAGCCGCACCATCCACAGAGTGTCTGCTTACCTCCACATTGTCCCAGGACCCCTCCCTTCCCCCTGCCACCCACACCCCCTCAGCCTTCACTCTTGGGAAGCCCAGAGCTACAGACCAGCTCTCAGGTGCTGTTGCCTTGGACCATTTATTATCCCCTAACTATGTTTCTTCATTCCCTATGTGTGAGAGTGATCATTCTGTCCCTCTCCTTCTGATTTCACTCAGCATGATGGGTTTGTATTTTTGCAGGTTTTTCATGGCCTAAAAAGCACCGAGGTTGCCAAGACCTTCCGAAAAGCAATTAATAAAAAGGAAGGGATTTGTGCCATCGGAGGCACCTCTGAGCAATCTAGCGTTGGCACCCAGCACTCATACTCAGGTAGGTTGACTAATGGCATGGGGAGTGAAGGAAGGATCGGTGTTGGTATGAGGAAAGGACAGAGGGGATGTGGAGAGGGAGCCTTGGGAAAGGATTCATGCCTTCTGGGGCTACAGAATCTAAAGGCAATATTCAAATTTAAATGCCACGCCAGGTTATTTATTCCTACCAACATATTCTCTACCATTCTGAGTATCAGTGAGCTAATGCCAGGGACACAGCAGAGAAGCTATTCTAGTTCTCGGTGGGGTCTCAACCAAATAATCTTATTTGCATCATTTAGAAATTATATTTGATGATGCCAAAACTCACTGGTATATTTTATGGATGAGTCAAAGATATAGTACAGCAGTAAAGGCACTCACCTTGCATTCAGCTGACTCAGTTCAATTCCCAACACCACCATTCCTGGGAGGGCCCCTGACACTGATCTTAGAGGGCCTCCAAGTACCACTTGGTATGGCCCCAAACTCTCAAAACAAAACAAAACAAGAACAAAAATTTGCTATTCAGGCATCTGCCTTTAGATTTCATGATCATCCTTAATGTAGTGCTAAGTGATCCAAAGATTGTTTTTTATTGATTTGAAGGAAAGTTGTGTATTTCTGTTGACGGCTTCCATCTAAGAGACCTCATGGAAATTTCCAAACAGAATAGGAATCCAACAGTTTCCAAAATTAGTTCTTCCAAACAGTGCTTATTCTTCAAGATACATTTGCTCTTAAGTCTATAATTGCTAAGACGAAGCTTAGCCTTTAAGTAGTTGAATAGATTTTTAAATACAGACATTTTTCAGAGCCAATAGAAATATGCATTATGAATCTATAAGATAGTGGTGTGCTATAGCCCTGTTTTCCAAAATTTTGTGACTCAGAATTCATCTGTGGGACACTGTTGTGTGTAATGATGTGGTATTTGAGAAACAAGATGTTGGGCTGGCAAAAGTAGAGAGAGAGTATGGGGAATATTGTCTTCTTAGAGGCAGGGGGAGGGTGGGAAAGGCAGGATATACCCGGGATATCGGTGGTGGGGAATGTGCACTGGTGGAGGGATGGGTGTTTGATCATTGTGAGATTGTAACCCAAACATGAAAGCTTGTAACTATCTCACGGTGATTCAATAAAATTTTTAAAAATTAAAAAAAAAGATGTTGGGCTGGAAGATGCAACTGGAGATTTCATTAAAATTTCTAGAACATCTGACCCATGGATTTCATAGTAGTTTATTACAATTAGTAAAGAGACACAACAATAAAACAAGACTTGATTGATCTTCCCACATTTTAAGTTTATTTATTTTTTTTAATGTGTGTGGAGCGGTAGCACAGTGGGTAGGGTGTTCGCCTTTCATGAGGCCAACCCGTGTTCAATTCCTCCGCCCCTCTCAGAGCCCGGCAAGCTACCGAGAGTATCGCGCCCGCACGGCAGAGCCTGGCAAGCTACCCGTGGCATATTGGATATGCCAAAAACAGTAACAGTAAGTCTCATGATGAGAGACATTACTGGCGCCCGCTTGAACAAATTGTTGAGCAACGGATGACAGTGACAGTGAATATGTGTGTTGCCAGGGTTTAAACTCAGGGCCTCACACATGCAATGTGTGTGCTCTACCACTGCCTATTCATTCCACGTTTCAATCAACAGGACTGAGTATTAGCCCGTATTGGGCTATATTCATGTTTACATTATATAAACATTATTTTATTATATATTATAATATATAATATATTATAATGGACTAGCGTGATAGTACAGTGGGTAGGGCGTTTGCCTTTCACACAGCTGACCCAGGTTCGATTCCTCTGTCCCTCTTGGAGAGCCCAGCAAGCTACTGAGAGTATCCTGCCCACACGGCAGAGCCTGGTAAGCTACCCGTGGCGTATTCAAAATGCCAAAAACAATAACAAGTCTCACAATAGAGACATTACTGGTGCCTGCTCGAGCAAATTGTTGAACAATGGGACAATAGTGCTACAGTGCAATCACTGTCACTGTCATCACTGTCATCCCGTTGTTCGGCGATTTACTCGAGTGGGCACCAGTAACGTCTCTATTCCTCCCAGCACTGAGATTTTTAGCAGCCTCTCCTTACTCATCTTTCCCAACGATTGGAGGCTCTTTCATAGTCAGGGGAATGAAACCTGTCATTACTGTTTTTGGCATATCAAATACGCCACGGGTAGCTTGCGGAAAAGACCATACTCAGAAAAAAAACAGGATTTTTTATTTTATTTTATTTATTTATTTATTTATTTGCTTTTTGGGTCACACCTGGCAATGCACAGGGGTTACTCCTGGCTCTGCACTCAGGAATTACCCCTGGCGGTGCTCAGGGGACCATATGGGATGCTGGGAATCGAACCCGGGTCGGTTGCGTGCAAGGCAAACGCCCTACCCACTGTGCTATTGCTCCAGCCCAAAACAGGATTTTTTAAAGTGCCCTGGATGAGGGGCTGCAGTGACAGTACGTGGGCAACACTTGCCTAGCTTGCAGCTGAGACAGGTTCATTCCCCGACATCCCATATGATTCCCTCAAGTCCGCCAGGAGTGATCCTCGAGCACCACCAGATATGGCCCAAACAAAAACAAAAACACCACAGATGTGATGAAGCAAAGGACAAACCATAGAAGAAAGGTTCAGTGAAATTTGACAGGCAACAGAAGTGACTCAAAAGTGAGGGGCAGGAAAGAGAGTATAGCAGAGAGAATGTCTGCCGTGCATGTGGCCAAACAGGTTTGATATCTGGCACTCCACATACTTCCCCAAGCCCACCAGAAGTATAAGAATTTAGCCCTGAACACAGCCGGGTGTGGCCCCGAAACAAAAAAACTGAGAAGAAAAGAGATTTCTTGGAAAATACCCAGAGCATCAATGAGCCATATAAGCTCACACCACATTTACTGGGAACGATGCTGCCCTTAAGAATAGGGAGATGTGGGGCTGTGACAGTGCAATGGATTATAATATAATCATAAATATATACATATTTACCTCTATAATAATATATTTACACATACTCTTTAAGTCTGCTATACTTTTGTTTGCTTGATTGCTTTGGGGCCATACAAGGTGATGTTCAGAGACTACTCCTGGCTTGGTGCTAAGGGATCACTCATGGCAGTGCTCAGGAATTGAACCCAGGACTCATCCCCCATACAAAAACATATGCTCAGCCCTTTGAGCTATCTTTCAGGCTCTTGCTTGTTGTATATTTTATGACTTGGAGTGAACAGAAATTTCATGCACATTTCCCATATCAGCTAAGATTTTTATATGTCAATAAATGTATGATGATTGAATAATGGACTGGCTCACCTTGCATTGTCTCTCCTGGGCTTGAGAATATAAGACCCACGTGTATGATTTTATTTATATCACATTTTCACTTTGCAAATAAATCATTTCAATCGTTTATTTGCAGAGGAGGAGAAGTATGCCTTTGTCAACTGGATAAACAAAGCCCTGGAAAATGACCTTGACTGCCGGCACGTCATCCCAATGGACCCAAATACAGATGACCTCTTCAATGCTGTTGGGGATGGCATCGTCCTTTGGTAAATGCCACTTTCTTTTCAGTTTCTAAAGGTTTTCCTAAAATTTTCTAGGATACTGATAAGTAATTGTATTTATTTGGGGCCTTGGGGCTGAGCCGAGCCTGACATGCTTCTCTAGACCAGTGTTTCTCAACCTCTTTCCTGCCCTGGGCTCTTTCTGACCTTGTTTCCTGATCTCCACCCCCTGCCCCCTGCCCTCCCCCTCCCGCACCATCCTGTTCATTGACCCTCCAGTTTTGTGATGTAACCCTTCACTAATTTGATTTTAACCTGTGACCCCTTTTCAAGTATGCTGGGGTCACAGGAAGCCATATGGCTCCTGGCTGAGAAACTCTGCTGTAAACATACCCTTGGCTGTTTTTAGAAAGCAAAGTTCTCTCAAAATCAAGTCTCAATAAGAACAAAAATCTACCCTTGCTTAGGTAGAGGAGAGGAAAGAGCAGTATGGAGACAAGCACAAACAAGCACAAGCTAGAGATGTAGTAAGAGCAAAAGCCATTGTTTTTACTTTTGTTTTTGTTTTTTACTAGATGCCCTTTTGCTTTATCGCAAGTGGCCTGTCATGAAGGCAGAGATGCATGAGAATCGGAGCTTGGTCACTGAAACTTGATCATTGCTAATTGAAGCAATTCAAAAGAAAGTCTTTAAGGAAATGGACTTTTAAATGGTGCTCCTAAATATATAACTCAAATATCTAACTTTTACAAAATACCAGAAAGATGACAAGTGTTTCTCTTCATCAGAAACTTCTAAATACACTTGGTCAATTCAAGACGATGTCTTTGGCAATGCCTTTAGGGATTTGACTTCAGCAGCTTCTCTGTTGCTGTAAGACACTGTGCTAGTGAAGAGGTTTGAAATGCTTGGTCTTAGGTCTTAGGAATTGAAAGGGCACCACTTTGAGCCCTTGGGCACCCCCATACCCTCTGCATAGAGCAGTTCTGCTTTAGATATTTTATTTATTCAAGCTCACCATGAGGTTTCTTTTTTAAAACTTCAGCTGCTTGGAAAATATATCAGAATCCCAGGCAACAGAATCAACTCCTAAATTCTTAGTTTGGCACCGAAGACCGCCCCCCCCCCCCCCGCCCACCTCTACCCCGACCCATGGCTTCTTTAATTCCTTGTAGTGTTACCTCCTCAAAGCCCAGGTCACTGAGCAAACACTGCACAAATGACTGGGAGGTCATATCTCCCCCTACAAACCTAGTTATGATGATGGCTTTTCTTTATATATATATATATATATATATATGCTTATATATGTATATATATTAAGAGGGCACCAGTAATGTCTCTCATTGAGAGACTTATTGTTACTGTTTTTGGCATATCCAATACGCATGGGTAGCTTGCCAGGCTCTGCCGCACAGGCTTGATACTCTTGGTAGCTTGCCGGGTTCTCCGAGAGGGGTGGAAGAATCGAACTCGGGTTGGCCACATGAAAGGCAAACGCCCAACCGCTGTGCTATATATATCATGTATAGACTTTGGTTGTGTGTCCAGTAGAAATATAGACATTATGTACTCTCAAATATGCATAGCTTGTCTATACACTTGACTAGGACCACTTTCATGAACTAAGAAATAAAGTATCGTAACGGAATTTCTTTAGTAATCTACCAAGAGTTTCCTAATATGCTAAAGGAACAAGAATAATTTTTCAACAACTTAGGTAAATAAGTAGAGTACGATCTTTATTTCCTGCCTCAATATATTAATATGACTTCAGGAATATTAACCTTTCCCATGGACTGTTGAAATAGAGTCAGAATGTACAACTGATTTCATAATTAGACCCTGGTGGCACAGACTATGTTACCATCTTGCTTGCTTGTTTGGCACAAAACAAAATGTTTGGTTTTGTGTTATGTTTTGTGCTATAATCTCAGTACTCAGGAACTACTCTTGGTTTGGTGCTTGGGACAGCTCCTGGAAGTGCTCCAGGAACCGTACAGGGTTGGGGATCGAGCATGTTCTCCAGCCTTTTAACCTATTTTCCTGGACCCTCGAATTTAATTCCAGTGTCATTGGGTTCTGGTATTCAGAAGTCCCATGTTCTCTCATTTAATTGTTTTTCTTCCAGTAAAATGATCAACCTGTCAGTGCCAGACACAATTGATGAGAGAACAATCAACAAGAAGAAACTCACCCCATTCACCATACAGGTTTGTCTCCTTTCTGTTACCTCACTGTGCTCGGAATAGGTGAGCACGTGGGTGCTGAGTCAGTTGTTGTTTCTAGTTTCTATAAACAGCATTTGTCAGGTGCCCAGACATCTCTCCCTTACCCCCCACCCCCACCTAGGTAGTGATTTGTTATCATTTACAGAGATAGAGGAACTTTCTGTTTGGGTTTTAATGAATTAAAGTGGGGGGAGTGGGGAGAGGAGATGGTTGGTGGATATTAGTAGGTGGGTCACTTATGTTTTCTATTACATTGCGGTTCCTTCTGAATACAATTCATCTTGGATAAACTTTAAACGCAAACTTCCTTTAGTGACACACGCTTGACCTGATGCCAAGTATGCAGCATGCTAGCTGAGAAGATAAGCAAGCCTTTCTCAGAAGTGAAGAGGTGTAAACAGGAAGCTCAGGCAGGCTTCATAGCATGTTGGCCCGTTGGCCACAGCCTGAATGTAATAAATAAGCACTGCACTGTAGCACTATCATCCCATTGTTCATCGATTTGGTCAAGTGGGCACCAGTAATGTCTCCATTGTGAGACTTGTTGTTACTGTTTTGGGCATATTGAATACACCACGGGTAGCTTGCCAGGCTCTGCAGTGCGGGTGGGATACTCTTGGTAGCTTGCCGGGCTTTCCGAGAGGGATGGAGGAATCAAACCTGGGTCAGCCACGTGCAAAGCAAATGCCCTACCCGCTGTGCTATCTCTCCAGCCCAGAATGTAATAAATAATGCTTGCTTTAATTGCATCATTTTGTGGGTAAAGTGGACAGTAAACTCCAGTAAGTAAGCTGTAGTTTCATGTGATATTTCAGTATCTTAACATGGCTGTTGTTCTCTTCTCCACAACTGTGCCTCACTTCTTCAGTCATGAATAATAGAATATGACATCCTGTTTAGATTTAATCTTGAGTGCTTTTAACAGGGGGAATGGTGAACAAAGAGAGTATAGCCATGTAATGTATAGAGATATACTCAAAGTTAAATCTACTCATGACCTCCACTCTGAGTAAATGCACTTTTCTTCTGATATTTACCTTCCTATCACTGGTGGCCTGTGTTTTGTTGTTTTCAATTTGTCATTTAAAACAAACAAACAAAAATCTTCTCTGCCTCTACTACTCTGATATTTTTTTCATGGACCCAAGAAAGGTATAGCGATTTTAGACTGAAAATTGTATTGACTCTGTTCCAACTGTATAATTGTTACATACCGTCTTGTTGGTTGGATGGAGGAGCATTATAGCATGGTAGCTCTGTCATCCCACTATCATAGATTTGCTAGAGCAGGCATCAGTAACGTCTCCATTGTGAGACTTGTTACTGGTTTTGGCATATCGAATATGCCACAGGTAGCTTGTCAGGTTCTGCTATGCACGCGGGATACTCTCGGTAGCTTGCTGGGCTCTCCGAGAGGGACAGAGGAATCAAACCCGGGTCAGCCGCATGCAAGGCAAATGCCCTACCCACTCCAGTCCATGGAGGAGCATATAATCTATAAATCTGTATATGTGGGTTTATGTACACGAGTTTATAATTAAATTCCCTAGCTAATCTGGATATTCAATTAATTGTCCTAGTAAAATCTCTGGTATCCTTTCCAACAATTTGGTTTGTATCTTTGCCATTTCCTTAATAATCTGAAGGTCAAAAGCTACTTTGTTACTCTCTTTTATGATCTTGAGTCACATAAGCAGTTCTGTTACTAATAGTAGCCAGTGACAAAACACTGACTGCCTTCAGAGCTGCCCCCTGTATCTCTTGGCTAATGCAGAGGCTTGGTGTGTAGGCCCTACCACAGAGAAGATGGAAAATTATAGCTCCCATTAGCTTCAATCCTGACCATCATGGATATTCCACTCAGGGTGCTGGTTTGACTGTCTAGGCCCTTTTAAAGCCCAGTGTCTGGGTGACTGGGCTTTCTTCTCTTCTCATTATTTTGTTCATACTTACACTCCCTCAGGAAAATCTGAACCTGGCTCTGAACTCTGCCTCAGCTATCGGATGCCACGTGGTTAACATCGGGGCTGAAGACTTAAAAGAAGGCAAACCTTACCTGGTGCTGGGGCTTCTGTGGCAAGTCATCAAGATTGGACTGTTTGCCGATATTGAACTCAGCAGAAATGAAGGTAGGAGCTGACTCCCAAATGGTGATGGTAAAGCGTTTTATTAATACTCATCCTAGAGGCTGTAGCCGGAAAATGTCAGCTCATGACCCCTCGCTTTTTCAAAACTATGCAGGGCCTTTGCAATGAGGGTACTTTGAATCCATTGTATTAATGTAACAGATCCTATCTGCACTTGACCAGACGTTTCAGAAGACATCAAAAGCCCTTGAAGACCACAGATGAACAATAATGCTTGCTTAGGAGTATAGCTGTCTGGCACTCTAACCTCAAGGGTTTTTCCACGGTCAATCTGCCTGTAGAGGCTTTGTAGCCAATTAGACTCTTCCTGTGTGCCAGGATCCAATCCAATACCTCACAGGAGCGCTGAACATTGCCCATGGTCCCCAGTTTGACTATTTCAGACTTGCATTGTATGAAGTAACACATTCTTATACTGCAGTGGTGCATCAAGTTAGGAGAAACTGGGTGTCACTTTATCAAGACCGTAGAAAAATGTTTAGGGTTCCCAGGTCTCAGTTATGCAGCTGCAAGTCTTTACATACTCTCAGCATCTTTGCTGCACTTAAATGATTGCAGCTGGCCCTTTAGACAGAAATGTTTGATTTTTGATAAAGAGCACAATATTACCCTTTAGTTTTTGGGTACAGATTGTGCCAATATAAATTCTATACTAAAATCTAATCTTTATATGCAAAACATACCTAGATGGATAGATATATAGTGGGTGTATCCAAATCATAATAACCACAGGAGTACCATTTTTATCATTTTTTAAATTTAATGTTTTTAAATTTTGGTTTCTGGGCCACACCCAGCAATGTTCCAACTAACCAAAGGGTTCTTCTTGGTTCTGTCATTCCTGATATTACTCAGGGAACCATAAGCAGTGCCGGGGATTGAATCAGGGTCAGTTGCATACAAGGCAAGCATCTTACCTCTCTGTATCACTGCACCCAGTACCATTACTGAACTAATACATTAAAGAAAATGTTGAAAAGAAAAGGAAAGCAAATAGAGAACTTAGAACGCACAGGAAGGAATATTGATTCACAAATAATGACCCTAGCTAAATTTAAACCTTCCAGTAGAGCAAAAAGTATTTATTTACCCGAGGAAACAGAGGAAAGAGTTGATTACATTTTTTGAGCTGCTATAATTATGCAGACAAGCATTTGAAATATAAGACTCCTATGGGAATAGACAAAAAGACATTGTCATTATTGCAAATTGATCTACTAAAAGGGAAAATGTTTTCATATCATGAAAGCATGATCTGAAGCACTCAGCATTCTGAGCCAATAGTCTTGACTCTTTTTGTGGCTCTACCATGGTTTTTTTTTATTCAGGCACAGTTTTGAGATAGACTGGTGCCTTGTCTTCCCCACTAAAATATGGGGTTAATATATAAGTTCATGATGTAGCACAACTTTTTCAGAGGGGTATATTAAGTGGGGAAGTCCTGCCCCAGAGAGATAATTCAATTTCTTTGGCTTCCAGCAGAGGTCAGTGCAATTCCTATGAACCTTCCCTCACCTCCCCCTCCCCACCCCACTCCATCACCCGACCCAATACCTCTGGATTCCTGCATTTATTTTTCTTTGTTGTATCTGTGCTTCCTCAGCTCTGATTGCTCTTTTGAGAGAAGGGGAGAGCTTGGAGGATTTGATGAAACTTTCGCCGGAGGACCTCTTACTGAGATGGGCTAATTACCACCTGGAAAACGCTGGGTGTAACAAGCTCACTAACTTCAGTACCGACATTAAGGTAGGAGGAGTCAGCAGCAGTAAAGGGAATTGGGGTATTTTGGAAGGAAATGCAGAGAATCTGGGCCCCATCTCTTCAGAAGCTCTGGGGCAAGTGAGAGCACAGAGGCACTGTGTCCTCGCCATCCTCCAGCCCTCCGCAGCTGGACCACCCCCCTCCCCCCCGCAAAGTTCAGCAGCTCTCAGCTTCAAAGTTTACTGGAAGAGCTTCTGTATTCCGGAATGGAAGGATAGAAGCAGCTGAGAGAGGAAGGACAAGAGCTGCCCTGCTTTTAAATAAAGAGACGATGTGTACGGCTGCTGTGTGTTTCATCTTCCATCCATGAGAGCATCAGGAGATTTCTATTTTAAAAATTTAAACCACGGAGCTGGAGAGATAGGACAAAGGGCTAAAGTGCTCCCCTTGCATGCAGCTGAACCCAATTCTATTCCCAGCACCTCCTATGATCTTCTGAGTACCGCCAGGAGTGATCCCTGAGCACAGAGACAGATCCCACCGCTGAGAACAGACAGATCCCACCTTCCCCTCATATAATTAAAATTAAAAAGTAAATGAGAAATACTCTCCCTTCTCTAATAAGTAGCAAGCTGGATGCCAACTGCATGTCTCACTATTCTCACTGTTGTTTACATATTTTGGCTCATTTAACCTCCATAACAAACCTATGGAACAAGAATGATTATTTCCTCACTTCACAGATTAAAAAAAAAGGAGAGAATTTTAATAAACTTGTTTAAGTTCACTTAGTTGGGTAATGGGGTCAGGGTTCAAATTCGACAGGCAGTCCCCATGCTAGTGTCCTTCACTCCCATGTTCATACTGCCTCTCCAAAACAACTTGTGTAATTTCTCGAAAATCCAGAGTGTTTTATTTTAAAAAAAAGAAAAAAAGAAAAAATTCTGGAAACCCCCGGCAATGAGAATTTACCCAGAGCATGGGGAAGATGACATTAATCTTTTTTTTAAAATTTTATTGAATCACCGTGAAATAGTTACAAGGTTTCATGTTTGGGTTACAATCACACAATGATCAAACACCCATTCCCTCCACCAGTGCACATTCCCCACCACCAATATCCCTGGTATACCCCTCCTTTCCCACCCTCCTCCTGTTTCTATGGCAGACAGTATTCCCATACTCTCTCTCTACTTTTGGGCATTATGGCTTGCAACACAGACACTGAGAGGTCATCATGTTTGGTCCATTATCTACTTTCGGCATGCTTTTCCTATTACAACTGGTTCATCCAGCCATCATTTTCTTAGTGATCCCTTCTCTATTCTATCTGCCTTCTCCCCTCCACTCATGAAGCAGTCTTTCAGCTATGGGGCAATCCCCCTGGCCCTTGTATCTACTGTCCTTAGGTATCAACCTCATGTGATGTTATTCTATACTCCACAAATGAGTGCAGTCTTTCTAGATGACATCAATCTTATAACACATGTTCAGAGGGCTTCCAAGTCTCTGAAAAGCTCCAAGTGAAAGAAAATAGCTGTTGACATTGACAACGGATAGCCAAGAAAGAAAATTCCTCAGGAGCAAGGAAGGAATGAATGTTCAAGAGCAGTTTGTAATAGTAAATGGTGTGGGACCCTAGGGCACAGCTCGAGAAAAACATTTCAGTCCTTGCTTGCTCAAGAATTTAAGACATTTTCTCCAAAGAGGAAGACTCACCAATAGTTGGGCCAGGCTTCTAACTCTAGTGCAGCAGCTGCCTCCTGCTTTCAGAACTTGGTCGGCAGGGGCTGACCAGTGAGTGTGAACTTGCTAGGCTGCGAGTGCACCCCAGCTCCCCTCAACACCCTTACCACACACATAGCACCCTATCTTGAGCTGGTGACGCCCAATTCCTTGTGCTAACCCCATGCATTTCTTTGGTTAAAGCATTCTCTAACACCACCAACCCAAATAGAATCTAACAGAATCTGCACAACTTATTGCCAATGTAAGTTCTACAGTTGTTTCAGCCCATTTTTCACACATTACAGTCCAAATGGGACTTCCTTGAACTTAGCCATAAATTCATCTGACTTTCCAAAACTGAACGACCGTTCTGGGGTATAATAACCATTCTGACCCGGCCAGTGCATCTGTCCACACTGATGGCCGAGCAATGGTTGTGTCTATTTTCAGAGGGCAGCTATCACCCAGCTGAGGTCAAGGCTATACCCTGTGAGACTGAGCATCCAGCAGTTGGGTAACAGTGGAACGAGGGGTGTCCTGGGATCACAGACTGTCAGTGGAGGAGGGAGTCCACCCACACTGAGGGGATATCTTTAGATAGAATGATGACCCTCGACTGAAAAGATGAAGGGCCAGCTTTTATTGCTGCCTAACGCCCACTTGGAACTTTCACTGACTCCAGAATAACTATAGAGAACATGATGAGTAGGAACACATAAAAAGAAAAGCTGTGAAAATCCTTTTATGGAGCTTCCAGGCCAGAGACTGGTCATCTCTTGTTCTCATCTTTCTAATGTCCCACGTGACAAGTGTACCTCTGCCCCTATAATTGCAAAAATATAGCACCTTGCCTGATTTTTCAATCTGTACAAGATAAGTAAAGATGCCTCTAAATTGCTAAATTAATTGCATAAATTCTTTAATAAATGAAAATAGAACTTTAAAATATGACTGTTATGGGGCTGGTGCAATAGCACTGCGGGTAGGGCATTTGCCTTGCACGCGGCCAACCCAGGTTCGATTCCCAGCATCCCATATGGTCCTGTGAGCACTACCAGGAGTAATTCCTGAGTGCAGAACCTGGAGTAATCCCTGTGCATTGCCAGGTGTGACCCAAAAAGCAAAATAAAATAAAATAAAATAAAATAAAATATGACTGTTAGAATTCCTTTTTGTCAGGACCTACATTTCTGAAATTTGAGAATTAAACATATCCAATTTTCTGTCTTAGATAAACATTAATGCATTTGTCATCTATTGTCCATTCTTTTTTCAGAGGCTGATTTTCAGTGCACTCACTTCCTGTCTTTAAAATCTTTTTTTTTTTTTTTGCTGATTGTCTAATTATATTTGTTGACTTTGCTTTAAACTTCTGCTTCCTTTTTCTGTTTTCTTTTTAAACATAGTGTAGCTAATTGACTTCTAGAACAATATAAAAATGTATTTGTTTTCCTGTACACAGTTCAATACACCCAATACACGCAAATTATTTACCACCAAAGGTCAACAGAATAGCATTTGGTTCTTTGAGTTGCCTTTGATATATATCCCATTCTTTAACTTGTTAAAATTCTTTTCTAATAGGAAGTCAAATGCACTATGCAAAAAGACAAATGAAAAAATTTAAATTAGTGGATGTTTCTAGCTTTGTTAATTAAGTTGCCCTCTTGAGTGATAGTCAAATAGGAAATAAAATCTGTTTGCTTTTGAGAAATTAGTGTCATGCTCAGTATGTAATTAGGCATGCCATTCTAATTGCAATTTCGTTATTTCCCCCAGGACTCAAAGGCTTATTACCACCTGCTTGAGCAGGTGGCTCCAAAAGGCGATGAAGAAGGCATCCCTGCCGTTGTCATTGACATGTCAGGACTGAGGGTAAGGTGTTGCCTGAGCTGTGTTTTAAGAATGCAATGCTGTCTTCCCAATCGCCCTTCCATTTTCTCCACACCCCCCAACTCTGGATAATTATGGGAAAGTGAATCTGAAAATAAGCTGTAATGAAAAAAGAGAGAAAAGAACACAAATCACATCCCACTCTTAGGTACTTCTGTGTATCATTTAATAGACTTTACAACACCAAAAGCTATTATTGCTTCTTTTTTTTTTATGTAGGTGCCTAGTTGTTATTTCTGAAAATACAAATAACATTTATACAAATAGTCACCTTAATGATTTAAAATATATATCGTATGATATTGGAAGTTATTTGTTCCCAGGACAGACCCAAAATTCACCTGGTCCCAACCCTGCCTCATTATTGACGGTGATGCAGGGAAAGACAGGGCAGGCTCTGGAAATTCTTTAGAGTATCTGGTTTGAAGTCTCCTGAGATCAGTGGGCAAAGCATTTGAACATAAAGGCTTGTCTTTACAGCACTGTCCCATAAGGCTTGAGAAGTCACCTAACCCATTTTTGTGCCTCATTTAAATGAGAGGGCAAGCTTTTATTAGATGTATGATCATGTTTCCTAGTATATTAAGAAATGTTTTCAGGGACAAGAGTGATAGTACAGTGGATGTGGCACTGTATTTGCCTTGCACGTAGCTGACACAGGTTTGCTCACTGCCACCCCATATGGTCCCCCAAACACCAACAAGAATAATTCCTGAATGCTAAGCCAGGAGTAAACCCAGAGAACTAATACATGTGGTCCAAAAACAAACAAAAAATATAATTTCAATTGAAGTTTCTGTCTTCTGAAAGTTAAAGTTCTTATAGACAACTGGATTTTTTGTCTTTGTTTTTAGCTACACCTATGGGGCCACTCCTGTTTCTGTGTTCAGTGATCAATACCAGCAGTACACAGGAGTGATGTGGGGCCAGGAATCAAACCAAGCCCGCCACATGCAAAACATGTATTCATTCCACTGACCTATCCCTCCACCCATAGACTCTTAAGAACTTTCAGGACAGTGAAGCCTATTTTAACAAAACTTTGGCTTTCTTATAAGAATATGCTTACAAATATCTGTAGAGTTTCTAAAACTATGTTCATAGACTCTAAAATGTTAAGTGACTGGATCTCAGCCTAAATTCTACAAAAGCCAAATTGATATTATTCTGCATTTGCCAATAGATCATTTACCCGATCATAATCATTTTGCTTGAGTTGCAAGTATACCAAGAGGGGCAAGGTAGTTACACTAGTTTGCAGGAAATAAAAAGTACAATTTATGACTTAACAAATCAACATGCTTAGCAGACAAAAGTCTCACAAAGTCTGTGCTACAAAATAGTTTTGAAAAGTCAACTTCATCACTGAGGCAATTAAGATCAACTTAAATGGTAAGATTGCAGAATGTGCCACTGGGCAGCAGCCATCCCTCCTCAGTGATGCTTTATGGAGATGAGGGGGCTGTCTTGTCTCTCCTCGGAGGTTCCTTTTAACTTGGCACCATCTGATTTGGGCTCAGTAGTAAGCAAGTACTAATATGCTATGAGTTAGTCTGTATCTGAGAGTTTCCTTAAGATCCTGTGTCTTCTTCCTGTGGCACCTGCCTCCTTTGTACTGCAAGACTGTGCCCCAGCCTCTGGAAACCCTTTTTCATTGCAGGAGAAGGATGACATCCAGAGGGCAGAATGCATGCTGCAGCAGGCGGAGAGGCTGGGCTGCCGGCAGTTTGTCACGGCCACAGATGTTGTCCGAGGGAACCCCAAGTTGAACTTGGCTTTCATTGCCAACCTCTTTAACAAATATCCTGCCCTGCATAAACCAGAGAACCAGGACATCGACTGGGGAGCTCTTGAAGGTGCTGGAAATCAGTTGCTTAAAGTCTGGGGTCACATTTACCATTCTATTTCCAGGGCAATTCAGAACCACCTCCTAAACAAAACCCTTTACACAATTGGAGAAAGATTTGCAAATAGGTCATCAATTCTCTAGAACACAACCAGAGAATAAATAGATTAATCAAGTCAATTACATCCCAGCAGAAATAATCAAATACCATGATATCACATCCATTATACATAGACTTCATCCATTATCAGAATTAAATGTTTTAGAGAAGACAGTGCATTTAATTATTGAATGAAATAAATCCTGGGTTACAAAAACCTAATTTGTGTACTTAATGGACTGGGTGTTAATTCCTAGGGAAAGAAATTTCAGCCACTCAACATCTTAAAATTATATTCAACTTATGCTAGGTGTGTGCTGAAGTTCTTGTTTTTGTCTTTCCTTTATTTACATTTTGGGAGAACATAGTCATATTTGAAGCAGAATCTCTAGAAATTATATTTTGAAGATTTATGCCCTAAGTTTGAACAGAAAGTATGTATCTGTAGTTCATTTCTAACAAGAACCAGAGATGTTTTCTATGCCCCCATCATGAATTGGTTCAATATTGAAATAGAAAAATCAAAACAAAACTAATTTTAAATGAATACCACCAAAGCAATATCATCAAGATTTAGAGTATTGGTTTTCTTTCTGCACAGCTTTATTCTCACTAGAAATGCAGAATCAATTCGTGTTCCAGTGCATTAGTATCATTTGATAAATCATGGTCAGGGATATGTGCATTTTATTGACTACCAAATATATTTATCAAGGCCCCTAATCACCATTTCTAGCTGCCTTTACAACATCCCTCTTTGAGTCCTTGCTGTACTTTTAATTCAGCAATGCAAAATGAAATTGACCATTTCTCCTCTCTCTGCTGCCTTTCTACCTACCTGCTCCCATCTTCAACCTACCCACAGTCCTTAGAAATTCTCCATTTCCATTAATCAAATTAATCTATTTTTCTTCAGTCACCAAAACTAAAGATCTGAATTTCACTTTGGTATCTTCCTCTCCTTCACCCCTACATCTATTGAGTTATTAAATACTAATCATTTCTCCTGAAGAATGGCTTTTATATTGTTAATTTTTTTTCTTGCTACTCTCCTAGATGCTTATTAAATCACATACCAACATTTCAGTGGCTCTTAGGGGCCCATTTCTCCATTCATCAAGCACAGGAACATGCCCATGTGCTAGTGTCAAGTGCTCTCTTCCCTGCATGTTTAATTTAAATGCATATTGCCTTCCAGTAAAGCTGCACACTGCTGCCAGACATGACACAATGGTTCTTTCATTCTCTGCATTTCCCAAGAATTTATTGTAGCAATAAAAAAAATCTAGGACTAACATCGTAATATATAACTAATATATTCACTGAAATCTGCTACTTGGTCTTCAGAGCCCTCTGATTTGGGTTTGTCACTAAGCCACCTTATATCCATGCTCTGTCCAACGCAGATTCTTTGAAGCTCAGTTCCAAAGTGGTTTAAATACAGAACATACCTCTGTGTGTGTGTGTGTATGTGTGTGTGTGTGTTTGTGATACTCCTACTTCCAGACCTTACTATTCTTCTATCTTTTTTCCCTTTCCTCTGTGTTATGCATACTTTACTAGCCCTATAAAGTGAAACTCAAATTCCACACCCTGCAAAGTATATACTCTTCTTTTCCTCTCTCAACTCAAACAGGGACTGTATCTTCCCTCTATGGAGATTTGCATGATCTCTCTTTAATTCCTGAAAGTCAGAAGAAATATAAACTTCTGACATATGACTTCAAAATAATTTCCCTACCCAGGATTCTGCCCACAACTACTAAATGCCATAGAAATACCTGCTGAATTGTAATGGGGGGGGGGAGGTGGTGGTGGAAGGAATCCAGTAAAGTCTCCAATTATTTTTATTTTTTTCATCTCTCATTGCAGCCTCTTTAGTCAAAGTTTGCTTATAAATAAGGGGAAAATTTTCTAGGAGCGTGAAAGATAACTTGTTTTTATTGATGTAGGTGAGACGAGAGAAGAGCGGACATTTAGGAACTGGATGAACTCCTTGGGCGTTAACCCTCGGGTCAACCATTTGTACAGGTAATGCTATTCGGTGACTTATCCTTAGTGTGAAACCCCGGGATCCAGAAGAATTGTCAAGGTGGCAAGCCCTCTCTCAGTGTGCGGAGAGAGGAAAGTGACACACAGAGCTGCAGATGCTGAGTGTTCTGCCAAGAAACCCACTTCCCTCTGCCCGCTTTGTCATGTGCACAGCAGAAACCGTTGGCCCCAGCAGAGAACAGACCTACTGCATCTATAACTAATGACCCCATCAATAAGCAAAAGGATTCCTGTGTTAGGTAGGCCCAAGCCAGATTTGTTTCCCTGGAGGAAGCACATTTTAGCCAAAGCAACAGTCACACTTTGGGTAGGCGGGCAGAATGACCGTAAATTCTCCTAGTGTCTGGATCAGTGACTTCACCTGTAACTCACAGCAGTTTGACCAGGTGGCTAGGAATGTCCCGTGAGCTAGTATGGAAGGATATGCCCTGCCCACCGTAGGCACTGTATTCATATCAGCTCTCTGAGAATTCCTTTCTGTCTGTTTCTGTGCAGTGATTTATCCGATGCCCTGGTCATCTTCCAGCTCTATGAAAAGATTAAAGTCCCCGTTGACTGGAACAGAGTAAACAAACCACCGTACCCCAAACTGGGGGGCAATATGAAGAAGGTAAACAATGACTCCTCCACTGTTTCAATAAGCAGGTGCAGTCTCCAGGCTGCCTTCACCCGGTGAACACTTAGCAGGGGGCCAAAATGAGATGAATTATTTGCATCCAGAGATTAAATTATAGTACAGCAGTTGGAGACCTAAACGGTTTTATTAAAGTGAGCCCATTATTTCAGTTGATTACTTATTTATAATTCCATGTTGGGTGTCTTTAGACATTATGATATAAAAATTCTAATTAAGATCATTAGAACAAGTGGAGCTGCAGGGTTACACCCCGTCTCCCCCCACCCCCAGCAGGATTCTTATTCTTATTTTCTCAAGACATGGAGCTCCGTGCCAATGGTGGACTTGTACAAATAGTCTGTCTCCTGTCAGCACAGCAGGGGAACACGTGCTGTTATGAGCACAGCAGTGGGGTTGGCGCAAATATGCCTCACCATATCTTATTTCTGTGACTCTTGAATGCATAGCCATGGGAGTCTCTCTGTCCCACATGTCAGTCCACTGTGGACAGATAGAATGAAGAATTCAGATTTCTCATGTCCAGGCGTCTCCACAAATGAATCTTTTTGAGTATATTATGGACCAGTGTCCTAACCTGGTTATTTATGTAGTGTGTTACAGCAATGAGCATTCATAGGAATGAATTCATTCTGGTTTTGCACTTAAAGTACCTATGAATTTTAATAGGGGGTGGAGGATGCTAAAGTGAACGATTCTCCTAGCAGCAATAATACTATAAACCACAGTGCAAAACCATATATATATATACATATATATATATATTATATATCATGTAACAATACATATAACAATACAAACACACACATATGTATGAATATATGAGCCTTTTGTAGAAGCAGACTGGTGGTGGGGAAGTAATCCGGTAGGTAGGGGCATTGGTAGAGGGAAGTAGACACTGATGATGCTATTCGGTGATTCTTTCAATGAAGGAATCAGTGATTCCTTCACTGAATATGCCTGAAACCCAATCATGAATAATTTCTAATTTCACAGTGACTAAATTTTTTTTAATAAGATAAAGTGAAAGCTTCCATTTAAAAAGAAAAGAAAAAATTACTTCACTAATTTAGAAGCTTAGGATTGCAAAATCAGACGGGAGATCATACATTCCGAACACATTTCATCTTGCATCTTTGTGTTTTTTGGTTTGGGGCCACAACTGGCAGTGCTGAGGACTCATGTGGTGGCAGGGATCCAAACCAGGGTGCCTGCAAGCGAAGCATGCACTCCAGTCCTTTATCTTTATTTTTATTATCTACTATTACCCAATCTTTCTCAACATTGAGAAGATATTATGTTTATATTTATATCGCTTTCTTTCCTGCTTATTAACAGCTCGAGAATTGCAACTATGCGGTTGAACTGGGGAAGAACCAAGCTAAGTTTTCCCTGGTTGGAATTGGTGGACAAGATCTCAATGAAGGAAACCGCACTCTGACCTTGGCTTTGGTTTGGCAGTTAATGAGAAGGTAACGTAACTCTGATGAATCAGTTTGTATTGGCATACTACTTACCCAGAATATAAATGCTAACAAATGTTCACAGATGTAATCTAATCCAGCAAACTATAGTTTAAGCTAAAAGATTCTATTTCCTGTCGCCCACCTCCCCACTTCGCCCCTGCCCCCTGCCTCCGTTCAGTTCAACTAACTTTTGTTTCAGGTATGTTGAACTTTGCTTTTTGGTTCACCAATATTGCTATGTCCTTGTAATGAATCACCCTTTTTTTTTTTTTCATCATTGAGTGACTCTCTTTCTGACTGGTAATGCTTTTTTCTCCGAACTCTCCTTTTTCTGAGGTTGGTATAGCCACTTCAGCGCAATTCTCCTTGATTAATGTTAGCATGCTATGCCTTTACTCCATTCTTCATCGACTGATTTGTATGATGCTAGTTCTTTGCACATTATTTATTTATTTTCTGGCTGCACCTGGCAGTGCTTGTGGGACCATGTAAAAAACTAAAGCTCGCTGAGGGGCGCGTGCACTCGCAGGCTCTCTGGGCGGCTCTGTCTCACTGCCCGCGTTCGGTGCTCTGGAACCACTGTGTATGAGCTGGCCAAGGACAGGCGCAGGAAGAACGAGGACCAAGCTGGTTGCTGATTAGTTACCTTTTATTCAATCTTCCATCTTTCTCATTTCCCGCACTCCCAGCTCCGTCCTCTCTCTGGATCAACTGCTGCCTCACTTCTCCTCTCTCCTCCTCCTTGTCTCTCCCACCTTGCACTCTAGGCTACACCCAGCCAGGCAGCAAAACCAACATAAGAAAGCCCTTCCTGAGGTCAGGGCATTCCAAAGCCCTTCCTGACTCTTAAGGTTTTTTTTTTTTTCTTTCCTTAGTCCAAACACTTATTAACATCTTAATACTAGTTATTTTTGTATGGACATAGCAAGAGACACATTGAGGCTTCTACTGCAGCTCTCCTGGCAACATCTTGCCACAGGCTCAGACCACAGCACTCAGGCCAGATTAATCATTCCTCACCCTAGCAGGGTTCGAATCTAGTTATCACTGTTTGGATCATGACAGCATTTGTCCATGATCAAGCTCTTAACTTATAGTTAAGCATTAGGCACTTCGGCCAGGCCCATCTCGATGCCAGGGTAGCACACAACTCACTGCTTGCCCTGGGTCCGTCTCGTCCCTCATCGGGACCCTGCTTTTGGGGGTGCTAGGAAGTAAGGGCAGCTGAGGCTTAGGTCCAGAGAACAGATGCCCAGGAGGAAAATATCATGTAGAGTCAAAAGACTTCCAGGTTACAAAGCATAGCATTTGCTAAGTCTTCCTGTGTCCATACAAAAAGGACATTGCTCTGAATAAACTATGCAAAGGGCTCAAGGAGAAAAGAAAAACAGTATTTGCAAGTCAACAGAACACTAAGAAAGAAGTTACAAATAAACACAGAGGAATGGGAGCACTGTAATGGGAGTAACCCAACAAACCTAAACTACCTGAGGCTATGTTATCCTACAGGACCATATGTGTTACTGAGATTCAAACTAGGTTTGGGCCACAGCAACATGTTAGACAATCTTTGTACTATCTCAATGGCCCCTGTTTCTCCTCCTCCTCTTCCTTCTCCTCCTTCTCCTCTCCCTTCTCCTTCCCCTTCATCCTCCTCTTCCTTCTCCTCCTTCTCCTCCCTCTTTCCCTTCCCCTTCCTCCTCCTCCTCGTTCTTCTTCTTTTTCTCCTTTTCCTTCTTCCTCTTCCTCCTCTTCCTCCTCTTCTTCCTCTTCCTCTTCTTCTTCCTCTTCTTCCTCCTCCTCCTCCTCCTCCTCTTCCTCCTCCTCCTCCTCCTCTTCTTCTTCTTCTTCTTCTTCTTCTTCTTCTTCTTCTTCTTCTTCTTCTTCTTCTTCTTCTTCTTCTTCTTCTTCTTCTTCTTCTTCTTCTTCTTCTTCTTCTTCTTCTTCTTCTTCTTCCTCCTCCACCTCCTCCTCCTCCTTCTTCCTCCCATACCTAGCAGTTCTCAGGGGCTTATTCCTGGTCCTTTGCTCAGGGATCACTCCTGTCAGGGTTTGGGGACTACATATGGTACTGGAGATTTAACTGGAGTTGGCTATATGCAAGGCAAATATTTAACCCACTGTACTATCTCTCTGGTCTCTTACTAATTTTTTAAAAATATAAATAACAGTATACACCTTTCACAGTCAAATTTTAAAATGGTTTATTGGAGAAGTACATGGAAATATTAAGCAGTAGACTATAATATGATGTGCAAATAGAAAATATAAGAAGAATACTTTCTTGGTACAAAGGTAGGAAATGATCTTAGGTAGTAAATCTATAAGAATACTTCACTTTTTTTTTTTTTTTTTTTTTTTTTTTTTTGCTTTTTGTGTCACACCCGGTGATGCACATGTATAAAAATAAAAAGAAAAGGCGCGGGCGAGGGAAGGGACACCTCACCGCACCGAGCCAGGCACAGGGCCTAGGGCAGCAGCTGTCTCTCCCGCCACCCGAGCTCGGTAGCCTCCGGCCGCTTCCCCCACCCCGGGGAGGTTGATGGCGAAGATGTGGCAGGCGAAGGAAGGAACGGAGCCATGATGGTTGGTCTCACTTGCAGTTTATTCCAGTCTTCCCTCTATACACTCTCCATCCTCTCTACACCTGTCCGCCCTCTATACACTTTCCGCTCCCTCACCTTCTCTCCAAACCCCTTTTATTGATCATGGCCCTTCCAAAGGGCGCAATACATTGACGTCACCAAAAGCACCAAAAGATCTTACAGGAAGAACATTGAGGCAACATAATTCTCTTGTATCTGCAGGCCTGCTAATCTAGGCCCCTGGAAAGAAGATACAAAAACAAAAGGGAAGCCTTCTTTGGGCTGAAAGCACTCGGATTTACATCCCAAAGACCAGGCTGGGCTGCAGCCTGGAATCTACAATGTCAAATCAAACCTGGCTAGCACCTTAGATCTGCGGGGTCAAAGATCAGCTAGGTTTCTGTGACAAAAGGTTTCTGTGACAAAACTCCAGAAGGCAGCTGGAAAAGGGGAAATATTCCAACAGCACAGGGGTTACTTCTGGATCATGCACTCAGGAATTACTCCTGGTGGTGCTCAAGGGACCATATGGGATGCTGGGAATCGAACCCAGGTTGGCTGCGTGCAAAGCAGATGCCCTACCCACTGTGCTATCTCTCCAGCCCAAGTATACTTCACTTTTATACTTATCTTTTCCTCCCTATACTGATAGTTCTAACAATGCAGAAAATCTTCCATTCCTAAGGTAGAGTTTATTTTAGTGTGGATGAATTAAATTTTCTATCTGAAAGGAAGCCCTAGAAACCACAATATGTACTATCCAACATTGTCCTGGCAAAGATGAGGTTCAGGGTATCCCAAGGCCTATCGACTCTGTTCCCAGGTTGTTACGGATATACAGGTTCAGAATAATCCTGGAAGCAATGGTCAATGTTTTCAGATGGTGTAGCATATTCAGAAGTGATTATGAGAGATTTTACTACATCTCATTGCTTCACTTTTTTTTCAATTAACCGAGTATAGCGTTGCATTACAAGTCTAACCTGAGATTATCTTAATGACTAACGGCATATGCCATAGGCCCCTCTGCACAGAAAACTTAAAAACTTAGAACCATCAGCTCTGTCTGCTACTTCACTGTGTGTATCCAGTACAGCAATGGATTCCATCAGAGGCTAGTCTCACGGTTTATTTTCAGAAACAACTTCTAAACTATTTGTTATTCTTTCACATAGATTTTTACTTTATACACTTATTTTCATGGCTCCAGGAATTAAACCCAGGGCCTCAATTGTGTAAGGCACACTCCCTATCTTTGAGCAATATTCCCAGTTTTTAATTCATAACAAACTGGTATTGGGTACCAGTTACTTTAAAATATATATAAAAGAGGCTTTTAAAAATTGTGATAGTCATGGGTTTGAATCTGAAATAATTTTTAGTATTTTCTGCTTTAATAACAAACAACAAAAAGGAATCCTCAGGCCAATTCAGTTCTATTTTGAATTTTGTAATATCTGAAAATGACTTTTTTGGAGCACACCCAGCAACACTTGGGGACTTCTCCCTACTCAGTCCTTGGGGGGTTGCTGCCAGCAGTGCTTGGGACTGTGTGGTGCTGGGGTTCAACTGAAGGTTTTTGCATGCAGAGGATATCACCTTTTTTATTCAACATAATAACAGTTTATTTCTAAATTTTTCAGGAATGTTAATTGAGTGATTAACAAAGTTGTTCATAATACAGTTATTTCAGGCATACAGTGTTCCAACACTAATCCCACCACCAATATCCCCTTTCTTCACCAATATCCCCAGGTTCCCTCCCACCGCCAAGCTTTCCCCCTTGGCAGGCATATAACAAATTCATTTCACTTTACTTGGCTCAAAAAAAAACTTAAGAGAATGGCAAATGGAATTATCTGAAAAATAAAGCAATAAAAGTCAATTAGTGATGATTAATTGCTACATGTTTTTAACCTTCCTTAATCTAGTAGAGGATAACAAAATGCATCGTTAGTGAGTGCCATACTCAATGCCATGGGATGTGAAGTTTCTCCTGTCTTTAAAAGGAGCTCTCTTCACATTTCTTGGAAAGCTGGTTTCAAGGCTATGTATTCCCTAAGTGTTGCCTGTCTATGAAGCTTTCTTCAAATCTGAAAGATTACCTTTTGGATGTAGTCTTTGTTCTGGAAGTTTTATAAAATGTGACCCACTGTTATACTTTATGGCCAGTATATCTGTTAAAGTCTAGCCTGCTTCTCCTTTCTCCACTTGCTGAAGATGGATATTTCTCACTAATGTTTACATCCTAAAATCAACTATATAAGCAAGTGGACACAGAAATACATTGCCAGAAAAAAAGTTGAAATGACTGATAATTATGTAAATACCATTAGAAGATATTTCTGGCCCCTCTGTGTGTTGTGTATTAACAAAGCTATTAAATTTAGTGCCAGTCCTAGCTGGAATTTATTTCACTGGATTGCTAATTTGGTCATTTATCTAGACAATAAATAACATGTCATTTTCCACCTCAGAACCAATGAGAGATGAGGGCTTAAGACCTCCCTATTCCCTTCAGTAGCCTGGAAAACATTCTCAGATGGGAAAGTGGGCAAATAGTGTGTGTCCGCATGCATTGACATGCCTGACAGAAGTCGGCTGCTGGCACAGAGCAATGACAGACTTCTACCAAGGAAGGAAGAGTCTGAATGCAGGGAGATATTGAAATTCCTCCCAAATCAAACAGGCTGCCAACTGCTTGCATTTGGGATAGGTCCTCGGGAAAACACACAGACTCTGGGTCAAATGTTAAACAAATAAAATGAGTGGTAGAAGGCAGGAGAGCCTGCAAGTAATAATCACGACCCCATCCAGCCCTACAGGCCTCACCCTCCTGCTGAATGAGGAGGCACTGGCTAAGGCTGGGAATCCAGCTTCCAGTTCCTTCCAACAAAGCACAGCGCTATTCACAAATGCCAAATTGTCTGGAGGTTTCATTGAACTTTGCCCCCATGGCCCTTGGCACAGTAGTCCCCGAGTATTCGAAGGCACAGAGCAGTATTTCCCAAAGTGGGCAGTACCACCCAACCTTTGGCGAGAGCAAGAGTGATTCAGAGTTGGGGGGATAGGTGCAAGTGGAGTACAGTTGAGTGGAGTACTTTCTATTCCTTTAAATTTCCAGGGAGGAAGTGCAAACTATGATTTTTTTTCTCTCTGAAACTGGGAGAGTAAACCAAGTAAATTTGGAGTCACTGGTGTAGAGTAATGATCTCACAAGAAAAAATTGAGTCTACACTGAGTGCTCTGTCCACTGAGTGGACTATCTGGAGCGGAGGCTTCCACTGAATTCTGTCCTTCCATTCCTTGTTTCTGTACTCACCAGTGAGCCTCTGGTTCCATTTAAGCCTTTGCATCTCGCTTAAGGTAGGAAGAAGTTAGCATTGTGTTCACAGGCCTAGAAGGACAGAAAACTGCCTTATGGTTTTCTGTATCTCTGTGCATGTGAAAAATCAATCATTACCAAAGTGAATGTTCTAGGTTTAAAGGAATATAGAGAAACTAATGCTTTCCTTCATACATCTTTTCTTTGGGACACTTTATTTTATTTTTTTAATTTTTATTGAATCACCATGTGGAAAGTTACAAAGTTCTCAGGTTTTGTCTCAGTTATACAATATTCAAACACCCATCCCTTCACCAGTGCCCATATTCCACCACCAAAAAACCCAGTATACCCCCCACCCCCAACCCCCCAACTGTATAACTGATGAATTTCACTTCATTTTCTCTTTACCTTGATTACATTCCATATTTCAACACAAAACTCACAATTGTTGTTGGAGTTTCCCCCCAAGAAAGACAGCCCTACTACCAAGGAAGCATTTGATAATTAGTTTTCCATCCCGTCCGCGCGGTTCGGAGCTATCCCAGTCCCGCATCCCGGAGCCATGTTAATTGCTGCTCAGTGTCACTGGGGCTCCATCTGGAGAAGGTGTGCTGGCTGTACCTCCTCCGTCTGGATCCCCAGTGTTGCTGGCCCGGTCTCGGGTCTGGAGCAATCTCCGGCCGCGTTGCTCACCAGAACGCCCGGCTTCTTCTCTGTTGAATGTGGCAAGATGGCGCCAAGGGTGGGTCGAGGGTGTGACTTCCGTCAGTCGGGGCCACCTGGAGGCTGGGCTGGCGCAGCCCCACTCCAGTGCCCCCCTGCGGTCCAGAGCTGTCACTTTGGGACACTTTAAACGGTAATGGATTTGTTTGCTTTGTTTTGCAGCCCTACTTGGCAGAGCTCAATGCTACTACTAAATCAGTGCTCTTTGGTCACTTCTGGTAGTACTCAGGGGTTGATGTGGTGGTGAAAATTGAGCCCAGGCCTCTTGCATGCAAAGTCTTTGCTCATCCTCTTGAGTTGTATCTCTATCCACAAACACACAGAATTTTTATACAAAGGGCAAGCATCACCACTGTACTATTTCCTTCCCTAGCTCCAAAAGTGAGTTAGGAGCATTGCTCCTATGTCCACTTGAAGTCAGCTAAGCAGGCTGGGACTTGAGAGAGGCAACTGAGAATTCAGTCCTGAGACTGTTCCATCTGCTAGATTAAGCTTGTTTGTTTTGTCCAATTATGTGCAGATGTGACTTTTATACATAACGGGATGGTAGGAAGCAAGTGCTAATATAATTTCTTGTGAGTTTGTGAGGCAGATATATATATATCATTTATGTGTGTATACATTTATATGAGAGAAACTTCTTTCCATTTATTTTTCTATTTATAGATTTTTAACACAATCTAATTACCAAATATATACAAGTTTTTCCTGCTGTCTTTTCAGTTAGCATTATGGTATAAACAACGTGACTGAAATTTTTATGTTTGTTTTTAGTTTAGGGGGCACATACCCAGTTTTTCTCAGGGTTTATGCCTTGCTCTGTACTTAGGGATCACTTTTGGCAGTGTTCAAGGGACCATATGTGGTGCCAGGGAGCAAGCCTAGGTTAGCTGCATGAAAGGCAAGCATCTTGCATGCTGTACTATTTCTCTGTTCCATGATTTAAAACTTTTAAAAATATAACTTTAAAAATGGTATAACATATTGATGTAAAAATTTTTTTAATTTTTTTAATTTTTTAATTTTTTTTTTAGTGAGTCACAGTGAGGGTACAGTTACAGATTCACACCTTTTTGTGCTTGTTTTTCCCTCATGCAATGTTCAAGAGCCCATCCCTCCACCAGTGTCCATTCTCCACCACTTATGAACTCAGTATCCCTCCCACCCCCCTATCCCATCCCCTCCACACCGTCCCCCGCCTCTGTGGCATGATGTAAAAATTTATATGACCACTTCTGTATGTTGGACACTTAGATTGTTTCTTATTTTTTTATAATTATGAATTGGGGCTGGAGAGATAGCACAGCGGGTAGGGCATTTGCCTTGCACGCGGCCGACCTGGGTTCAAATCCCAGCATCCCATATGGTCCCCTGAGCACGGCCAGGGGTAATTCCTGAGTGCAGAGCCAGGAGTAACCCCTGTGCATCACCAGGTGTGACCCAAAAAGCAAAAAATATATATATATATATAATTATGAATAATGCTATGGTAAATATCTATGAGTATAAAATGTATTAAATGTCATGATAATCACAAATAATTTAATATACATACTAATTATAATAAAATACATACGCAAGAATCGTCATCTTTATGAACAGATCAAAACCTGCGTCCTTTGTTCCAACCTGGGGTATTTTGAGTATTCAAACTGGTACTTTTTCCTTTAGTCCTCAATATTCCTTAGCATTTTGGTCCCCTCTCTGAACCCCGACTAAATACTTCTCACTATTACTTTCTCTTTACTGAGGAAGAAAGTGATTCTATTTATTGTACATTTTCATTTTCCCAGAATGTACCTGGCACCCAGCTAACCCCTGAAAACACAATGATGAGCAGGATAGATGGTCTCTGTCCAGGGGGACATCTGGGCGAGCACAGGCACGCATTCAACTCTATGGCGAATTCTGGGAAATGGGTTGGAAGCAAGTGAACAATGATGATTACTACACAACGTGGGCTGGGAAAATGATGCTGGTGCTGGGGGTTGTCCTTGGTGACGAGAGATTCGCTAAAGAAAGGGTATTCTGAGGAGGGCGCACAGTGGAGTTGAGGAGATGGGAGCCAGGAGGATGCAGGAGAGGTTGAAGAATTGCTGGTGGTTCTGTTGGAGTTGGAGTGTGTGCCCGGGGAGCTCAGGACTGGGAAAGTCTGTGTGACCTTCTACACAGTGTGGACACAAAGGTCCTGCCAGCCCCATTGAGGCGGCTGTTAAGCTGGACCTAAGACCCCTGATCTCAATGGCTGGGAGCTGATTTCTTCCAGCTGGATGTTCGGGAAGCTGCAGTTCTCAGGGTCAGGTGAGGTTATTCTCTTTACAGGAATAGAAGTCAGCACCACCCCCTCTTAAAATCCAGGTCCTTCATCTTTTGTAGCAGTAAAGAATTTCAGGAGAAGACGAATAGTGAAGTAGAAATGTCTTATCAGAACATCAATCCTGCCTGTGGATTTTCCCAGAACAGGCTCTGGCCTTTGTCCTGATATAACCTTTTTTCAGAACATATCTAGCCATGGGCCAGAGCTATAGTACAGTGTGTCAGGAGCCTGTCTTGCATGCGGCAGATCTGGGTTTAATCCCTGGCATACTATATGTTACCCTGAGCAGTGCCAGTAATGATTCCTGAGTGCAGAGACAGGAGTAACCCCTGAGCAATGCCAGGTGTGACCCAAAAATAAACAAACAAAAAGAATTTATCTACTAACAGACAACATTTTTTTTTTGTTTTAAGCCTTTTTTCTCTCCAAATATTTCTTGGATTTATGGCTCCCTGAAATTTACTGGTAAGGAGCCAGACTACCTGCTGCAGTGCTGGATGGTTGAGGCATGAGTATGTCTGAGATAAGATGGGGAAGATCAGAAAGAAAGAGAAATCAGAGATAACCTAAAAGTAGACACTACAACCAAGTTGTAGAATACCTTGAGTGCCATTGTAAGGAGTTCGGCCTTCATTCTTTGGGTCATGGAGTCAGTTTAAAAATTTTTTTTTTATTTCAGTAATACTGTTTTACAAGACTATATATGTTTTAGGCATATATAAATTCATAGCACCTCTTTAACATATGTTACTAACCATATCCACCACCAAAATATTAATGGATAATCACTTTAAATTATGACCAGAACTGTACTTTAGAAAAGTAATGATATAAGGAAGGATACAGAGGGAGAATATTAGTTAATTTCAAAGAGTTTGGGTAGGTACAATTGAGAGAAATAAGATGCCATATTAGTAGACTTTCTTATTTGGTTTTGGTGAATAAAATTGTATTTTTCAATAAAGATAAGTTGCAGAAGTCATTTCCTTTTCCAATTACAGTTTTGGAAAAGCACCACAACTTATAGAAGGCAAAGCATTGCCCCTATTTCAGAGATTAAATTGGACAGCCATGTGGAAAAGCATAGGAGACTGGTATTTTCCATATATGGGGTAACTGGAAGAAAACAGACCATAGTTTATGTAAGTGACTCCTGGGCACCCAAGTGAAGAGTGACCTCATTTAAGGAGGCCTTTCCAGGTGAGATTCAATGGCAGGAGACTTGGGTTTCAGCATGAATTGGTTCACTCTGTAACCTTAGCCCTGAAGGTCTCTCATGGGTAATGTGACTGCCCCTCCCACCCACCTCCTGGAAGTTTGAACCAAACAAACCAGCCCAACAGTGTGGCTCTCTTTGCTAAATTTTTCTTTTCAGTGGAAGCAATAATGACTTTGAGGAATTCTGCTTCATGGAATTTTAAGAGCTTAGAAGCCTCATCTTAGAAATTTTCCTCCAAACAAATGCAATACATATAAGAGTTTGCATCTCCAGCAAAATGATTTATTATTATTCTCCTGGTGTAGGAAATCCAATTCAGTGCCTCACATATGCAAGGTAGAACACACCACTGAAATATCTACATTTCTTCCCAGGAAAATTTATCTTCAGACTAGAAATTAACTTTGGTTAGTGTATTCCTAATATTTCCATTTACAATTATAAGAAAATTCTTCTGTTTTTTCATTATGTTGGCTACTTGGCTTCTTCCGGCATTCAGTTGTTCCTCAGTTTTTTCCTTAAGAAAACTGTCACTTATGGGGGCAGAGCGATAGTACAGTGGGTAGAATGCTTGCCTTGCTCAGGGACGACCAGGTTCAATCCCTGGCAGCCACTATGGTCTCCTGAGCCCTTCTAGGAGTGATCCCTAAGTACAGAGCCAGGAATAAGCCCTGAGCACCACTGGGTATGACCCCAAAACCAGAAAACTATCTGTTGGTGGAGGGAAGTAGACACTCTGGGGGAGGGGGTACAACATTATAAATTTCATAAGTCCTTAAAGACATTTTTTAATTAGTAAAGGACATTAAAGGGCCAGAAATATATTTTTTAAAAAACAGAAAAACTGTCCCTGTTTCCAGTCCTCTCTTGTCTTTTGCTTCTCTATGTAGTACAAGGGCTGTGCTTAGCAGGGATTTGCTCTGCCTTTCTAACAGCCTTCAAGTTGCATTGTCAGTTATTCTAAATAACTGACATAATGGCATAGTATAAGACTAATATCCAAAGACAGTACAAACATGGGCCAGGAGGACTGGCCCATGGCTGGATCCTGCCACAAGTGTGTGTGTGTGTGTGTGTGTGTGTGTGTGTGTGTGTGTGTGTAGGAGGGAGGGTGGTCACAGAGGGCACTTAGGACAGAGAATGGACCACTATGACAATTATAGCAGGAAATGATGATTCTGAACCTCGTGCTGAAAGTAGGTAAAGGAATATACTTACTCTTCAGAGCTATATTAGAGAGATCCCCTTTAGAGCTATATTAGCAGGGTCAGAGAAAAGTTCATCATGATAGCAATGCTTGGCTTCAGAACCACAGGCAAAGAAATAATTCAGTAGCTGTATTACAAACCATAGTACCCAAGAGGAGAGAAAGAGAGGGGATGGGAGTATCTGCTGGAGCCGGGGGTGGCAGGACGGAGGGAAACTGGGGGCACTGGTGGTAGGAAATGTACAGTGATGAAGGGACAGGTGTTGGAACATCATATGGCTGAAAGCCAATCATGAACAGCTTTGTAACTGGATTTTATGATGATTCAAGAAAAAAATTAATAAATAAAATAAAAGGAGTTAATGTTGTTAGATCTTTTTTCCTTCAATGCAGTGGCGTCCAGATTATCTTTCATGATGCTCCTGGCAAGAAAGCATTGCTCCCTTGGCTACCTGGTCTTGAATTCCTGGGCCACTTTTCCTTATCAACTGTTCTTGATTTTGTTCAGGTATACACTGAATATTCTTGAAGAAATCGGAGGTGGGCAGAAGGTCAACGATGACATTATTGTCAACTGGGTGAATGAAACATTGAAGGAAGCAGGGAAAAGTTCCTCCATCTCAAGTTTTAAGGTAAAATTCTTTATTTGTGGTCTGTTACCTGTGATTATTTGAGCTCTATACTATCTTCATTGTCTCTGCAAAACCACCCATTTTAAAGTGATCACCAGTGTAAGATATTGAAGATTTCCCCCTGTCCTATTTTAGTTTTGCTCGATTGACTCATTATTCTTTTGGTATCCACAAGCTTTTTTTTATGAAATCAATTTCTAACAGCTATCTCCTATCATCATTAATTTTTAAACCCTGCCATTTTTCTCATTATCGTGGGCATTGTCCTTCAGAAGTGTCATAAAATGCTATGGGCTCGGGGGCAGAGGGGAGGGGGCGGGATGTGCCACACCAACAGTGTTCAGGGCTGACTGTGTTCAGGGGCCACTCCTTAGTGGTACTTGGAAGACCATGTGCAAGGCCAGGATCAAAGCAGGGTCAGACACATTCAAGACATGCGCCATCACTTCTGTACTAAATTTGACTAAAAGTACAATATTTTTAAATTGTGTAACTTGTTGATAATAATAATGGTGAAATGCAAAAATATCTCCTAGATGATGTCTGTTGAGCAAACGCACTTATATACTTGCATCCAAATCCCATTTTTATGAGTAATAACTTTGCATCATATTAGATTTCTTAACTCATGTTTCTTACATTAGCTGGTTCCTTCCTCAGGGGACCAGCACACTAGATTCATATGCAATGTTGGTGCTATCATAACAGTATTTTTCTGGTTTAAAGACCAAGGCTTGGGTGAGAGACCCCTTCAGAGCTATATTAGCAGGGTCAGAGAAACAGTTCATTGTGGTAGCAGTGGTAGCAATGCTTGGCTTCAGAAGCACAGGCAAAGAAAAAAACTCTGCCCACCTGAGAGGGCAGTAGTCTCTACCGGTTAGGCCAGATGACAGCCTCACTTTGGGTGAACTTATCCTACCCGCCCTGCCCCCCCACATCAGCCTCCGCTAACTTTTGGATCTGGACAGCAGAGCAAATGTTTAAGTGGAGGCTGGCAACAGTCATGAGCACGTTTTTACAGAAAGACTTGGAGAAGTAGTGCAGAACAAAGAAGGGAAGTTCTTCCATGGAGCGCTCCACATTTGGGGGAGGGTCCCTGGTTTGTCATGTTCTCGGTGAAGCAGGCTGTTCTGATTTCCTTGATGTATCAGAGGAGAGAGAAGTCATGTAAGGTCTGAGGTGGTTGCAGCTAGTAGCTGCAGGCGCTGGTCTCTCCAGAGAAGGAGGGTCCTTCTTTTTTTAAAAAAAATTTTATTTTATTGAATCACTGTGAGATAATTACAAGCTTTCATGTTTGAGTTACAATCTCACAATGATCAAACGCCCATCCCTCCACCAGTGCACATTCCCCACCACCAATATCCCGGGTATACCGCCCCCCCTTTCCCACCCTCTCCCTGCCTCCATGGCAGACAATATTCCCCATACTCTCACTCTAATTTTGGGCATTATAGCTTGCAACACCAGACACTGAGAGGTCATCATGTTTGGTCCATTATCTACTTTTGGCGTGCATCTCCCATCCCAACTTATTCCTCTAGCCATCATTTTCTTAGTGATCCCTTCTCTATTCCATCTGCCTTATCCTCACCACTCATAAAACAGTCAGTCTTCCAGCTATGGGGCAATGGAGGAGGGTCCTTCGACCTGTGGGTCAAGGCATGAGGCAGAGTGCTGGGGTCAATCACTCATATGATTAAGCAGCAACTCCCAGGTACCTTGTCTGCAGCTCTGTGTAAAACATCTGCCACCCCAACCTATTCCATCATCCTTTCACTTCTGGGCTATTTTCACAGCAACTCACTCTCGGAAATGTTTGACGTCTTTTGCTCTTTGTGATGCTCTGGGCTAATTCTCTCCTGTCTTCTCACTCAGTCATTGTAGAATTCAGTTAAAAGGACCACAGAGGGGACATGTCGAAATAGTCCCATGTTTCTTTAGAGCAAAACCCTTACTAAGATGAACACTCCTGTTTTTGTGGGCAACTCAGCAGGGCTCAGGGGCTGCCCCTGTCTCTGCACTCAGGGATCACTCCTGGGAAAATTCAGGACCATGTGGGGTGCTGGGGATCAACTCAGGTAGGCACACACAAAGCAAGCACCCTACCTCTTGTACTATAACCGTGGCCCCTGATGGACCCACTCTTTTGGAAACATTCCTGGTCCTCTGCTCAGTTACATCTGCCAATGGTTTAGGCTGTTTCTTGCCTATCAGGGACACCATGGCACAAAGTAGGAACAACGGCAAAATCTGTGTCTCTCCATTTGCTTTCCTTTGCTTCTTCACCAAGAATTCTGTGAAGATAGAATCCCAGACTAATGGGGGAAATCAGATTATGACCCACTGCTGTCTCCTCTGGGATGTTCCCCTAAACGAAGCAGCTATTCCATTGCATCTTTAGTTTCTCTATTCCAAATTATCCCTCTGCTACCGTATCACCAGGAATGAGATCAGAATCAATATTTCAGCTACTCTGCCATCTTAAGTTGTGCTAACTTCTTTTCTTTTCTTTTCTTTTCTTTTCTTTTCTTTTTTTAAAATTTTACCGAATCACCGTGAGTTAGTTACAAGCTTTCATGTTTGCATTACAATCACACAATAATTAAACACCCATCCCTCCACCAGTGCACATTCCCCACCACCAATATCCCCAGTATACCCCCCCCTTTCCTACCCTCCCCTTGCCTCCATGGCAGACAATATTCCTCATACTCTCTGTCTACTTTTGGTTTGCAATGCAGATATTGAGAGGTTATCATGTTTGATCCTTTATCTACTTTCAGCACACGTCTCCCATACCAACCGATTTCTCCAGCCATCATTTTTTTAGTGATCCCTTCTCTATTCCAGCTGCCTTCCCCCCTCTACTCATGTGGCAGGCTTCCAGCTATGGAGCAGTCTTTCTGACCCTTATATCTACTGTCTTTGGGTGTCAGCCTCATGTGATGTTATTTTATACTGCACAAACGATGTGCTAACTTCTTTTCATGCTCCCTTTGAGAATGGTTCCCTGGCAGTGGGCAGACAATGCACGTCCTCTCCTTGGTGAACCTCAGCAAGTTTCTGTGAGGTCAGGACAGAAATTACTGCTGCCCTGAAATTCCACATGAAAGGTGTCGGCCTTTCTCACAGACCAGACTCCTGCTATTGATACAAAATAGGAAAGAGCCCCCACTTCTCTTGAGTCAATGGAAGGAACCCTGGGGCTTGTGAATGAACAACTCTTTGTCTCTGGACAGGATCCGAAGATTAACACAAGTCTGCCAGTCCTGGATCTCATTGATGCCATCCAACCCGGTTCCATCAACTATGACCTTCTGAAGACAGACAGCCTGAATGATGATGAGAAACTCAACAATGCAAAGTATGTAAATCACCCGAGATTAGGGCGAGTGGGACCCAGGCAGGCCCTGGATGGCTGTAAAGACAATTGCTGTGTCTTCTTCCTCACTACGGCACTTTTCTGTTACTTACTGTATCTCATCATTTTAGAAAATACCTTTTATAGGGGCTGGTGCAATAGCACAGCGGGTAGGGCATTTGCCTTGCACGCTGCCGACCTGGGTTCGATTCCCAGCATCCCATATGGTCTCCTGAGCACGGCCAGGGGTAATTCCTGAGTGCAGAGTCAGGAATAACCCCTGTGCATCGCCAGGTGTGACCCAAAAAGAAAAAAAAAACCCAAAATAAACCTTTTGTTGTTATTTATTTTTCCCTTCCCTTTGTGGTGGTGTCTGTGATCTCAGGGGCCTGGTATGGCTCTGACGGGGGTCAGCCGCTGTTCTGGTCCGAGGTGCTCTTGCACTTTGTAGCTGTGGATCCACTGAGGTAAAGACAAACTCACTTAGAAAAATGGACAAAGGAAAGGGAGCAATATGCTAAAAAATGTTCTATTGGCCACTGAGTACACACTTTTTTTAAGCTCTTTTCTAATTTGTGAACAATTTTCTTCTGTTTTATGATGGAGAAAGTAATTTGCATTTCATGAATAATTAGCATAAAGTAAAGTGATTGAGAGGTGTTCAAGGAAAAAAAATGGCTTCTCCCTGATGTTCTTCATTTAATTTGATCAGTAAATAGTAAAGTTACTTTAGGAGAACAGCAGAAATAATGGGGTCGCAGTGGAATGGCGACTCTCTAGAGCAGTTATAGTAAGAGGTTACTGAGTAATAAATGAGGTGAATAAAAGAACTGCCAGGTAATAAAGTGGACTCATTTGCAAACAGATGACAAATAATAAAAATTACCTTCATATAACTATAAGTAGAACCAAAATGTTCTGATACCACTATGAAAAATGTATAAGACTAGCTATTCTAATATTACAGTGTCATAAATAAATATAAGTGTGCGTACTCAAATATTGGAATGGAACAAGGAATGAAACAATTGCCAAATAAGGACAAGGTATTACAGATGCATTTCCTCTCTTCCCTGCCCTGTACAAGTGTTTCTATAGTTCAAATAGAACCTGAAAACTTGTCCTAGTGCAAATTCTTGTTTAGTTCTGTGATCCTTTCCACCCATTGTATGGCCCAGAAGAACATTCATGGTGCAGGCTTCAAAAGTGCTGTGAACTAGGGAGGGTCTGGAGGACAAATAATAAATGTGTTATTTAGCATAAGGCTAGTATTCACAATGATGATGAAAGAGCCAGGAGTTTTGTGAAGTGAAAATTTTCCCATAAAAGGTGAAGAAAGAAAAAAAAAGGTGAAGGAAGCTAGTGATCGGCACCAGCAATCAGAAATGAATTTTGTGTAGTATACGGTTCAGCTGGAGTGATAGCACAGCGGGTAGGGTGCTTGTATTGCATGTGGCCGACCCGGGTTTGATTTCTCTGCCCCTCTTGGAGAGCCCGGCAAGCTACTGAGAGTATCCCGCTTGCATGGCAGAGCCTGGCAAGCTTCCTGTGGCATATTCGATATGCCAAAAACAGTAACAACAAGTCTCACAATGGAGACGTTACTGGTGCCCGCTCGAGCAAATTGATGAACAATGGAATGACAATGACAGTGACAGTATCCGGTATCAATTTTGTATAGTGAATGATATGTAACAGATTATATAGCATGATATATCTATTATCCAGTATTACTATAGCTTATGATATGGAGCATATTGTAGAGAGCACTGTTTCATATAAAGGAAGGCGTCACTGTTATCCTAGAGATCCCCTTCACTTGGTTGCTAATGCTCTTCCCACTTTCCCTCCACTCCTTCAGGTACGCCATCTCTATGGCACGAAAAATTGGAGCAAGAGTGTATGCCCTGCCAGAAGATCTGGTTGAAGTGAACCCTAAGATGGTGATGACAGTGTTTGCCTGCCTCATGGGGAAAGGAATGAAGAGGGTGTGAAGCTCAGTGACATGGCCCTGGAGACAACTGGCTCATTATTCGCGTCTCATCCGAGGATGCCTGTAGGAAACCTGGCGATGGCTTGAGCCACTCCAGAGTTTTCAACGTGGTGGCATTGTGAAATTTTCAAAAAATTGTGTATAGCCAATTTACTTCTATTGTATTTAACATAAAAAGTGTCCCTTCTTTGCAAACAAAAAAAAAACTATTACATATATTTTTATCATTGAATTTATAGCTCCTTTGAAAATCTAGATTTTAAAAATTTATTTTCCAGATAACCCTCTAGGCTTTAGTATAGAAACTTTAATAAGGTTTACTTTAGCATAAAAAGTCAAATCTGATTTATTTAAGCCTGTTTAATTTGGCTAGAGAAATAGCAGCAGACAATCGTCTCCCAGTCTAGATCCCCAATGTCTGATTGCATCCTGCTTTCTTTCTAGCTCCTTTCTTCTCCCTACATCTCCCTGTGCCTTTGCTCTCTGGCGAGTTCTCTGGAGACTCTTTTTGTGTCCCCTTCTGCTGAGCATCCCTGTCTCTGGGTTATTAGGGACATCACAAATCTAGGAGATGGTTGAGGTCCCCGAAGTCTCCGATAACCTGCAGAAGTGAACATTAGAGATTTCCTTAAGAAAATCCCTAAATGTCAACACTTTCATTTTTCTTTTTATTGCTTTTTATTCCCATTGAGGAATCCCTCTGTTTTTAAGCCTACATTTTAGACTCAGGCCAGATCTTCTAATGTCTTTGAATACTGTGCCTTCAGATGGTCAACCCAGAGAGGAGGGTGTAGCTGAGTAGCATGTGCCACAAGGGGGCAGCGTGGAGCCATAGTGAAGCATCCTTCTGGGCGCGGCCTCCAGATGTACTTTGTGCTTTGTGATACACCTAGTTCCTGGGGTATGGCTAAATATCTGGTGACTGGAGACAATCCTGCTCTTGTTCTCATTAGCTATTAAATAGTGTGTCTGATTACTACCAGGCCATATTATCATTGTTTACTTCTGTGGCACTTTAGGAGCTTTTCATCATCTCCAACCTCTCAAAGAAAAAGTTGTGCCAATAAATAACATATCCCAAACCGCAGCCCAAACCCCAGACACACATAGACCCACAATTGTAACCAAATATCACGTGAAATAAGGACTGAAGGAGCTATAATTTACAAACAGCTATAAACTAGAGGGTATTTAAAGAATTTGGAAGCAAATCAGAGGGACAGTGTAAACTGGAGAGGCCCCGGCAGTCGCCTCCCTGAAAACCTGCCCCAGACGATGGCAAACCACCCCTGGACTTCCTCTTCTCATGAGTGAAGTATCTTTTGGAGGAGAGGCATGAAATGGAAATTTAGCCTTCTTTATTTTCTCTCCAAGCTTTTTCCATGAAAAGCACCACCCAGGTCCTTTGGCACTGGGCCAGTCCTTGGCTCTGGGCTCAGAAGGTGGATTGGTGGCTTCTCTGAGTCTGTGGCCTTTATGTGTGCAGCATATGAATGCAACATGGTGGCCTTTACCTTCATCTGAATGTAATGTAACATTTGCCTCCAGGAAGAGTGTTACTGGGTTAGTGAAAAACAAAGATTAAAAAAAAAAAAAAAACTCCTCCAGATCTTTTCAAATAAAACAATGCCACCTTGAATGCCTTTGTATGTTTCTTTTTGAAGGTTTCCTAAGAGTACCTGGTTATAACTAGACCTTATTGATTCATCCCTCAGCCAGCATTATGCCAGGGGCTTCTTCATAGACGCAGGGCCCTGTGCGAGGCGGAGGTTGGGGAATCGGAAGGGAGGCAGCCCTTGAGTTCAGCTCCTCAGGGAAGACAGATGTGAAATAAACCGAGCAGTGTGCAGGAAGTGATAAATAAAGCCCAGCTGCAACCAGCATTTATCACAGAGGAGACAGTCTGAGAGGAACTCTTTTTGCTAAAACCTGAAGAATACATCAGAGTGAAAGAAAAGGGGTTAACTTGAGGCTGTGAGATGACAGAATCTGAGCTACATGTTGATCCTGGTCATGAAGAGGAGCCAGGTTGTGGGCATTGGTGCCACAGTGACTCTTTCTGGAGTTAGCTGAGAGGGAAGTTACGGGACTGGCAGTGACTGGGAACCACCCCCTCTCTATCCTGACTGGGAGAGGGTAGGTTGGGGTTAGGACTGAGGTATTCAGGGGCTGGAGCAATAGCACAGTGGATAGGGCATTTGCCTTGCAAGCGGCCGACCCGGGTTCGAATCTCAGCATCCCCTATGGTCCCCTGAGCATGGCCAGGGTAATTCCTGAGTGCAGGACTGAGGTATTCAGCAGCCAGTGCCCTCTGGGGTGAGCAGCTGCGATGGAAGCAGCTATTTGGCCAAGCTGCTTCCCGGCCCTCAGAGGCGCGGCGCAGTTGCTTAGGAGCTGAGCTGCCGTGTCGGATCTATGTCACACTGCTGCAGCTACTTCCTGGGGAGGTGGCCCTGGCCTGGCCTGAACAATCTTGCATCCCCTGCACATCCAGAAGGCAGTTGCCTTCCCTGTGCATGAAGAGGCCACAGTGTTGTGTCTTGTACAAGATGGTACTAACAGGTCGTTCTAACAGAAAGACCACACAGGCATAGGGGGGTTGCTGAGTAAGTACAATCAAGGACCAAACACTAAGATTAGGGGCTGGAGCGATAGCACAGCGGGTCGGGCGTTTGCCTTGCACATGGCCGACCCGGGTTCGATTTCCAGCATCCCATATGGTCCCCTGAGCAACACCAGGAGAAATTCCTGAGTGCAGAGCCAGGAGTAGCCCCTGTGCATTGTTAGGTGTGACCCAAAAAGAAAAACAAAAAAAAAGAGTGAGCTTAAAGAATCAAGAAGCGGGCAGAGCAATAGTACAGCAGGTACATGGAGAGTATCACGCTAAGTGAAATGAGTCAGAAAGAGAGGGACAGACATAGAAGGACTGCACTCATTTGTGGAGTATAGAATAACATCACGTGAGGCTGACACCCAAGGACAGTAGATACAAGGGCCAGGAGGATTGCCCATAGCTGGAAGACTGCTTCATGAGTGAAGGAGAGAAGGCAGATGGACTAGAGAAGGGATCACTAAGAAAATGATGGCTGGAGGAATCAGTCGGGATGGGAGATGCATGCCGAAAGTAGATAATGGAAAAAACATGATGACCTCTCAGTGTCTGTGGCAAGATATAATGCCCAAAAGTAGAGAGGGAGTATGGGGAATATTGTCTGCCATGGAGGCAGGGGGAGGCTGGGAAAGGGAGGGTATACCGGGGATATTGGTGGTGGGGAATGTGCATTGGTGGAGGGATGTGTGTTTGATCATTGTGTGATTGTAACCCAAACATGAAAACTTGTAACTATCTCACAGTGATGCAATAAAATTATATATATAGATATATAGATATACATATATATACATATATATATTCTGCCCCAAATTCAGTTTTTAAAAAAGTACAGCAGGTAAGGTACTTGCTTTGCATGCAGCAGACCTGGGTTCGATCCTCAGCATCCCATATGGTCTCCCAAGCAACACCAGGAGTAATTCCTGAGGACAGAGCCAGAAGTAACCCCTCAGCCCTGCCAGGTGTAGTCTAAAAAAGAAAAAGACTACAGAATTCCAAACATGATCATTTTTTTCTAAGTTAAATTTATAGTTCCACTAAAAAGTACCAGTTCAAATATATGATATCTAATCTAGATGAAACTTTCTCTGGTATTAATCCTATGGTGCAACAAAAATTAATATCTGTTAAAAATCCTTGTTCTCTCCAAAGGACTACATGTGTTCATAGATTGGCAGCTTGACTTCATGCAAATAATCAAATACTCAAATGTTCAAGGTATAAATATCTATTGATTCTTATTGATACCTTCAGTGGATGGACAGAAGCTTTTCCAATCTGTCCTGAAAAAGTCAGAAAGGTGGCTTGGTGTTTCTGTCCATTATAATCTGGACACAGAAAGTCATTTTCTATCAACCATGGGTGAGGCAGTTATTCCTTTTCATCATTTTTATGATGGAAATGGGCATTATTTTTATGGTAGAAATGGGTATGGCATTATGTTGCTTTGGTTTCTGTTAATTCTTATGCTAAGACAGCATACCACATCCTTACTGGATCAGAAAGGACCTTCTCCAGGGTTTAATCACTTCAAAGTGTCATTACTCAGTCTAATTGATCTGATCTTTTCTTTCAGATTAACTTCAGGAACCCACTAAAACTAAGGTAGCATGAGATTTCACCCCTTGTGCAGGCAGAGTCAGCACCCCTTTGTCAGCATGAAGCAGCTCCAGAAGACTGGACCTTCAACCATTCTCCCTTAAAGATTTAAGGGGGTGCGATCTCTAGGGGGGGGGTTATGATGTAGGCAGGTAGATAGGAAAGGCCCTCGGCAATGAAACTTAGGCCAACAGAACTTCTGGGAGGAAAATCCTAAGACTGATCCACCCTGTGGATACAGAAAACAGACCTGATAAAACCTTCAGCAGGCCCTTGAGGAGGTTGGACCCTTCCTGGTGAAGTTCCTCAAACCCTCAGATCTCTCCCTTAATCTGATTAAAATGTGATCCAGCCTAAAGAAGACCATCACCACTCCCAACCTCCCTGGTAACCTCCTTAGCAATGGACTTTTACCTGGGAAGAAGCCCCACATGGGGACAGATTGGAGAAACCCTATAAAAGCCACCTTGAACAAAGGAAGGGCGCGCATAGGCTGCCCGAGTCTGTTTGCTGCTTGTGCCCACGTGGCTGAGCACATGTGGTGCCGGAGCACATGTGTAAGCCCGCATCTCCCCTCTTGAGATGTGTAGTTTCATGCTTTCATGTCTAATGCTGGGACGTATGTAGGGGCTCTCTGCGCCCTTGGAGAAGCCCATGTTCTCTACTGAGTGCGTTACTCTCTCTTTCACCCTCTCTCCCTCCACACCTAAAACCCTCCAAATAAAACCTGTTTTACTTTAAAAAAAATGACATCTGAAATGAAAACTCAAGGGGCTGGAGCAATAGCACAGTGGGTAGGGCGTTTGCCTTGCATGCGGCCGACCCAGGTTCGATTCCCAGCATCCCATATGGTCCTCTGAGCACCGCCAGGAGTGATTCCTGAGTGCAGAGCCAGGAGTAACCCCTGTGCATTGCCAGGTGTGACCCAAAAAGCAAAAAAAAAAAAATGAAAACTTAAGGGTCTGCTATAAGAGTGTGACCCTTTCCTACCCCTGAGGCTACTCGTGTGTTTGATGTGGGGTTTAGGGTCATGTCCAACAGTACTCAACATCTACTGGCTCCGTGCTGGGTGGGGAGAGGGGAAGCGGTCACTCTGGAGGGCTCCAGAAAATTGTGCGGTATGGGGAATCAACTGCAGGTTCTCACACATGGAAGACATGTGCTCGATCACTGAGCCACACTTCCAGATGTTCAGTGTCTTGAAATCACTTTGTATGGATTTACTGAAGTCAGTTTTGTCAACCATAGTTACCTTAAATTTTACAGTGATGGGTTTCAATGATGCAATTGGCAATGATGACATTACAGAATGATTAATGACAAATAGAGCTAATTTGTCACCTCCCCACCACCTGTACTTGATCTCTCAGTTCCCCTACTATCAGCAAGCACTGGTATTAGTATTTTGTGCATCCTTCTGGAAATATTCTATGCACATATCACATACATGTCTATCTCACTACGAAATTTAGCATACAATGCATATCATTCTTTACTTTACTCTTTTCACTTAATACCATATCAGAGATTATTCCCTATTAGTGCCTAGAGACCTGTCAACATTTTTAAGTGAGTGGATATTTTTCTACTATATGGGTATTCTGAGCAACATATAATCAGTGGCTGGCAACCAGATATTTAGGTTGCTTTCATCTTTTGTAAACAAGACCACAATAAATAATATTTTACCTGCTTCTGGTGCACAGAACATTCTTGAATTTGACAGGCACTCATAAAATTCCTGTTCTAACAACGTATAGTAAAACATCAATTCTCCTCTTAATTTTTTTTTCTCAAATTATTTGATAAATAAGACTGAGTAGGCAACTGTCACTGAATGTCATTCTTTGTTTCAGGAAGCATGTTAATCTAGCAATAAAATAATGTGCACTTACACACAAATGAAACAAAAAAATGGCATAAATGCCACAACAGATGTGTAAATAAAGGATGGGAGCACATAGAAAAAAGATAATTCTGAATGAAGTATTAGAAAGTTTGTGGAAGAAATTTATGTCGGTGGGCCCCACGGGTGACTTACGTGAAACGGGGAGGAGAAAGACGGTCACTTTCTCTCCAACCGCCTCTAACACCCGGGACCCAGGGTTACTGGGTTCTTGTCTCGCTCGCGGAAAAGAATTTCAGGAGTAGACAAGCAGTGAAGTAGCAGATTTTATTTTAGAGGGTCTTAGGGAAGGAGGAAGGGATAAGTGGAAAAGAAAAACCAGTAGGAGTAACGCGCTCAAGAAAGAACACGGGCTCCTCCGAAGATGGAGAGAGCTCTACCCACATCCTAGCACTGGACACAAAAGCATGAAAGTACACATCACAAGGTGGGGAGATGCGGGCGACACATGTGCTCGGGTACCACATGTGCTTGGCCACATGGGCACAAGCAGCACAGGGGCTCAGGCAGCATATGCGCGCACTTCCTTTGTTCAAGGTGGCCTTTGTAGGGTTTCTTCAACCTGCCCCCACGTGGGGGCCTCTTCCCAGGTAAAAGTCCGTTGCTAAGGAGGTTACCAGGGAGGTTGGGAGTGGTGATGGTCTTCTTTAGGCTGGATCATATTTTAATCAGATTAAGGGAGAGGTCGATAGAATTCAAGGAACTTCATGGGGAGGGGTCCAACCTCCTCAGGGTCTGGAGAAGGTCTTATCAGGTCTGTTTTCTGTATCCACAAGGTGGGTCAGACTCAGGATTCTCCTTCCCAGAGACTTTGTTAATCTGTTTCATTGCCAAAGGCCTTTCCCTATCTACCGGCCTACATCATATTGATCTCTGAAGAACAAGAAGGAGTCAAGAACCATGACTTCCAAACAGGTTGCTATACCCCACAGAGTGAACCACTGTTGTATGTTTTTTATTTTATTATACTGTATGGGGAATGGAATGGTTTGGACTTTGAGGGCCACACCTGTTAATGCTCAAAAGGTGATTCCGGTGGTGTTTGGGAACCATGTGGTGCTGAGAATTGAACCCGGGTCTCTCGCATGCAAAGCATGTGCTCAACTCCTTGAGCTGTCATCCTGAACCTTATTTTATTTTTTAAATAGAGACTTTCCAAGGAGTGTTGGGACCACTTCCTGTGACACATATCCAGAAGGTACAAGACCTGATGATTCAGTGCATAGATAAGTGGTTCAAGGTGTAGGGGCTGGGGCTGGGGGTATTATAGCTATCCCTGCAGTGTTATGATTAGCCTGGCAGTACTATGGTTATCCCGGCAATGCTGGGGAGCACACAGGGCCAGTAATTAAACTTGGGATCACATAAATGCAAAGATGTGCTCTGTGTTCTGCCCTTTGAACTATCTCCGTGGCCTGTTGTTCTGATGTCTAAAAAGAGCTCACCGAAGAGCATGCACCTTACTTCTACTTTGCCTTTCAATTCTCAGCATCACCAAAAAAATTTTTTTTAACTGTCACTGTCACTGTCATCACGTTATTCATTGATTTGCTCAAGCAGGCACCAGTAATGTCTCCATTCATTCCAGCCCTGAGATTTTAGCAGCCTCTCCTTATTCATCTTTCCCAATGATCGGAGGCTCTTTTCAGGGTCAGTGGAATGAGACCTGTTATTCTTACGATATTTGGCATATCGAGTCCGATGAGCTTGCCAGGCTCTTCCATGTTTTTTTTTTCTGTAGGGGTACTAATTTTTTAATTCTCGGCACTGTGTTTTCTAATACTGTTAGCGGTAGGTTTCCATACATATACTATCCCTTTCCATACTCTCCTCGAAGTGTTCACTTCCCTCCACCATGGTCCCAGTGTTCCCCAACCCCACCCCCCACGATCCTAATTAAGCCATATTTATTCTTTATTTCGTCATTATAAAGTGAGTTTCTCAGTCCACTCATTATAAAAGACAAAGGACTTGTCTACTGAAAGCTTTTACAATTTTATGGACTTGATCTGTATACCAAAAATGAACATGTTTTATCAAGAAAGCAACATTTGTGGAAATATTTATTGTAGAAAATGGTGTCTGGAAAACACAGAAGTCTAAACTGAATCATGATCATGTGATTGCCTACTTTTTCATCTTTTTAAAAATAATGTAACTTTGCTTATACATGTGATACAAGTTTACTTGTCAGAAAACACTAAGCCTCTTTATCTTGACTTTTCTCAACAGGCTTGTAATGACTCTTAGGATGCTAAGATGTTCATCTCTAAAGCAAATTTGGGCTTTTCCCCTACTAATAACACTATTCTGGCTTATAATCTGAAGGTACCTTCCTCACTTCTTTATATACAGTAGAGTGATGAAACAAATTAAGACTTAGGAGGAAGGATCCAGAACAGCGGAGCTAGAGAGCTAATCACCAGGCACACTCTTGGGACATGGGAGCCCCAGAATTGATCCCCAGCACTACAGTGTGATCACCGTACTAGGAATCAAACCTCCCAGCCCCTAACCTGTACCACTGGGTATGGTCCCCAAGCCAAAAATTAACAAAAGAAAAAAATATATACGAGCTCAGTCACTGTTTAAAAATTTGTTAAATATTAACAAATGCTTCCTGACTGTGGGAGATACCAAACAGAAATCAGGGTGGGAATATTTGTGAAATAGACTCACCTGCAGAGAGTTCAGAATGAAATGGGTTCTTGTGTTCTGGAAGTTAGGACATTCAAGCCTATCTCTTGCAGTGTATTGAGTTTGGCGAACTTGGAAGTTTTCACTCCAGCTAAAACCTTGGTCTTATCCATCTAACACATATGCATGTGCAGACCTGCACACATATGCACACCAGACCTGTCCCTCAGAGCACAGCTGTGGGTTCCGTGATCAGCAGGTGTAGGATATCATTGGTTTGTCCTTTCTCCCTTGCCACAGAGTTTGGGCTTATCTGGTAATAATCTCTAAACAATTTTAGACAACATTGGTATGTCCTGTTCCCCTTGCCACTAGGAGCTTAGGTATATCGGTCACGCCCATCAAGGTGCTCCTGAGTCACTCCCTTTCCTTTGTCTATCTGTAACCACTTCTATGCTCTCTTCCCCAACCATTTAATCAGCTTTTTCCTTAATCAGACTCTGTTAATTTGTAAGGTCAGACCTTTATAGGACAATGAACTTGTGTTGTAAGTTAATATTGCCTTGCTCCTCTCCTCGTGTCTTTTGAATAGTTTACTTTAAAACAATTCTTTTTTGTATGGACAAAGAAAGACAGTTGTTAATATGCTTTGGTAACATGGGGTTTAATTGGCTTCAAATATTATTCACTTCCAGGCATCTGCTTTCTCGACTTAAGCCTCAGCTGCCCTTATTTCCTAGCACCCCCAAAAGCAGCGTCTCGACAAAGAACGGGACAGACCCGGTGAGTTATGTGCTACCCTGGCATCGAGATGGGCCTGGCTAAAGTGCCTAATGCTTAACTATATGTTAAGAGCTTGGTCATGGACATGTCATGTCATGATCCAAAAGCAACGACGAGACTAGTGATGTCGGTGGGCCCCAAGGGTGACTTAGGTGAAGCGGGGAGGAGAAAGACAGTCACTTTCTCTCCAACCGCCTCTAACACCCGGGACCCAGGATTACTGGGTTCTTGTCTCGCTCACGGAAAAGAATTTCAAGCAGAAAAAGAATTCCAAGTAGACAAGCAGTGAAGTAACAGATTTTATTTTAGAGGTTTTTTAGGGCAGGAGGAAGGGATAAGCAGGAAAGGAAAAACAGCAGGAGTAACACGCTCAAGAGAGAATTCGGGCTCCTCCGAGGGTGGAGAGAGCCCCTACACACATCCTAGCACTGGACACAAAAGCATAAAAGTACACATCTCAAGAGGGGAGATGCAGGAGACACATGTGCTCGGGCACCACATGTGCTCAGCCACGTGGGCACAAGCAGCACATGGGCTCAGGCAGCATATGCACGCACTTCCTTTGTTCAAGGTGGCTTTTATAGAGTTTCTTCAACCTGCCCCCACGTGGGGGCTTCTTCCCAGGTAAAAGTCCGTTGCTACGGAGGTTACCAGGGAGGTTGGGAGTGGTTTAGGCTGGATCACATTTTAATCGGATTAAGGGAGAAGTTGAGGGAGTTCGAGGAACTTCATGGGGAGGGGTCCAACCTCCTCAGGGTCTGCTAAAGGTCTTATCAGGTCTGTTTTCTGTATCTACAGGGTAGGTCAGTCTCAGGATTCTCCTTCCAAGAGACTTTGTTAATCTAAGTTTCATTGCCAAGGGCCTTTCCCTATATACCTGCCTACATTATATTGGACCCTGCTAGGACCCTGGTCAGACCAATCTGGCCTGAGCACTGTAGCCTGAGATTGAGATGACTCCAGGAGAGCAATTCTATAAGCTTAATGCATCTCTTGCTGTGTCCATACAAAATGTTTGATATTATGAATGCTTATATGTTAGTTGGACAAGGAGAGGAGAAACACACCCATGGGACTCGGCTCTTGGGGCGGGTCATCCTGCTGAAAGAGAATCTGTCCTAGAAGAAGCATCCCCTGAAGGAAAGAATTTTACCCCTATTGTGTAAGCCCCAACCCCTCATTCTTGGGGATTTAAGTAGGCTGAAAGAGTGGGCTGGGGGCCAGTCCCAGAGCCAGATCTGGAGAAGCTAGACTGAGATCCAGAGGAGAAGGAGAATGAAGTAGCATGGGGGAGGAAGAAGCAGGAGGAGAATCAGAGGAGAATGGAGATGGGAATGGAATAAACTGCAACTGAGACCAACCAGCCTGGGTCCGTTCATTCCTTCCTTCGCTTGCCTCGTCATCACCATCAACCTCCCCGGGGTGGGGGGAGCATCTGGAGACTACCGAACGCAGGCCGCGGGAGAGATAGAGTGCTGATGCCCTGAGCCCAGTGTGGTGCCCTCTCTCCTCTTTTTTGTGTGTTTACACAAGCAACACTGAGTCAGCCCACCTCAGACCGATACTTAATGTGCAAGAGATATTTTCAAGTGCTCTCCCGTTGTGGACTAAGCCTCCTTCCTGCAGCTGCTGAACCTGTTATCACCAGCAGCTCTGGAGGCATCATTGCCCTTTGGTCTCTCTGTCCTTTGTCCATCCCAGTGTACCAGTCCTGTGGGTCAAAGACCAGCAATGCTCTCCTAGTGAACCTGACAGTTTTTCCCAGCATGTCCCTGTCAGCCTCTCCATCCAAAAGCCAGAGCTAATGTTCAGAAAGTTTGCAGCCTTGACTGATCCTCTTGTGAAATTTAGTCGTTTTGACAATTTCCTAATAAAGTTCCAGTAATTAAACTCTCAGCTGCCAGAAGTCCTCATTACTCAATATTTTCTTATCTTATTTCCGAGTTTAATAATTAAACAGGTACAAGAGTTAAAAAACAAAGAAGGGGGAAGAACATGTAAATGTTTTCTCATGTCTAAAATCTACATGTATTGAATAATCCGCCTTATGTATGTCAGGCACGAAAGTACCAAAGCAGAAATTGTCAACACTCACTATCTTGCAATGCAGGGACAGTTGAGCAAAATGGCTGTTATTTTTGTGGCCGGTCGAAATTGGGCAGTTCCGTCTAGACATGTATTTTGGTCCATAGAGATTTATCATGCATATCTTCCAATAAAACCTTGACAACAATTAGAATTATTGTTAGCAAGCAGATCGTTGATTCTAAAACCATGCGTTGTCTAATATGGAAGTTCATAATTGGCCTGCAAGATAGCACAGGGCTTAGGGTGCCTGCCTTGCACACAGCTGATGGCAGTTTGATCCCGGCACCCCATAGGGTCATCTGAACCCAACCAGCAGTGATCCCTGAGCCCAGAGTCAGGAGGTAAGTCCTGAGGATAAGCTGATTTGGGCCCCCCCAAAATCAAAACCAAAAAGAAGCGACACCTAAGAGCCACCCCAGAGCATGCATCAACTATGGAAATCTCACAGCACAGACGGAGGAGGTGAGGCTGAAACCTAGTGCCCTGCCCACTCCCGTGGAGCATTTTCAACAGTGAGGAACCAATAAGAGAGAGTCATACTTAGGAAAAAGAGTGAAGGCATGGACATGTGCCCTGAGCAAAGCTCCCTCTCTTTCCAAGTTTAAGCTTCCACTCCACTAGGACTTACCTGTCTGTGGGCCAAGTATGCTCCTGTGGCCACAAATCTCAGCCTCTGTCTCAGTAGCCAAAGCGAGGGAAGCAGAACGAGGACAGACCCAGTCCTGAGCCCCAGGACTCTCCACCTGCCTTCATCTCTCACCGACCTCTTGATCCAGGTCCAAGGTAGCGTTACCATCCCGCCCCTTAAGAACGCAGAGGCCAGATCTGCCAAAGCTTTGTGCAGATAACAAAACTCTTTTACTCTCCATGAATAAACATGAGAGAAAATGTGTGGAAGGGAAAAAAAAAGCTTAATTATGAGTCTTTGGAACTGCCTAAGATTATGTGCCTTTAATGGCTGGGTGATTTTGAAAAGAAAACTTGCAAATTGAGTTGCACCTGAAATAATAAAAAGTTTTCCAATTAATTGCCTCTTCACATTACCCTATCAATAAGCATGAGTTGCATTCCAAGACCAGGACAGGAGATCACAACAGCCCTTATCCACAGGCACCTTAGTCCTTTTATTTAGGGGGTGGGAGGGAGGTGGGGTATGTGGGAAGGTTTGGTTTGGGGTCATATTGATAGTCTTGGGAGATTATGCAGTGTTGAGATTATGCAAATCTGACCCTGCCCCAGACAAAGCATGTGCTCTGCCTTTTGAGCTATCTCTCAAAAGCTATCTGGCACTGCCAGTCTTTTTTTTTTTTTTTTTTGCTTTTTTTTTGGGAGGAAGGGGGTCACACCCTGCCATGCACAGAGGTTACTCGTGGCTCTGAACTCAGGAATTACTCCTGGCAGTGCTCAGGGAACCATATGGGATGCTGGGATTCGAACCTGGGTCGGTTGCGTGCAAGGCAAATGCCCTACCCGCTGTGCTATTGCTCCAGCCCCTCCAGACAGTCTTAATTGTGGCAGAAGGTTAGGGCTCTTAATAAACACTTGCCATATTAGTTTTCTGCCACCAAACTGTGGAAGAAATGTATAAACTAGCTGAATGCCAGGGGCCATGACTCAGTCAGGCAGATCCCCCAGAGCTAGATTGCTTCCCTGGGTGGTGTCTCATCACCTAACTCTCTGGGAACCTGCAGAGGAAGAGGACGAGCTGCTCCCAAGGTCACAGTGACTGGGTAAGCTGGGCAAAGATCGCTCTGGTCCCTGCCAACTGCTTCCTAGTCAATCATTTTCATACGAATGAGACATAGTGAACACCTGTTCTTCCCAGTTACTTTCAAATGTTCTTCCACAGCATCCCCCCAGAAACCCTCGGAAAAGCTTTATTATTAACTTTGGTTTTCAGAAAAGATTCAAGTCATTCACTAATAAAACATTAAAAAAAATTGAAAGAAAGATTCAAGTCTCCAAGAGGCTGAGAAATTGAGAAGAATGAAGAATATTTCTGTCATGAAATTTCTACACCTTGACAGAGATTTGTTTTACTCAGATTTACATATTTCTCAAGATTAAGCCAATTCTACATTTAAGATGGGTTCATATTACTATAAGTTGTTTTGGGTTCTATTAATTTTTTTACGGAGGTAACATTGGTAAAGTACAATTTCACAAATCTTCAAATGCATGTTACCATACAAACATACCACCAAAGTACCAGTGTCTCCCCCAGCACGGCCCACCATCTCAGCCCCCCAACTTTCTCCTCCTCTAATCTAGTTCTGTGGTCTGAAGCCACAGCTTTGTTTTGGTTGGACTTTGTCTGTTCTCTTGTTTTATTTCTTTCTATCCCACATATAGGTGAAATCATCTTGGATTTGCCTTTTTCCCTTTTGACAGTTAGTTTGGTATCGCCCTTTAAATTCCATCCAAGTATTTCCATTTAAAATAGACCTAAGGGGCTGGAGGGAGGGAAAAAAATAAAATAAAATAGACCCTAAGCTTTACTGTCTAGGATTTCTTTATAAGACGCTGCTGGTCTAGAAGATTGAGCAGTGTCTAGGCCAGGAATAACCAGTTCAATGGCTAGGTCAAGTCATCACTGTGTGGTGAATGGGTCTTTGAAAGACACAGTATTATCATGACATAGAAAATTAATAAACCAGTGAAAGACAAGCACCAAGGGCTGGATGGGGTCTTGTGCAAAATAAGGAAAAGTGAGCATCGAGGGAGAAAGATAGAGAAGGAAAACAGGAGACTTAAGGTGTACCTACAAACAAAGGTTCTAAATAACAAGGGAAATGAAATGCAAAGAGAAGTAGTGCATGGAATCAACACTAAAAGCATAAATCCAACCCAATTTATAGAATTGATTATCTAATAAAATATATAATTAATTAATTATGTATAAAATTAGTCTTTTAGAGAAGACTGATACAGAATTTAAAATTTAAAAGTGCTTTAACTATTTGAATTGTATTTAAAAAACTAATAATATGGCTCAGTGATACTGTACCTGCCTTGCATGTGTGAGGTCCTGAGTTTTATCCCTGTACCACAAAATAATTAAAGTAAGAACAAATTATGTTTTTAATTTAAATAGTCTTCAGATCATATAAATAGTATTAAATATTTAAATAATAGTATTTAACTTGTATTTACTTTGCATATCTACTTTGAAGATTCTAAGCAAAAGCTTGAAAGAAACTTATCTACAAAAAATTAAATAATAAAATGTAAAATCATATTTTAAAATTATATTAGACTCATGCTTTAAAACATAGATATAAAAATGAACAAAGGTGAAAAAGAATCAGATGTAAATATTGGGAAAGATTTAGATATTATTGGAATAATTTTAAATAGCAACCTGAATTAACTATGTAGTCTAAACTATCACGAAGAGTGACTACGTGAATTTGAAGATTGTGCTAAGAGACTCACTCAGAACTCAGCATCTGGAGACACAGGTTTCATGGTTTTGAAAAAAATGAAAGGACAATTATAAGACATGGAAGGCAAATCTTTCCTGAAGTCTTAAGGAACCTTAAAAGGGATCAGCAGAGATATAATAACTGAAGAAGTAATAAAGTGATTTTTTTCAAAGTTGAAGAACTATCTAAATCCTCTGATCAAAATTACATTCTGTGTACTGAGGAAGATAATAAAAAATGATTCCTTATCCACACCAGAGGCATAGATTTGAAAGACATCAAAGATAAAGATAATCCTTTAAAAGTCATCCAGTAGAAGGACAGCTGACTTGTAGCTGACTTGTAGCGAAACAGCTACCCAAAGAGAAGATTCCTATCATACTCTGAGGGGAGGGGGGCGGGAAGTGGGGTGTCAGAAGGTAAAAGAAGATTGTGGTAATAGAATGTTAGATTCCTCTAAAGTAGAGCAGAATAACATTGTTGTCAGGTGGTATAGGGCATAGAAGAATTTGCTACCAACAGATCTTTGCTATTGAAAAATAGGAAATTTTTGAAATACTGCTTCAATAAGAAGAAATGGATACATTTATATCTAAATCAACCCAAAGAAGAGACATAGGATACAAACAATGATAAAAATTTGTCAGTAAGTGTATTTTAAGGTTGCTTTTTGTGTGTGTTGAAAGTTAGTCAAGACTAGAGAAATGGTCCCTGTTAAGAAACATGCCTTGGGACTGCCAACCGGAGTTCAATCCCCGGCATCACATATGGTCCTCCCAGCACCTCCAGGAGTGATTCCTGAGTGTAGAGCCAGGAGTAAGCTCTGAGCATTGCTGGGTGTGACCCAAAAAAGCAAAAGTATAAAAAGAAAGAAAGGAAGAGAGAAATAAAGGAAGAAAGAAAGGAAGAAAGAAAGAAAGAAAGAAAGAAAGAAAGAAAGAAAGAAAGAAAGAAAGAAAGAAAGAAAGAAAGAAAGAAAGAAAGAAAGAAAGAAAGAAAGAAAGAAAGAAAGAGAGGAGAGAGAAGAAAGAAAGAAAGAAAGAAAGAAAGAAAGAAAGAAAGAAAGAAAGAAAGAAAGAAAGAAAGAAAGAAAGAAAGAAAGAAAGAAAGAAAGAAAGAAAGAAAGAAAGAAAGAAAGAAAGAAAGAAAGAAAGAAAGAAAGAAAGAAAGAAAGAAAGAAAGAAAGAAAGAAAGAAAGAAAGAAAGAAAAGAGGGAGGGAGGGAGGGAGGGAGGGAGGGAGGGGGGAGGGAGGGAGGGTGGAGGGAGGAAGGAAGGAAGGAAGGAAGGAAGGAAGGAAGGAAGGAAGGAAGGAAGGAAGGAAGGAAGGAAGGAAGGAAGGAAGGAAGGAAGGAAGGAAGGAAGGAAGGAAGGAAGGAAGAAAAGAGGGAGGGAGGGAGGGAAGGGAGGGAGGGTGGAGGAAGGAAGGAAGGGAGGAAAGGTGCCTTGCACGTGGTCAATCCCTGTTTGATCCCTGGCACAATATCAACACTTCTAGGTGCAGCCCTGGAGAAATCCTGCACATTACAGGGTGTCCTAGAACTCCCTCAAAAATATTTGTGTGTGCTCAAAAATATTTGTGTGTGTATATATGCACAATGTTTATATACATAAATAAATAGCAATTGTGTCTTTGCTTTATATCATTTTGATTTATAAAACTTTCATAGGATTCTGGGATACAGTGCAAAATTTAAGGCACTTGCCTTGCATGTGCCATATCCTAGTTTGATCTGCAGCATCACTAGGGTGATTCCTGAGCACAGAGCCAGGAATCAGCCCAGAGCACAGATGGATATGGGAAAAAAACCCAACCTGCATCCAAGGCAAACATCCTACCTACTGTATTATCTCCCCAGTCCCCAGAAGAATCTTTTAAAGTGATGACTCTGTAGTCCTTCACACAAGCTCTCCTCAGTCTTTTCTCAGGCACAGTTGAGAACTTCACCTTCTATGTCTTCATCTAAGTTGAAATGTAGAAAAGGGCAGAAGCAGAGTAAAACACTATGGGGACTGCTGGAGCCCCGTCAGCATGGGTGATAATCCATGAACTCCATGACTAAGGTTCATCAATGAACCCACGTGGTCCTACTCTATTACTCTCCTGTTATTCCTTACCTTGTCTTCCAGCAGTTAAATATTTTCTATTGCCTAAGCTAAGAGCAATTCTCTTTATCTAAACTAAGAACTAAGAATTCAACTCTACATCCTCTAAAGAACAATAATACTTTCTTCTTGAAGATGGAAATGGAAATAACATTGATTGACCTGCAGAAATGAACAGGCCATTACATTTTAACCAGGGTGTAAAGAAGGCTCTTATGTAATCAGCTCTCTAAACCCTTCTCTTTAGAGAATTTCAGTATACAGAAAATTGCTGTTGGGATGAAGCCGTATAGTTTTGGAGTCCTTATCGTCCTTGTGATCTTCTGTGAACATCATGTCTTCGCATTTCAAAGGTAAACCAATATAGTTCTGGATGGTGGTGGACCTTTTCCCCCTCTTTTTTTGAGCTGCATGGAATCCAGTCAATGCCTGAAACTAGGGAGCAAAATGTTCAAGTTTAATGTTAAGCGACATCTCTCAGAAATGTCCCACTTGCTTTGGCAAGTGTGAGAATGCAGTATAATAAGGGTCTTGTTAGACATAGGGTCTGTCTTTTGTGTTATCTGACTTTGTTTTTATTACTGGGAGAAACTTGGATTTATAGATATTCTATAGTTGTGGAGATGACAGTGATTATTTACTCCCTCACATGTATTTACAAAAGATAATTTCTTTTCCTCTTGTATTTGGAGCATATTAAGGAGAATATAGTAAAAGTAACAAATAGAAGTTTGGGGCTGTGCAGAATATAAAAGAATAATTTGTTATAAAAGCACATACATGAACATGTCTAATTTTTAAGTAGTGTAGTAGAGTTCTTAGAATTTCATACTACAAACCACTTAAAAGAATACTTATGAAATCATGCTTTGACATATACAGTGTGACTAGTTTCAACTACATGTAATTTTATAATTTATTTCCTAGCAAATGGTTAGTCTTTAAATTTGTCTTTGGAACTGTCTTACTTTCTCTTTTATTTTGCCTCTACGATCCTTTTTTTCTTTGGTTATCTCTGAGACAGTATTTTTCCCCCTTCATATTAGTGAGTGGCAAAGAGAGAAAATATATACTTGGTAAGGGAAAATTCTGCACTTCTCTGCAAAATCTCTAAGCCAAAAAGAGCCATAGGAAGGCATTTAAGAAAATATAATGTGCATTGTAAGATATTTGCATACTAGCACTAGCTATAGAGGAGTGATTCTTTTTTTATCAGTATTATTGTCTTGTATTGTTACTGTTAGACATTACTGGTGCCCAATTGAGCAAATTGATGAGCAATGGGATGACAGTGATACAGTGATACAGTGATTGTCATATAGAAAGCTGCAAACTCCATATTAAATTGTTATTAAACTGACAATCTGATAGAATAATTAGAGGAATACCTTTATGTTTAATAAATAAATCATATGTCAATAAGTTTTAAATCCTTATTAGTTTTAATACCCTGTAACTTGGTGATTGGCTTTAATGAAGATTAAGGAAGAGAGAAGGAAGAAAACTGATGTCCACATGTAACCTGGGACCTAGATCGTATCTATTTCTTTGACAGAGACAAATAATGGTTATTTAGCAACTGTGTTGTTCGGTACACTGGGCTAGGCACTTTGAAATGCTACCTCATATGGCACTTCTAATCCTACAGCATAGGAATCTTTGTTTGCAGCATACAGAGGTGGAAACTAATACTCAGGAAGAATAAACCTCTCATCCGAAAGGAAAGATTAAGGTCAAGTTAAAAATTCAACCCATTTAGCTTCATATCAATTCTTTTTCACTAGAAAGCATTGCCTCTAAAATAGCTAGAGGACCAGAGTGATATTACAGGGGGTAGGGCATTTGCCTTGCATGCGGCCAACCTGGATTCGATCCCTGGCATCCCCTATGGTCCCCCAAGCACTGCCAGGAGTGATTCCTGAGTGCAAAGCCAGGAGTAAGCCCTGAGCATTGCTGGATGTGACCCAAAAAAGCCAAAATAAATAAATAAAAATAAAATAGCTAGAAATTGTATCCATTGTGAGATTAGTTGTTACTATTTTTGGCATATCAACACGCCACGGGTAGCTTGCCAGGCTCTGCCGTGCAGGTAGAATACTCTCGTAGCTTGCCATGCTCTCCGAGAGGGACAGAGGAATCAAACCTGGGTCAGCCGCATGCAAGGCAAACACCCTACTTGCTGTGCTATAGCTCCTAGCAAATCGATGAACAACAGGACAACAGTGCTACAGTGCAGCTAGAAATTAGAAAGGGAGGAGGAAGGGAGTAATCACAGTGAATATGTGAAGAAGACAGACCTCAATGTGACTTGGAAGAGAGGTGGGGGGTCAGAGGTCACACTTAAGGTCCTCTCTTGTGGCAAATCTATTTTTTCTATAGTGGGAGGAGGACACACCCTGTGGTGCTCTGGTTACAGACCACAAAAGTGACCTCTGTCAGTGCTCAGGGAGCACATGTGGTGGTGCCAAGGATTGAACTGGGGTCAGTTGCATGCAAAGCAAATGCCTTAATCTCTGTACTATCTCTCCCACCCAGTGTCAAGTCTAACCATGGCCTTAGTGCCAGCCCTGCAGAGCACCAACACAGCTATTGCTAAGCTTGGGGAGCTCACCTGCTGTCTGCCATCTGCATTATATTGTGAATAAATCATTAGCAGGTTATACCAAAAGCTTGTTCATGCTGCTTAGAAATAAGGAAGCACATAACAACTTATTGGGACTCAACATTATGCAAATAAAGGAAAAGGATACAACAAAAATCGAGAAGAAATGACTAAGAACATTCCCCCTCACACAATATTCTTCTTTCTGATGTTTGCATCTTCTTATACTTTGAACTCTGATTGACTCCACTGATGTTAAGAGAGGAATGAGAAGATGACTACTTTTTTTTTTGCTTTTTGGGTCACACCCGGCGATGCACAGAAGTTACTCCTGGCTCATGCACTCAGGAATTAGTCTTGGTGGTGCTCAGGGGACCATATGGGATGTTGGGAATCAAACCCGGGTAGGCCGCATGCAAGGCAAACGCCCTACCCACTGTGCTATCACTCTAGCCCCTTGACTACATTTTAATGAGACAGCATCATATAGGAAATGTTTAATACTTTGACTCTATTATGATGATGTCTATATATAGGGCCAGGAGAGGAGGCTGTAGCTTTGTGGACAGATGGACATCTGATCTCTTAGTCCTATCCTCCACTAAAAATAGTATTACAGGCCCTTTTTGTGAGTAAAAGTCTTTTTCTTTTTTTTTTTAACCAAATGTTTCTGAGTACAGCTTTTCTAGGAACGCTCTATTACTGAAGCTAAAAGGGAAATCTAATTTCATTCAAGGCAGCAGTCTTTGATGAATTATTTCTGGGGGCGAGAATATAACCCCATGGAAAGAGAACTAATAGTCTGGCTTTATCCGAAAGCTGTTCCACGTTATTGTTTTCTTGTCACGATCATTTTCCTAATAACATTTTGTATTCAGGCAATCTTTTGGTGGCTTGATTTGTAGGTACATTTTGATAAATCTCGTCAGTGAAATGCCCTGGAACCAGAAAAACAAACAAAAAAAAGTTTTAAAGACATAAAATTCAGAACAACAACAAAAAAAAGAATGGCAGCAGAAAAACAATGTCCATAGTTGCTTGCATTTAAAAGCCAAACCCTATAAAGAATACAAATAAATTCCTCCGTGAGTCTTGTCCAGAGTCATTAATTGCATTGTTCTGTGATTATCTAAGTGCAGTCTGGCAGCTGAGGCACTTACTGTGAATTGGGCCTTGAGCAAAAGGAGGAAGAAAAGGAGGAAAAGAGAGTGGAGAGCGTATAGAGGTTAAGGATAGCAGCTTCTAAATTATTAAAAGATTCCAGGAAATGCTCCTTCTGTTGACTTCATAGACTATCTGCCACCTGGAGACCAGTGCATTCTTTTTCACTTAGCTTCCACTGATATATTATTTTCATCTTCAAGAACAGGGCACCAGTGGTCTTAAAACAATGTAATGGTTAAAACAAAATTGCAGCCTTGGGCCACTTTTCATTGTTCAAAGGCATCTTGCCAGCCTTTTAAATTCAAAATTAATCTTTCAGGACTGTGTCAGATGAACACAATTGTGTTCTTAGAGGGAAAGCAAAGAAGGAAATGCTGCCTCGGTGCTGAAAATTCAGAGTCTTGGGGCCGGAGTAGCTCCACACCTCAGCTAATTATTTAAGAGGTTGCCTTGGGCAATTGACCTCTCCTCTCTGAACTTTCAGTTTACTTTTTGTGTATGTGTAATGTGACTTGTTATTTCACTATGGTTGTACTTTTTGTTCTATTTTTAGTCAAAGCTTTTTTTTTTTTTTTTTTGCTTTTTGGGTCACACCCAGCGATGCTCAGGGGTTACTCCTGGCTCTGCACTCAGGAATTACTCCTGGCGGTGGTTGGGGGACCATATGGGATGCCGGGGATCGAACCCGGGTCGGCCGCGTGCAAGGCAAACGCCCTACCCGCTGTGCTATCGTTCCGGCCCCAGTCAAAGCTTTTTTTTAATGGTAACATTAAACACTGCATTCTGTCAGAGATGCAATCAAAACAGGTCTTTAATTTTCATGTGTCATCACCTCTTACATTGTAAGTCATTAACCCTTATCCTTGCACAGACAGAAAATTCTTTGGTTTTTGTGCCTGCTGGAAGAAATAGATAATCCTGTCCCACTCTCTAACATGGCTGGAACCCAGTTCCAGAAGTGGGCAGATGACACCCCTAGCTGAACTCTCCTCTGAACCTTCCTGTGTGCACCAAAGGAAATTTGGTTCTGCTCACCTACAGCACTCATACCTCAAACCCTTAGGTAGACAGCTATTTATGTGACAACATGACAACTCTCATTGTTGTCATGAGTTGTCATCAAGTACACACTCCTGCTCTCATTGTTCACACTCTGAGTCCTTTTGAAAAATCCTCTGGGACTTGCTATGAACTAAGTTCATAGTAATCTCCACACCATTATTATGTAGGACCTCAGTACACTTGCTATGAAAACAAAAGTTCCAGATCCTGCCACATACCGTTCAATTCCTAACAGTAGCCCAAGAGTACCATCGAGACATAGACATCATGAGACCCTAACTCCAGTGGATATGGCACCAGGATCAATAGGAAAACAAAAGAACTCAGAGGTATCAACAGATCACAACAAAAGTCCATGAAGGTCCTATACATAGTTCTGTAATTACATAGTTCTGTAATCTGCCTGAAGAATCCTTTAGAAAACTATCATAGTGATACTCAATTATTTGAAAGTGACAATCAATAAACTGGAAAAGAGCCTGGTGAAAAAAATCAAAGTAACTGTTTAAAAAGAAGTAAAGGAACTAAACAATATAGTAGTAAGCCGGAAGCAATATGTTTGAAGCTGAAAAACAAGCACTACACTTGAAGGTACAGTAAACAGCACCAGCAAGAAAGAAGAGGAAATCAAAAAGAGAATGAAAAAATAATGAAGATAATGTAAGAGAGATTATTGTAAACACCAGTAGATACAATCTCACAATCATAGGAATTCAAGAAGTGGGAGAAGAAAGACTAATTGAAGAAATAATTGGTGAAAATTTACCCAACCTGAAAAGGGAGATGGGAGAACTGATCCAAGAGGCCCAAGGAATGCCAACCAGAGTAACCCAAATAAAACAACACCAAGAAATTTTGTAATTAAAATGGCTAGAATAAAAGACAGAAACAGATTTTTTACAGTCACAGGAAGAAGCTAAACTTCACATATAAGGGAAGGAAAAGTAAGATTTATAGCAGATTTCTCTCACGAAACTCTACAAGAAATAAAATATTGGAACAAAAAAGTATTGAACTAAATGAATCACCAACCAAGAATTCCAGCAAGATTGTCACTCAGAGTGGAAAGAAGGATAAAAATAAATAAAAGCTCAAACAAATAGAAATAGTAGCTGATGACATATCCAGCTCCAGTAAGAACACTAAAAGGCCACCTATGACAAGTAAATAACATAGAGCATAACTTAACAGTTAAACTTATCATATAGACATGATAACAAATCCCTTAATATCAATAATTTATCTAAATGTCAATAGACTAAACTCTCCCACAAAATGACAGAGTAGCAGGATGGATCATTAAACAAAATCCAACCTTCTATTGCTTATTGGCACACATAAAACTTCATGATAAACACATGCCCAAGTGAATGACTGGAAAACAATCATACAGTCTAATGGCATACTCAAAAACTCAATGATGACCATACTGTTTTCAGATTCAAACTAAAAATAAATAAATAATCAAATATAAAGAGGGACATTGCCTATTGGTTAAGAGATCAATAGCTCAAGACCAAGACCAATATCTCATCAATATACATGCACCAAATGAAGGTCTAAGAAAGTTTATAAAGCAACTGATAATAGACCTGAAGAGATACATTGATGGATACATAGTATTAATAGAAAACTTTAATAACCCACTCTCATCATTAGACAGAGTAACCAGACAAAATATCAATAAAGAAGAGTCCTACATGAGGAATTGGAAGAACTAGGTCTAATAGACATATTCTACCCCAAAATAGCTAAATAAATATTCTTTTCCAGTGCATGTGGAACATCTCCAGGACAGATCACATGCTGACACACAACCTGTGCATCCATAAAGTCACAAAAATCTGAAATCATACCAAGTATCTTCTCAGAGTACAAATCCAGAAAAGTAGAAATAAATCATAAGAAGAAAGTTGGGGAAATATTCAACGTTTGAAAATTAAACAATATTCTGTTAAATAATAACTGGGTCAATGAAGAAGACAAAGAAGAAATAAAAAGATTCCTCAAAACAGATGAGAATGAAAGCACAAATTATCAGAACCTTTGGAAAACAGCAAAGGCAGCACTAATGGGGAAGTTCATAACTATCCAGGCTCAGACCAGAATAAAAGAAAAGGCTTAAGTCAACAACCTAATCTTGTAGCTTGAGAAACTAGAAAAAAATAACAAATGAACCCCCAAATAAGTAGAAGGCAGGAGACAATAAAAAATTAGAGTGCAAATCAATAATAGAGGAAAACAAGATATTCATATTAAACTCTAAAGAAGCCACCCAAAACTCATAGAAATAATAAAGTAATATAGCAAGTTATCAGGCTAAAACACTAACACAGAAAAATCAGTGGCATTTCTGTATGAACATAATTAACGAGAAGGAAGATAAATTTAAAAAGACAATACCTTTCAAAATATTGTCCAAAACATCAGATATCTAAGAATCAATTTAGCAAAGAAAGGGAAAAATTTATACAGTGAAAACTATAAACCACTGCTTAAAGAAGTAAAAGACAGTAAGAAATGGAAAAATATTTCTTGTTCATGGATTGAAAAAATAAATGTCAAGTGACCTTTCTACCCAAAGCATTATAGAGATTCAACATAATCCCCATAAAAATTCCCATGACATTCTTAAAGGACTTGGAACAGGCTCTTAAAAATTGGCTATTTAAATAGCCAAAGCAATTTAAGGAAAAAAAATAGATAGGGATATTGTATTTCCCATGTACAAATTTCACTATAAAGCTATTACCAATAAAACCTGCATGATATTGGAATGAAAAGACAAAAAACAATAGACTAGAGTTGGGAGTTCTGAGATAAACTCTCAGGTTTATGAGCAATTAATTTATGACAAAAGAATTAAGTACACAAAATGGAGCAAGAAAAGTCTGTTCAACTAATGGTGTTGGGAAAATTGTATAGCCACATACTTTAAAAAATGGAATTTGAATAATATCTCACACCATTGGGCTGGAGCAATAGCTCCAGGGCGTTTGCCTTGCACATGGTCGACCCGGGTTCGATTTCTCCACTCCTCTTGGAGAGCCTGGCAAGGTACCCATGGCATATTCTATATGCCAAAAACAGTAACAAAAAGTTTCACAATGGAGACATTACTGGTGCCCACTTGAGCAAATCAATGAGCAACGAGATGACAGTCACAGTGACTCACACGATTAACAAAAGTTAATGCAAAGTGGATCAAACACCTTGAGATTAGATTGGATTCTACAAAATATTGGGGGAAAAGCCAGAAGCAGAACTCTCCAGGAAGTGGACCTCAGAGGTGTTTTCAACCAATTGACCACAGAGTTAAAGACAACAAAATAAAAATAAATAAATGGGACTATATCAAATTTAAGATTAGCTAGATTGGAAAGATTATATTAGATTAGATAGATTGGATTAGATAAATTGGAAAACCAGCAGGATCATTCTGTTGTACAAGAAAGGAGACATCCACGATATCAGCAACTATCGCCCAATCTGCCTGTTGTCCGTCATCTACAAGTTGTTCACTCAAGTCATCCTGAATAGAATAGGCAGAACACTAGATGAAGAACAACCATGTAAGCAAGCCAGGTTCTGAAAAGGATTCAGCACAATCGACCATTTCCACACAGTGACCAAGCTCATCGAAGTTTCGAGAGAGTTCAAGATGCCGCTCTGCCATCGACTTAAAGAAGGCCTTCCATTCAGTTGAGACTGAAGTGGTCTTCGAAGACCTAGCCAAAACAGAGCGTTCAAACTCAGTACATCAAGATCCTCCTCGAGCTGTATTGCGGATTCACCACCAGGATCTCACCATTCTACAAGGAAGTGATGATTGACGTAAAGAAAGGGGTTCAGCAGGGTGATACCATTTCGCCGAAACTTGACAGTGCCACCTTCGAGAACGTCATGCAACAACTGGGATGGGAAAGAATGGGAGTGAAGATAGACAGTCGGCAACTACACCACCTCTGCTTCACTGATGACATCATTCTCATAACACCAAACATTAGCCAAGTGGCACAAATGCTGGCCGACTTGGACCACGAGTGTGGAAAGGTCGGACTGCAGCTGAATCTCAGCAAAACAATGTTCATGAAAAACGAACTAGTCCCTGACATTCCATTTGCTCTCAATGGAACGAACATCTCCAAATGTAGCAGCTATGTGTACCTGGGTCGAGAACTCAACATGAGGAATGACTTGGTGCCAGAAATGCGCAGGAGGAAGAGAGCAGTGTGAAACGACTTCAAGAGCGTCAAAGAAGTGGTTAAAAGGACAAAGAACCTCCGGCTCAGGGCACATCTTTTCGACTCCACCATTCTTCCCGCACAAACATATACCTCAGAGACCTGGGCCCTATGAATACAGGATGAGAACGCTATTCAGGTCTCCCAAAGAGAAATCAAAAGAGCTGTTCTAGGAGTATCACGTTTCACTCAAGTGAAAGAAGGAATCTGGAGTTCAGACCTCCATCAACAGTCAAGAATCAGGGACGCTGTCTCGTTTGCCAAGGCATCAAAAATCAGATGGGCCGTACACTTAATGGATTTAGAGACGACCTCTGGACTAGAGTGGTTATCGACTGGATTCTACAGGATGTGAAAAGATTGCATGGCTGCCACCAACGAGATGGTCAGACTTCTTCGTCAAAACCCTGAATGACGGGCTGGAGCAATAGCATAGCAGGTAGGGCATTTGCCTTGCATGCGCCCGACCTGGGTTCGATTCCCAGCATCCCATATGGTCCCCTGAGCTCCGCCAGGAGTAATTCCTCAGTGCAAAGCCAGGTGGTAACCCCTGTGCATTGCCAGATATGACCCAAAAAGCAAAAATAACCCCACAAAAACAAAACAAAACAAAAAACCCTGAATGAACGGTTTGAGGCTCTTTCTGTTCCTGGAGCAAGCAGATATCATTGGGCTATTCTAGCATGCAACTGGGACGAATGGATATTTGCTCGAGCAAATCGAAGATCACCGGGATGACAAGTGATACAAGTAATATCAAATTTAAAAGTTTCTGCATGGCAAAAGAAATTCAAGCTATAATAAAAAAGTCTCTATATCAAATGAGAGAAAATATTTGCATGCAATAAATACATCAGATAAAGGGGTAATGTCCAAGAATGATAAAGCACCCACAAAGCTCAATGACAAAAAATTCGACAACCCCATCCAAACATGAGGATAGGATATCAACAGACACTTCCCCCAAAAAATACAAGAGAATGGCTAGTAGGCATATGAAAAACTGCTTGTTGTCATTTATTGGAGAAATAAAAATCATAATAACAAGATATTATCTCACACTGGTGTGAATGAAATATGTCAAAAGGTCTGGAAATGGCTAGTGTTTGATGGGGATGCGGTGAGAAATGAACCCTGATTCATTATTGGTGGGACTGTTATCTAGTTCAATCTCTATGAAAAGCAATATTGAGATTTCTCCAAAATATAAGAATAGAACTCCCATACAACCCAGTGATACTAATTCTTGACCTTTGTCCCCCAAATACAAGAACATTAACTTGAAAGGACATATGCATACCTATGTTAATTGCAGTGCTTAGTACAGTAACCAAGATACAGGAATAACCCAAATGTCCAACTGAATAAATGGATCAAAAGTATTAGTATCTATACACAGCAGCTGTAAGAAAGGATGAAATCATGCAATTCACCACTACATGGATTTAACTAGAGGGTATCATGGGGAATGAAGTGAGTCAGAATGAAGGGACAGATGCAGAATGATTTCTTTCTTATATGGGATATAAAGATACCTATTAAGAGAGCAACAAATGGTCAAAAGTGACAAAACTGCAGAAATGTTTCACAGAACTACAGAAGTGAGTTGACTTGTGGGGAGTGGGGCCATGAGGGTGGGGAAAGGTAGTTTGAATGGGAGAGGTTCTGGGACTTTGGAGGGAAGAAGGGACTCTGTAGTGGTTATGGTAAAGGAACAGATTGATGTATGCATGAAACTACCATTAACAGTATTTTAAATTACAGTAGCTCAATAAATAGGGGGTAAAAAGAAATAATGTTGGCTCCAAAGTAGAAGTAGAATTCAAATGTTCCCTTCGTTAGGAAAACAAATCCTTCAACCCCCCCCCCCACACACACACACACACACTCAGGAGCAAAGAAGACACCAGTCTCTGTGTCTCTCAGCTCGGGGAAGCATGTCCAGAGTCTCCCATCTTGCCTTAGGAGTCCTCCCTGTGAGATGGGGTGAGTGAAGTCACATCCCAGAACCTCACCCACTCTGGGAAAGTGGTCCTCTCAGAACCGTGACAACACTTTATAAAGAGGTAGTGTCTCTGGTCCTCACTCTTTGCACTCTTACCTGTTTTCTTTCTGCAAGTCATGGGACACAATGGCATAAAACTCATTTTCATAATATTTTGATTCGCATAAGGTGATTCCAACTGGTTGACATTTGGGTCAAGTTCGAGATAGGAAGAATGCAGCTCACTATTTGAAGTTCTTCATGTTAATGCATTTTGTGGGGGTACTTTTGCCAACACGGTTTTACTCTTACACATTTCACAAATACTTTTTTTAAAAATCACCATAGTTTTCTTCTTAAGAAAGAAAGAGATAGATGATACAGAGTTTAAGGCACACATTCTATATATGACCAACCCTGGTTTCCTGCCCAGCGGTACTTGTCCCCAAGCACTGAGAGATGTGACCCTGAAGTGTACTGCCAGGGTAGCCTGAAAAATTTCAGCTACTGCAGTGCCCTAGCAGACCAACTCCTGGTACACCCTCATCTAACAACTAACCCAGTTGGGGAAAAATGGGGAGAAATTAATAGGGCCTGGAATTTGCTTTTGCATGCATGAGTCCTGGATTCAACCCTCACCACCACAGAAAAGGGACAGTGAGGTATAGAGAAATAGAAGGAAAGGATTTGGGGCTGCAGAGATAAAGTGTTTGCTTTTCATGATTCTGACCCTAGTTTGATCCACAGATCCACATTTGGTCTCCAGTACACAGAGCCATGAGTGACACCTAAGTATTGCATGATCTGACTGCCAGATTTTTTAATGGGTAGAAGAAAATTAAAATGAACACGTGGAGAACACATTTTTTCCACCTTGATACATTTTTTTCTCCTTCTAGTGACTACCTTATTACTTTCCCCTCCTTCAGTTTCTTAGAAAAATTCCCCCAGTGTCTTACGTTCTAGTCAATACTTGACTTTCTTTAAATAGAATTGAAATGCAGCCTTTATTTGAATAACGGAGAGCTCCCTGCTTTGTAAATTATCCCTTTTCATTGTTAGTTTAAGTTGTTCGGAAATTCATGCTAAAATTAAGCATAATGATTTCGTTAAATAAATACCCACTTCTTTATATTTCATTTTATACTTATTTTAAAAGATAAATTGAGTTTGCCATTTCTGCCACCCCACCCCAAATTCTGAAAATACTGCCCTTGTGAATAGGGTGACAACCTTGCGAATAGGGTCATAATCTAATCTCAATTTTGTTAAGGTTTTTTCTTTTTTGGCTTTTTGTGTCACACCCAGCAAAGCTGAAGGGTTACTCCTGGCTCTGTACTCCTGTTATTGCTCAGGAGACTATATGGGATGCTGGGGCTCGAATCTGGGTCAGCCACGTGCAAAGCAAACACCCTACCCACTTTACTATTGCTCCAGCCCCAGATACCAATATTTAAGACTATACAAAAATGGTCCTAGCCTGCCCATTCATTCTGGTTTTATTTCCTGCCACATCCTAACTTAAGTTCCACATTTCCACCTATATTAATCCTTTGGCATTTATTGAGCTTCACTACTATATTTCCACTTATGTAACAGCACTCGTTCCAATACCTCCAACTCATCTATCCATATGTTTGCCTATTTTAGTCTTGCGCTATTCATTTCCCTATCATCTGTCAAGTCGAAGCTGTCTTAGAACTTAGGCTCAAAATAATTTTCCATGCTCTCCCTCCATCAGCCAAAAATAACTTCTGGCTTTGTATTCTTACAGTAGCATATTTATGCCACTTTTACAAAATTAAGCATGCTTCATCTCAAATAGTCATCTGTATCTGTTGCGGCCCAGTTTTACCAGGAGGCAAGCTTCAAAATAGAAATTTTCATGGAGAAAGCTTCCTGGAAAATAAACTCAGGACCAACGTTTGTGGAGGAATAAAGTGAAGAGAATTAAGCAGAGAAGCAGAACCGTGGTACAGTCACAGCAGAGGCCACTGCTGCTCTTACGGGGAGCTGGGGCCTGAATTGCCCTTGTAGGTTGCCCCTGTTGGGACATGGAGTATGGCACTAGAGCCCAAACTCATTAGTCACTGGAAGTGGACTCTAGCTGGGAAGGGGATGGCCTTGGCACATCCCTCTAGAGTCAAGGTAAAGTCTTGGAGAGGGACTCAGCTGACTGCAGCCAACACACCCAGAAATTGGGGAAAGGAAATTTCATTTCAGGATGGAAATCCCGGCAGCATAACACAGCCTCTCCCACACTGGCACCACTCAGACCAAGTTACTGCATCAAATAGTCTTTGGATTCTTCTGGAATTTTTGGCCTTTTTCTATTCCCTGAGGAAACTCACAAGAGGAACATGGAAACATGAACCGCAACCCCATAGATGTGTCAGGCCTGAGACAGGAATCAACATTCTTCAATCTGCTTCTCTGCTGTCTTTTCTCTTCTCCTCTCACCAGCACCCACCCTGGGCCATGGCCCCCCAAACAGACAAGCCTCCAAGATCTAAACCCACAATCACCTTACCCTCTTGGACTATGGCTGCTGCATTTGCTTTATTTTTAACAAAATTGGACGTGGGAGTGCCCTAGAATGCCTAAAATAGTCACTTAAATGTCAAACAGATTGTTCCCTGCTACCTTCCCTGCATGAGGGCAGCCTAGACTATCCTCTTTGCGATCAAGTTCAATTACACCTTCCAGCGCACGGTGTCCCTTCTTCCTTTCGAGGCTCACTGCAAAAGGAGACTGAAACGACCCAAGTGCACAAAGGCAGTTTTCAGTTTAATAGAACTCTTTCTGTGCCTCTGGTAGAAAGATTACTTCTCTGAACTTTTAATTAATTTGTTTAGTTGCAGTGCTGGGGATTAAATTCAAGACTTCACACATGCACAGCAAGTGCTCCATCCGTTATAGCCTCCGTCCTTACCAGATTCTTTTAAACATACAAAACTTCCTTCTTTGAAAAGGCAGCTATTAAGACGAAGCTTTCCATCTTTTAATTTGGGGGGTATTTCTTAAGCAATTTTAGACTACTAGATTCTTAAAATTTCCCTAATATGATAGACCCTGAATCTACATATTTGTTTGCTATCCTTGGGAGAATATATGTCTTTCAAGATCTCCAATCTATTTGTCATTTCCTGCTCAGAAGAACTAGGATTTGCATGATGTTCTTGTCATAGTAGAAAGGAAATCCAAATGGGCTAGTTCAGTTTAGACTATATTCTGACAGAGTCGGAAATTGAATATTTGTCATATTCCCCTCTTATTTCCAATTGATGGTATATGTAAATGTATGCTGATGTCTCTCTCAATTTGAATGAGCCCTTACTGAGTTTTTTTCTGATAGGAATGCAAATGGTTGAATGCAAAAGTCCCTCAAATAAAGTCATTGTGTTTAATGTCATTTCATCATAATGCTAATGAGGAAAAAAAAATCCCAGAGTTTCACAGCTTTTTTGTCTATCACACTCTTTTCAGGAAAAAATATCACTCAGTACATCCCTGAAAAAAATACCATCTTTAAGTGAACAAACAGAATGCACACCCCCACCCCCTCAGTAGCATCCAGTGCTATTGCCCTACTGGATTGTTCCAGTAGCCCCCAACTGGAAGGGACAATGTCACCAACTTTGGGAAATACTGCACACACTTTCCTTTCTGTTGGTTGGTTTGGGGTTTTTTTCCACACTCAGCTCCGTGCTGTGAGGAGTGCTGAGGGTAGTGGTCAAGGTAGTGTGAGGGATCAGGACTGAACACAGACCTTCTGCTTGCAAAGCAAGTGACCCAGCCATTGAGCTATCATTTTGTCCTCTGTAAAGGTTTTTGATTATTCCAGAGTCTTATCTAGTAGGATCAGACTCCTCATTTAAGGAAGAGAATCCATGCCTCAGAACCAAATCAGGGTCCTAACACTAGGAAAAGGTTTATGACTTTTGATTGGGATGGCTATCCAAAGCCTATGTCTTTATTCATCCTTGATTTGCTTTGATTCTCTAAAGATTGAGCAACATCTTCATTGGCTACATATCTATTTTGTCCCTGAGGACTCTGTGTTCTCTTCACTAGGTTTTCTGGAAGTCAGGGTCCTCTGGCTGCCACTCTGACCTTCCCTTCAATTGTGCCAACTCTGACTTATCCACTGCCAGCTGCCTTCTCGGTCACAGTGAACTCATCATTCCCATTGATATCAGGGAGCTCTGCAATGTTATTTCCCACTGTCAACCCTCAAGAACTCCCGTCTCCCATCCGGGTTCTCTCAATCAGTGTCCAGAGACAAGAGAGGTAGCACCGAGGATTAGGCTCTGCTTATGGTTGCCCAGTTCCTGCCAAGAGAGCACTCTATGGATATGATGCTGGATAGTGATGGATAATGACCAATCATAAAGGATTTGGGCAGTGTGACTCAGGTGGCACAGCTAGGACCAGGGTGGGTCTCCAGCACCACAGGGCTTGCTGCCCCACTCAGAGCTGTGGGTATATCCCTGGTGGCTCCTGATCACAGGGTGTTCCTCCCAAAGAAAACCATAAGAGAAGGCAATGAAAGCAGGTAGATGACATTTGCGATGCATATACTTGGGAAAAAAAAGGGTTAGTATCCAGATATAAAAATAACATTCTAATACCATTATAAAGACTATTATAAGATTATTTCAGCAAATTGTCCCAAAAGTAATTGGCTGAAAGTTAACTACTCATTAGTACATCAGATAATTAAAAATAAGGTCACTAGTGGACTCCATTTCACAGTCATTAGGTAGAAAGTTATATTGTCCAATGTTAGCATGGAGGAGGAATTATGTATCTTTTGATTACTCGTAAAAAGATGAAGAAAAAGTTTGAGAAATAATTTGAAACTATTCTATGAAACTAAAATTGAGACTACCCCTATGAATTACCAATTCCTTTTGTTGATGAGTTTTTTTTTTTCAATTAGCTTAAAACTATTTTTTCAGGAGGAAAGAGAAAGCACAGCATTCTGAGTACATTGGAGACCTGGGTTTGATGCTTTCATGGTCCTTCTGAGAAGCACCAGGGTGATCTCCAAGTATATAGTCCCACTAGCACTGTAGGATGTGCCTCAAAAGCCAAAAATATGTACAAATTTGAAAAACTTGTTTCTCCAAAGCTTATGGATTGATAAGTTCTACTGCTTCAGTTCTTACCTAAACTTGTTCATGTGTATAAGCAAATTCCTGCACAAACCACATAACAAGCTATTCCAATAAGGATATAATGTTGACAGTACATTACTGAGATGAGAATACATTTTAAAGAGAGCAAAAACAACCAGCACTGGCACAGAGGTGAATAAAAGGGAATCCTCACCCAGTGTTGGTGAGACCATTGACTGGTTCAGCCTCTATGGAAAACAGTACGGAGACTTTTTTAAAAACTAAGACCTGAGCCTCCACAAAACTGAGCAATTCCTGGGACTAAAGAGAGAGTGAAGAGGGCAGGACACTTGCCTTGCATGCAGCCAACTCTGGTTTGATCCCAAGCACCCCATTTTGTTCTCCATGTTTGCCAGGAGTAATGCCTGAGTACGGTCAGGAGTAAGTCCTGAGTACAGCTAGGTTTGACCCCAAACAAAAGAAAAAAATGAAAAAAAACCCTAGCAGTTTAACTTCTTGGTATCTACCCCAAGAGCATAAAACATTTTGAAAAGACATTTGTGTTGTTATTTTTATTGAAGAACCATTCATAGTAGCTAAGATCTGGAAACACCCTATGTCCAAGAACAGATGAGTGGGTAAAAAACTCTGGTAGATAGACACAATAGACTACTACCAGTTATAAAAAAAAAAAAAGACGAAATTATGTAATTTACTGCTATGTGGATCAAACAGGAGGATATCATGCTGAGTGAAGCCAGTCAAAAGGAAAAAGACAAATGCAGAATGATCTTTCCCATGTGTGAGATATAAAGAAGCATCACTTGTATCACTTGTAGTCCGGTTGATCTTCGATTTGCTCGAGCGGGATCCAGTAATGTCTTCATTTGTCCCTGTCACATGCTAGCGCAGCCCAATGATATCTGCTTGCTCCAGGAACAGAAAGAGCCTCAAATTGTTCATTTAGGGATTTGACGAAGAAATCTGACCATCTAGTTGGTGGGCGGCCATGAGGTCTTTTGACATCCTGTGGAATCCAGTTGGTAACAGCTTTAGTCCAGCGGTTGTCTCTGAATCGCATGACATGACTGGCCCATCTGATTTTTGATGCCTTGGCAAACGAGACAGCATCCATGATTTTTGACCATCGACGAAGGTCTGAACTCCAGATTCCTTCTCTCACTTGAGTGAGACATGATGTTCCCAGCATAGCTCTTTCGATTCCTCTTTGGGATACCCTAATAGCATTCTCATTCTGTTTGCCTAGGGCCCAGGTCTCTGAGGCATATGTTAGTGCAGGAAGAATGGTGGAATCGAAAAGATGTGCCCAGAGTCGGAGGTTCTTTGTCCTCTTAACCACTTCTTCGATGCTCCTGAATGCATTCCACACTGCTCTCTTCCTCCTTCGCAGTTCTGGCGCCAAGTCGTTCCTCATGTTGATTTCTCAACCCAGGTACACATAGCTGCTGCATTTGGAGATGTTTGTTCTATTGAGAGCAAATGGAATGTCAGGGACTAGTTCGTTTTTCATGAACATTGTTCATGTTCATTCCATTGAGAGCAAATGGAGGCTCAGGGACCGGTTTGTTTTTCATGAACATCGTCTTGTTGAGATTCAGCTGCAATCCAACCTTTCCACACTCGTGGTTGAAGTCGGCCAGCATTTGTGCCACTTGGCTAATGTTTGGTGTTATGAGAACGATGTCACCAGGAAAGAGGAGATGGTGTAATTGCCGACCATCTATCTTCACTCCCATTCTTTCCCATTCCAGTCATCGCATGATGTTCTCGAGGGCAGCACTAAAGAGTTTCGGTGAAATGGTATCACCCTGCCGCACCCCTCTCTTTACATCAATGATCACTTCCTTGTAGAATGGTGAGATCCTGGTGGTGAATCCACAATACAGCTCGAGGAGGATTTTGATATACTGAGTTTGGATGCCCTGATTGGCCAGGGCTTCGATGACAGCCTCAGTCTCAACAGAATCGAAGGCCTTCTTTAAGTCAATGAACGTTAGACAGAGCGGCATCTTGAATTCTCACGAAACTTTAATAAGTTTGGTCACTGTGTGGATATGGTCTATTGTGCTGAATCCCCTTCGAAACCCACCTTGCTCGCATGGTTGTCCTTTGTCTAGTGTTCTGCCTATTCTATTCAGGATGACACGAGTAAACAACTTATAGACGACAAGACAGCAGGCAGATTGGGCGATAATTGCCGATGTCGTGGATGTCTCCCTTCTTGTACAACAGAACGGTCCTACTGGTTTTCCACTGAGACAGAACCCTGCATTCAGACAGGTAGCATGTGAAGAGTCGGGTCAGTGTATTGATGAGTACTGGCAGCAGATTTTTCAGGTGTTCGGGTCTGACCTTGTCTGGACCAGGTGCTGTTTGCGTCTTTACCAACAAAATGGCATGTCGGATTTCAGAAGGGAGAACATTGTGAATGACATATCCATCCTGCAGAATTTGGTATGTGGGCAGGTGGACATGGCTGTCAAAGAGATCTGAGTAGAAGTCGTGAATAATCCTCTCTATTGCCTTTCTGTAATATGTCATAGATCCATTGGGACATCGAAGGGCAGTCATCTTGGTCTTGTAGTTGGCGAAGGACAGGCGAGCATTGCGAATACTTTTACCAGCTTTTGCTGCACTGGTCAACACTGCTGCTCTTCTCTCTTTGAGGTCTTTCTTTATCGCATCTCTGCACAGCTTTGTGAGCTCGGACGTTAGCTTGTGGTTGCCTGAGGCTCGCGGCAAACCACATTGACGAATGAGCTCGAGAGTTTCCGAAGACAGGCATCTGTTTGTGGCTTTCTCACTCTCGGCATTCTTTGCACAGACATGGAGGTGCTGAAATCAGTTGACAAGGACAGCATCTTCCCACATTGGTGCAATAGTGCCAAAGAGCTCCCAGTTGGTGGTCATTCTGGGAGTTGCCTTCTTAGACTTAAATTTTGCAGACTTTTCTCCCTGCTCTGTGAAGTAGAATTTTGCACGAAGGAGACGGTGGTCCAATCCTGTTTGGAATTTTGGGACAACAGCGACATCGGTCAGACAAAACCTTCGATTGAATATGATGTGGTCAATTTCATTGTCCACCAGAACTGTCCACCGGGAGACTTCCATGTCCAGCGTTTAGATTCGGCCTTCTGGAACTGTGAGTTACCATGGATGGTCTTGGTCAACATGATGAATTCAGACAGTCTCTCGCCCTGATCGTTCCATTCTAGGCCATGTGTCCCAATGTGGAGTTCTTCGGGCGACCTTCTCGGGCCTATCTTGGCATTAAAAATCACCAACAATGATCTTGTAGAAGGTGTGGTCTTCTTCATAGGACTTCTCCAGTTCTATGTAGAACCTCTCAATTTCTTCTTCATCGTAGTTGGAAGGTGGTGCATAGACGATGAAGATAGAAACTGTAGGCAGTGAGCCACATCTATTCAAGCGTAATCGTCCAATTCAGGTTGTTAGGCATTCGAATGAATCAATGCTCATGGCCAAGATTGTGTTGACAAGGACACCAACGCCACCAACGCCTCTGTTGTCGCATGTTCCGAGGAACAATTCTTCTCCAGTGTCGAAAATGGCATGATCTGACTGATTCTCCTCATTTTGGTCAGACCAATGATGTCGTACTTGATCTTCTGCGCTTACACCATTATTACTGCACCCATTATTCCCGCACTATGTTTGATAGCGTTCAAATTTGGTGTGAACCATGGTAACACACCTAGGGGCGATTGGAGGCCACCCTAAAAGCCTCCATCCCTCTCGGAGAGTCTGGCAAGCTACCGAGAGTATCCCGCCTGCACAGCAAAGCCTAGCAAGCTACCCATTGCGTATTCGATATGCCAACAGCAGTAACAACAATTGGCCTCATTAACCTGTCACTGAAAGAACCCCCAATACAGCAGCATTAAGAAAGATGAGCAAAGAGAGGCTGAAAAAATCTCTGGGATGAACTAGATTGCCAAAATGAAGAAAGACTAAAATGATTGTCTGTACTTTCAATGCACGGACACTGGCATCAGAAGCATCCATAAAGAAACATAATAAGAAAAAAACAAATGGCTAAAAGCAACAGTCCCTGAGAGTTGGCGTATACAACTGAGCTTACTGGAGATGTGGAGGTTGGAAGGGGCAGGTAGGAGTGGACCTTGGGACACTGGTGTTGGGTGTGGTGTTAGAATATTGCATACATGAAACTATTATTAAGAGTATTATAAATCATGTTGCATGAATAACAAGAGAAAAAAAGACAACGTTGAGTGGAAAAGCAGTTCACAGGAGAATACAGTAGAACAACTTTGAAATTAAATCAAACAAATATAAACATAAACCTTAAGAATTATTTTATACAATATCTCAGACTTTTGAGTCTCTTGCCTACACGACTGGCTGTCTTCCCCGGGGCCCCTCGAAAGGGATGAGCTCCAGCTTCCCTCCCCGCCCCGAGCAGAGCTTCCAGCGGCTGAAGACCACTGGAACTTAGCCACAGCCATGCTCAAGGCCCCTCTCCACACATTTGGACAAGCCTCATGCATGAAGGTACTGGCAGAGGAACCCAGGTGTGTGTAATCCCAGGTGAGTGTAACGGCCAACATCCAGAGACTTAAAAGCAAGCTCCCAGAAGCTCCAATATCTTGTAACCTACTTCTCCCTCTGGGAGAAACTGGCAAGCTACTGAGAGTTTCCTGCTCACATGGGAGAGCCTCGCAAGCTTCCCATGGTGTATCCATATGCCAAAGCCAATAATAAGCTGGGTCTCATTCCCCTGACCCTGAAAGAGCCTCCAATGCAGCATCGTTGAAAAGGCTGAGTAGAGAGAGTTTTCTAAAATCTCAGGGATAGGAAGAATGGAGAGGTTACTGAGACTGCTCAAGAAATTCGATGATCAACGGGATTTCGTGATCGTGATCGTGATCTCGGACATAAAATAGGGGCTGGAGCAATAGCACAGCAGGTAGGGCATTTGCCTTGCACACAGCCGACCCAGGGTTTGATTCCCAGCATTTTATATGGTCCCCCAAGCACCACCAGGAATAATTCCCGAGTGCAGAACCAGGAGTAACCTCTATGCATCGCCGGATGTGACCCAAAAAGCAAAAAATAAAATAAAATAAATAAAATCAAGAGATTGAGACAAAGTTTAGTGCAGTGGCTTCAGGTTGGGGAGGTGCACACAGAATCTCCCAATCACCTGTAGCACTGTAGCACTGTCTTCCCATTGTTCATCGATTTACTCGAGTGGGCACCAGTAACATCTCCATTGTGAGACTTGTTGTTACTGTTTTTGGTATTTCAAATATGCCACGGGTATCTGGCCAGGCTCTGCCATGTGAGCCGGATACTCTCGGTGGCTTGCTGGGCTCTCCGAGAGGGACAGAGGAATCTAACCCGGGTTGGCCGAGTGCAAGGAAAACACCCTACCTGCTGTGTTATTGCTCTGCCCACCTATAAGGTTGAATTCTATGTGCAGCAATGGGTTCACAGGCTTTCTTATTATTTTAATCTTGTGTAACATAAATATTCACTTATGCTTCAAATATTTAATTTTTAAAATTAAAACACACAAGCACATGGGTAGGGGGGAAGTAGAAAATGCTCTGCAAAGTGATTCCCACTTGAGAACTGTTGATTTTGCAATTGCTTAGGAACAAAAAGAATTAGAAGATAATATTTTCTCTCTCTCTCTCTCTCTCTCTCTCTCTCTCTCTCTCTCTCTCTCTCTGTCTTTCTTTCTCCACCTCTCTCATTCTTGTTGTGAAGGACTCTCTGTGGTTCCTATAAAGGAGGGCGGAGCAAAGAGATGAAAGAGATGGGATAACGGGGAGAGAGGAGTAAGAGGGAGGAGAGCCATGTGGTGCCAAGGATCAAACTCAGGGCCTAGCACTTGTGAATCTTGTGTTCTACCACTTGAGCCACATCCCACACCCACACTACATTTTTAAAAAACGTATTATTCTTTTTACTTAAAGACCATGATTTAAAAACTTGTTCTTAATACAGTTGTTTCAAGAACTCAATATTCCAATACCCATCCCTCCGCCAGAGTGATCTTCCCTCCACCAATGTCCCCATATTCCCTTCCCACTCCACAAGCCTCCTGCCTCCCTTAGCCGCACATAACACATTTACTTCATGTTTTTTGTTACAAAAAAATGGAAAATGGAATGATCAGAAAATTGACCAATGAAAGTCAAGTTGTGATCATTGCTGTATCTCATGGCGGTGTTAATAAAGTCGTTGTTTGAGGATTTGCTGGGCTGCTTGGTGCGGGCTGGGCCTCTGTGTTTCTGTTTTTGCTCATTGAGCTCAATGGTATTGCTGGGTCAAATGGGAGCTCAATTTCTAATGTTTTGAGAAGTGTCCATATTGTTTTCCAGAAGGGCTGAACCAGTCGGCATTCCCACCAGCAGTATAGAAGGGTCCCTTTCTCCCCACATCCTCTCCAACAGTAGTTGCTTTTTGTTCTTTTACGCCCCACTATTTTTAACACTTAGTCTGTAGTGTGATCTTCTTTCCATAAAATACTTTTTTCTTTTTTACAGTTACCTAGAGGTCTCTCCCCGTATAATTTATCCCATTTTCACTTTTCTATTAACTACAAAAATCATGTTTATTTTTTTCCCAGTGGCCAGGTCTTATCTGCTCTTCCTAGGACTTCTTGGCAAGTTCAACTCCTCCAGAATTTTACTACAATCTATGAGGTAATTCCTCCCTTATTTACCTTTAACTAATTTTATTTGCTCGAGCAAATCCATGAGCAATGGGATGACAGTGACAGTGACTGATTTTATTTGGTGTATGCATTGTGTTCCATGCTCTCTCCTGTATCTTTGATTTAGATCTAGCAGGTAGAACCTCCCTTCTTATTTCTTGCTGCCTTCCCATAGTTGCATGACCTGGCTTATTCCCAGAATCAGTATTCTTCATGCGATTGGTTTGCTGCAATAGTACCTTGAGATAAAAAAAAAATATATATGCTTACAAAGAGGTTTTGAGAACCAAAACCCAGAAAACATGAGTTATAAAACAATGATCCTTAACCAAAAGGTAAGCATCAAAAACTCAGGGGAGAACTTATGAAAATTTCCATACCTGTCCCAAAATGTCTGAACGTATAGAAAATTAATGTTATAAAATATCCTGGTAGAACATGGATGGTTCCATGCTCATTAGCTTGAGTTCTCCAAGAAGTGGACATCACAACCCAACCAGAGATGTGTGAGATTTACTGAAAAGAGGGTTTTGAAGCAAGAAGAACGAAGCTGATGATGGTAGGGAGTGTTATCAGGTCTAAAGACAGCTGTAGGTCTGGCTAGAGAAGGCAATTTTTGCATAAAAAAACTCGCTTGCTAGCCTGCAGGGCAGTTCTGATAAAGGTGTAGTTAGTTGTGAATCCTTTTCTGGTAGAGGTTTGTGTTCATATGCCATATGCAGAGTCATTGATTTCTGAGGCCCTGGGCAGCAGGTCCTCAGTATTTGGTCTCCCATGTATCAAGAGGGACAGCAGCTGGCAAAGTCAATCAGCTCTGCACCCTTGAGCAGGAAAGCTGAACAGTGCCTTTTCCTTGCATGGCAGGGTCAGAGGAAATATCACAAGAGGATGAGTCAGATTTATAATTTAGTTCTTATTCTTCCACTTCTACTAGGTAAGTGATTTTAGACAATTTAGCTATGTGTCTTAATTTCTTCATCTGAACAATGAAAATACTATTATCTGCCTACTCTAATACCAAAGTGATATGATGTTGATAAAGGAAGGGAGAAAGTAAAGTTTGAAAAATTGCAGTAGGGCACTGAGACAAGTCAAAGGATGGATTTGATCTGCAGCACTGCCTGGTTTTATAAGCACCATGGAATGTAACTACCAGAACCAAGCTGAGAATTGCCCCTGAACCCAGCTGAATTTGGCCATCAAAAAAGGAATGAAGGAAGAAGAAAGAAAGAAAGAAAGAAAGAAAGAAAGAAAGAAAGAAAGAAAGAAAGAAAGAAAGAAAGAAAGAAAGAAAGAAAGAAAGAAAGAAAGAAAGAAAGAAAGAGAGAGAGAGAGAAAAAGAAAGAAAGAAAGAAAGAAAGAAAGAAAGAAAGAAAGAAAGAAAGAAAGAAAGAAAGAAAGAAAGAAAGAAAGAAAGAAAGAAAGAGAGAGAGAGAGAGAGAAAGAAAGAGAGAGGGAGAGAGAGGGAGGGAGGGAGAGAGGGAGAGAGGAAGAGAGGAAGGAAGGAAGGAAGGAAGGAAGGAAGGAAGGAAGGAAGGAAGGAAGGAAGGAAGGAAGGAAGGAAGGAAGGATGGAAGGAAGGAAGGAAGGAAGGAAGGAAGGAAGGAAGGAAGGAAGGAAGGAAGGAAGGAAGGAAGGGAGGGAGGAAGGAAGGAAGGGAGAGAAAGAAAGAATACAATAAGATTTTTTAATGTGGATATTCTTAGGAGAGCATTATCCAAGAATATAACTACACTAGCTATAATAACTATATTAAAGGAAAATAATATAATAACAGCAATGATACAAAAATTTTACTCAAGTAAAATTAACTTGTCACTTGTCATCCTGTTGCTCATCGATATGCTTGAGCGGGCACCAGTAAAGTCTCTATTGTGAGACAGATTGTTACTGTTTTTGGCATATTGAATACACCACGGATAGCATGTCATAAAATTTCTTTCTAGACAAAGCTTCTATTCCCATTTAAACATCTGGTATATGCATTTCATTTTTGCATCTGTGTCATACATCTGTGTCATTCACTCATTTCCTCTGGTCTTACTAAATATTTATTGAGTGCCCAATATGTTCCAGGCCCTCTTTAGTAGCTGAGGTTACAGAAAAGAATAAAACAAGTTCCCTGCAAAATAAACGTTTATATTGTTTGTGTGAAAGGGGACCAGTGGCCAGAAATGTCTTTTTCACTTTCATTACAGATACACTTTTATGGTTTAGCTACAGATGGAGGATGGTACTAACAGCAGTTTTTGTTTTATCAATTTCTCCCCTTTGAAACTGCAGATTGTTCTCTGGCAGCCAGTAACAGCTGAATTTATTGCAAAGAATAAAGAAGTCCATTTTTTTGTGAATGCATCTGATGAAAGCGATGTAAAAGCCCACTTAAATGAGAGCAGAATTCCATTCAGGTAGGCATCATTCAATATTTATTGAGTAGCTGTTATAAGCCCCTGTTGTGCATTTCACTAGAGAATCGTATAATTGCTTCCTGGAAAAGTAAATACATTAAACCTGGCAACATGGAAATCTCTGAAGCGGAGTGGTGCGGAGGCCCAGGTGGCTGGATCTGTGACCTTGGATTAAGGGTTCAGCCTCTTGGGACTTCTGTCCCTTAACTGAAAATGACTGCTATACCGGCCTGTAGAGCTGCCTACTCGCTTCCATCTCATTGTTCCCTTACTCTGTATCAGACTTAGGAGCACAGTTGTCACTTACTTGATTAGACTTTGATATCTCTGGAGAAAGCAGCCTCTAAAGGAAATCTTAACTTTCTTCGCAAGTTCAGTGAACATTCCTGCATGTCCACGAGCCATTCTACATACAGATTTACCTCACTATGCTAAAATTGAGTAATCCCCTTTGCTAGGTTATGTTTGGTGTCTGGGAATGCCATCACCATTAATTGATATATAAAAATAAATTCTTTGTCAATGTCACTGTCATCCCATTGTTCATTGATTTGCTTAAGCGGGCACCAGTAACGTCTCCATTGTGAAACTCGTTCCTACTGTTTTTGGCATATCGAATATGCCACAGGTAGCTTGCCAGGCTCTGCCATGTGGGCGGGATACCCTCAGTAGCTTGTCAGGCTCTCCAAGAGGGACGGAGGAATCGAACCCAGGTCGACCACATGCAAAGCAAACGCCCTACCCACTGTGCTATCGCTCCAATCCAACCCAGAGTAACATTGTATTATTCTATTTTGATATGTCAAAAACAGTAACAAGTCTCACAATGGAGACGTTACTGGTGCCCGCTCAAGCAAATCGATGAACAGCTGGGACGACAGTGCTACAGTGCTACTCTGGGTCAAAGAACACTGTTCATTGATCTAAATATTCACATAAAAGGCTCAGAAGACTCATGATTAAGAAATGCTGATAATGGTGAAAAGGGATGAGATTTGGTAAAAACGTGACATGCAGGAGAAAGCTACTTTCTCTCCAGTGCCCACCAGGGTTCTGTCAAGAGGGTTTCAGATTTTCCATTTATCCTACTCCTAGATGCTGTTATGTTCACCCTGAGTAACTTTTCCTTGCTAGAATTCTTAGCAATTTCTCCCCTTTGCTCATCTGGGAATGTTGTGTTTGCAGTGATTGCTTGCTGAGGGGAAAATCTGAGGTTTTCTTGGAAACCAGATCACCTTCTGTTTCATTCCCTAGGGTTTTGGTGGAAGATGTGGAAAGTCTCATCCAACAGCAGACTTTTAATGACACACTCAGCCCCCGGGCCTCCTCCTCCTACTATGAACAGTACCACTCACTAAATGAAGTAAGCCATCACACTTCTCTCCAAATAGCTATTTTCATTTAACCAGAATTGCCATTGCAACCATGGGAAATGATGAGAGAATCATAATCCATGAGATGAGGTAAGTAAGGAATCATGCTGGGGTTGATTCAATGATGGTAATTCATCCTTTCTTCAATATCTTCCTAGGAATATTGCTCCATATCTGGAAAGTGGTGCTAAGCAGCTTCTGGTCTACAGCTAAGCAAACTCCCATGCTAAACATTGCATGCTCAGGAACAATAGAAAATGAAAAATAGAGTCTCGTAATTGAAATTGTGATCGAAAAATGGACAGTTCAATTAATCACATCTCTTTGGACCAGACTCCTATTGTACTCTTGCTAAATAATTTCTACATTATTTCACTAAAGTACATTTTATTCTCCTGAAGAGGAATCTGTGTAAACTGATGATTATGGTTATGATGATGATGATGATGATGATGATGATGATGACGACGTCTGTTTAAGAAATTATTTTTTTTCTACCAGCATTTACAGGTTCCAATTTCCTAGAGGGAACTTGAGTAAAATGTCAATGTTCAGTTGACCTCCATAAACTTACACATAAGACAATAAGAATTAGTTGCCAATGTTTGTTGGTTGAAAGGGTCAACGCCTGAAAGAATTTTCTTTTTTTATATGGTGCCCTTCAAGTAGTAAAATCTCCATATCTACCTTTGATTTTTTCATAGGCATAAGCTACTGTGTCCCTTAATATTAGCATTATTTTTTATCATTTTTGACTCAGTGCCCAGAAACAGCTGAGAAACATTCCATGGTTTTAATTACAACAATGACTTAATAAGAATCAATTCTCTATTTAATCTTCAAAAGCATCTGTTCCTTTCCAGTTAGTGAAAGCATACTTCGGCCTGCTTTCAGAATGTATGTGTCAGGTTGATTGATGGGGGTCTTAAAACTCCATCCTCTTCCTTTACTTTTCCTCCCCGGCCCCTGGCTTCTCCACAAGACCATCTCCCTCCAGTCTGCCGTCTGCACAGCATCAGCAAGCACCATGCCCAGAGTACAGCAGCCAGGCAGGAAGGGCGAGCAAACCAGACAGTGTGAATGTGGCACCGCTATGTGGAGTTCATTGGGAAGAAGAAAATGCCTTAAAGAAAAGTCTTTCTTTAGTCTTTCTTTAGTACAGAAACAATTTATGTGAGAGAATTCCTAATGATTAATCTCCAATATTATAAATAATATCAGGTCATCCTCCAGGGACTATTTTTTTTTAATCACCATGTGGAAAGTTACAAAGCTTTCAGGCTTAAGTCTCAGTTATACAATGGTCGAATACCCATCCCTTCACCAGTGCACATATTTCACCACCAAGAGCCTCAGTATACCTCCCCTCCATCCCCACCCCCCCCCGCCTGTGTAGCTGATAATTTTCACTTTACTTTCTCTTTACTTTGATTACATTCAATATTTCCACAAAAAACTCACTATTATTGTTTGGAGTTTCCACCCCAAAATCAGACCTGCTGAAAAGGAAGCATTTGATAATTTGTTTTCCATTGCTGAGAATGAAGACTTATGAGATCAAGTGAACCTCTATCGTGCAGTTTTGGATTTCTGTATTTTAGTATTTTAGTAACTAAGTCCAGGGAAATTTCTGCCAGTACCTCTCTTTAGTGGTCCTTATAAGTTGGCGGTCGCCATGCCTTTCCCCCCACCCCCCCGGAAAAGAAAAGTCGAGAAAGAAAAACCTTTCCCCCCCTGGGGCGGCATGGGGCCATGGCTTAGTTCACAGTCTAGAGACATTTCTGCAAGAAGCTGCTTGTACCAAAAATAGTTTTGCTGGCCTCCAGGGTCATGGTCATCCAGCAATGGAGAGGCCACACACGTGCGGCTACTCGGGTCACATCTTGGCGGAGAGCGGCCTCCAGGGGACTCTTAACACAATACCCAGCATCAGACCAACACCCACATGTTAAGTTCACTGTAGTTATTCTGCTCTAAGAGAATCCAAGGGTAAGTGATCCTTGCCCTAAGAGTTTGGGGCTTGCATTCTTTCCTGTACAAAAGTCTTTGAGGGTAAACCTTCCCTAGGAGTTATCTTCTTCCTTGTTCACAAACAGGCTTTGAAGTTGTTCTACCACTGACTGCTGGGTTTTGCTTTATTAGATCTATGCTTGGATAGAAGTGATAACTGAGCTGTATCCTGATATGGTTAAAAAAATCCATATTGGATCTTCATTCGAGAAGAACCCGCTTTATGTGTTAAAGGTATGTAAGGGGACAGGCCATTGCTGTCAACTTTGGGGAGTGTGTTAGTTCTCTTATAGCTCTTTTTTTTTTAGTTTTATTATAAACTAGTTCGTTATTATAGTTCTCTTATATCTTTTTTTTCTTTTGCATTCTGGAATCATTTCTGAAATTTAACAGCCAGCTATCTGGGGATAGGTTTCTGCTTTTAAAAATTAAGTTTTCTCCCCAACCCCAGAATTTCTGGGTATTAATCTGAATTGATGAAGACTTGCAGAGCCACCTGCAGTGAGACTTATAATACTCTGAGGTCCCTTGGCGAGTGAATTGGCAAGTCAGATGATGTAAAAGGAGTGCTTCTTAGGGAAATGGTGAGGTAAAATGTGTCCAGGTTTCCTTTTCTCTCTGCTGTACCTTTGATGGAGGTGTCTGCCCAACATACACCCATTTACATCTAATGAAGAGCAAAGTTAAGGTCCGAAAACTAATGCTCAGCCCTGGACATGCAGCTTTGATGTAATTGGATGAAACTTGGTAACTGTGGGGGAACTAAAAGAAGTTTAAGAATCCTGGCTCCAAACTTCATTCTTGATTCTCAATAGCTATGTGACCTTTGCTCTCATCAGCTTTTAATTTTTCTTGAGAATTCTCAAAGGAAATAAGAGAATAATGCATTTTTCATAGATGTGTGGAAAGGATTAAATATTCACACAATACGAATCAAAGTTGTATCCTGAGGCATCTTGTTATTGGTTGTGGTTTTCTTTGCCAGGTTTCTAGTAAAGAACAAAGAGCCAAAAATGCCATATGGATCGACTGTGGGATGCATGCCAGAGAATGGATCTCTCCTGCTTTCTGCTTATGGTTCACAGGCTATGTAAGTATTCACATTCTCTCAGTTCTGAGTTTTTCAATATGTAGCCCAAAAGTACCCATGTCTGTATCAAATGGTCTGTTTATTAACAAGTGTTTTCCCACCTCTCATCCTAGAATTCTCACTTTAAAACTGTGGAGTAGAGGCTTGGAAGTCTGCCACTTTCATGACTTTCCAAAAAAAAATAATAAAACCATCATGCTTGAGAACCAAGACTTTAATACTTTTAACTCACTTTAAAGAATTGTTGGCATTTTCTTTCTAACAGTTCTGGGTGCATCTGAATACTGGGGGTGGAGGGAATTAAGGAATAGTTCATAATTGCAATGTATTTGCTAAATATGAGTAGGAACTGAAACAATTTTCTGCATTATGTCCCAGTTTCTTTTTCTTCTGATTTGAACTATCTATTGCCATATCCTGACCTTGGAGATGGAACATAATTTTCAGCTTTACAGAAGATATCATATTTTCCCATGTGTCATAATAGCAAATTTTGTCCCTGAAAAAAAGACCTTGGCTCCAAAAATCCACATAGAAGACAAAGAGTGTCATATAAGTAGAAATTATAATAACCATAAACTTCTACAATAATTGAAAAGAGTAAAATTTATGCTTTGTCTTTTATAAAATAGGCACACATATCCTCTGCATTGATTTATCCGGAGTCGTTGCCTCTGGAAAAAGAGCTGAAAAATGAGTGTCCTTCTGATAATGGTTATTGTCTCTATTCACACACACAATTACACAAAATAGATGAGTTAGAAAACCAAGAGGTTGTCATTTATATCCATTTGTCTTAGCAAATAAATTCCATGAAAGGTAAAACATATTTCTGCTCTGCTGTGTCTGGACAAATACAACATTGCTACTTTCCCTTATCATCTTCTCTACCTCATGGATTGAGTCTGGCAAAGCATTCTGAGCCCACAGAGTTCCCAGCCACCATCAGTCCTTCCTTTACCTAATTTGAAGAGTACAACTCAATAAACCTTTAGAAACTCAGATATTGGATGATCAGGACCTTTCTTCAAACTGGATAGCTTTCTTTATTTTGGGTAATGAAAGGGGCAGTATTCATGGTGAGAGGAAAGTGCAAAGCAAGAGAAAAAAAATGTTTTTATTCTATCGCTGAATGTACAAAGGACCAGAAAGAAATTTTGTTTTCTACCAACTCATTTCATATTATTGTCATTGCAAAGATTTGTCCTTCCTGATCTGATCACCTCCCTCCTCTGACACTTGCGACCCTCTATCCTACCTCCTTACAGAACCCTCATAAGATTAAATTATTTGTTGCACAAGCTTAAAAATTGCTCATCAGATCCCAGACCTTAGAAGTAAAAAGGGGTGCAAAATACTCAGCTATGAGTTCAAGAACCTGATAGTTGAGTATTTTGTCCCAGCGACATGAATCTGAATTGTCTGGCCTGCGTCCACACAGTTAGTATGCCCTCTGAAAGATAGCCAAGAACCTCTTTTATCGCCTTCCTAAAACTAATCCAAATCATATTTTTACTATTTAATGTTTGGGCCACATCTGGCAGTACTCAGGATTTACTCCTAGTTCTGTGTTCAGAGTTCTCTTCCGGCAGTCAGGTCATACGTGGTGCTGGGGATTTGAATCAGGGTCAGCTGCAAGCAAGACAAACACCATAACCCCAGTACTATCTCTCCAGCTCCCAAATCATCTGACTTTTGTAATAGCACTGTAGCACTATCGTTCTGTTATTCATCGATTTGCTCAAGCGGGCACCAGTAATGTCTCCATTGTGAGACTTGTTGTTACTGTTTTTGGCATATCTAATACACCACGGGTAGCTTGCCAGGCTCTCCGAGAGGGATGGAGGAATCGAACTCGGGTCAGCCGTGTGAAAGGCAAATCCCCTACCCACCGTGCTATCGCTCCAGTCCAACTTTTGTAATGGTTAAGACAGTTGTAAATGAAAAAAATGAAAGAGTACTCTTTAAACTAATATATATGGGCATATTTTTCTATTTAGAAAATAAAGCATAAACAGATGAATTGGAGTCTTACCTTTTATGTCTCTTGAAGAAAACCTACACTTCTACTTCTTCTTTATGCTGATACCACTACTACTCTAAAGATCCTTTTAACACCAAGTGTGTGTGTGTGTGTGTGTGTGTGTGTGTATAAGAAGTGGAGGGGAAGGAGGTGCAGCTTGTTGGGCAGAGGTTCCCCTATCTGAGCAGTTCTGTGGTGAGTCCTTCTAACTCAATTATGCCACTATCGGATAGTCTCAACAACTAAGTTTAAGGGCTCAGTATGTTCTTCCTGCGTATGACATTTGCAAGGCCAGATTGTCTCCTGGGCTTCTGACCAATCAGCGATAATCTAGGGGTTCCCACAACCTCCTTCTCAGGGTCAATTAATTTGCTAGAGTGACTCATAGATCTCAGAGAAAACATTTGTTTAGTGTTGCTAGTTTTATTTTATTTATTTTTTTTATTGAGTCACTGTGACAACAGTTACAAAGCTTTCAGGACTAAGTCTCAGTGCACATGTCCCACCACCAAGAACCCCAGTATGCACCCCCTTCTACTCCCCACTCTGCCTGTGTGGCAGATGATTTTCACTTTACTCTCTCTTTACTTTGATTACATCCAATTTTCGACAGAAAACCCACTATTATTATTTGGAATATTTCCCCCAACAATCAGACCTGCTGAAAAGGCATCATTAGATCATTTGTTTTCTATTGCTGATAATGAAGAACATATGATGTTGCACGGGCTCGAAAAGAGGCCGTGTAGTTTTGGAATTCTGGTATTTTAGTAATTAAGTCCAGAGGTATTTCTGCCAGCAGTCGCTTCATTCCTAAATTGGTTTGTGTGCCTCTGGAATCATGGCTGTTAGGAGGGGAGGAGCTGTTTGTGGGCGGCCGCTCAGGGTCTCAATGGGCGGGGAGCAGAGGCCAGTTCTGCGCCTCCCCATCACGAGATTTCCCTCACACACCATCACTGCAAGCTCCTACCTCTCTGTCCAGCTAACTCTGAAAGGTGGCAGTTGCCATGCGGCCGCAAAGGGGGAAAGGTTGAGGGACAAAAAACCCTTCCCCTCCCGGGGCTGCATGGGGCTGTAGCTTAGTTCACAGTCTAGGAGTATATCTGCCAGCAGCCGCTGCATTCTGAGATTGGTTAGTGTGCCTCTGGGATCATTGCCATTCAGGGGCAGAGGATCCATTCCTGAGTGGTTTTTTGTGTATCACGAAAGGAGAAATAGTCCCGGTCCCCACATACCAGAGCCATGTTAGTAGAAGCTCAGTGTCGCTGGGATTCCATCTATAGAAGGCGGGGACTCTGCACCTTCTCCATCTGGGGCACCCCAGTGTTGTCAGCCTGTTCTGGGGTCTGAAGGATTCTCCGGCTTGCAGTGCACACTGGCCAGGATTCTTCACTGTTAGTGTTGCTAGTTTATAATAAGAGCATATGAGAAAGGATAGATGAAGAGCCATAGGGAAGAGATGTGTAGGGCTACGTGTGGGGCAAGAACCTATGGTGCTTGCATGTTCTCTCTTCTGCCTATTTCCCAATATCTCTACATGTTCTACACCCAGGAAGTGAAGATCCTCTCTAACCTCACTTCTTTGCTTTTTATAATCCAGTATATCATTTGGTTCACATAACCACTGCTCAACTGCCCCTTGTTAAATTTGAAACTTAAACAAATGCTACATGTTTAAGCTGAACTACAACTCCAGTGTCTCAAAGGGTCTAAACACTATATACTAATGGAGTAACTGCTTTATTTCCATAGTATAGCATCTAAATTATGCAAGCATTCACAGAGATAAGTGTAAAAATAGAATTTATAGCTCTTTTCTGTATTTCTAGTGAAAGTGCAAATAGCAGATTATTATTTTAAAATCTTCCATTCATAGTGTCTTGTGTGATTTTATGTACTAATTGGCTCTTTGTCAAAAGTCTTTTGCTTAATTTGTTAGTAGATACTGTTGTGTTTTGAAACCATAATAAAGATAAAGCTACTGTTATCCCCAAGCAAAGTAAGTTGGGAAGATGAGTAATCATCTGCCACAGGCCCAGCTGATAAGAATCAGTCTTTCTATCTCCCACCCCCTAATTATTCACTTGCTGTGTACTCTTTTCTGATACCCTCAACTTCTTTTTCTCAATCTTTTGTAAGAAGAAGAAGCCTCAATTAAGCTAATGAACATACTGGAAAGTTTTTCCTCCAACAATATTGATTTAGGGTCTTTTCTGAATGATGGGAACCAGCCCCAGGTTTGATGCAGGATCTGACAAAGGGGCTTGGTGAGGATTAAGTAAACAAGACAGACATAACAGAGAAAAGCATGGGGTCAGAGAGTCCAGGTTTTCCGTTACATTCTATATTTATTGTCTTAAACCAACAGTCATCAGAAGAACAAAGGCAATTATTTACATATATTTGCCTATCTATGGTAATCTAGCCAAGCTCAGCTTTTATATGTCATGGATAACTACTAGCCCTGTATCTAAAAGACCCTAAACAGTCTTAATTTATGCGTGCTTGGCACACTTCTGCAGCAGCCACAGATGTTTGTTGTCTATTCTATTCTTTCCCATTATATTGCTCTTTCCTGGGTTTTTGCAAGCCTTTTGCATTCTGTTACCTAAACTATCTTTCCTAGGGGCACATCCCATCCTTGGGACTCTTTGCTAGGAGGATGAAGTCCCACATCTGTCAGCAATAATTTCAACAGCTTCCAACTTCATTATGTTATTTATTCACTAGATATAACACCATAACAGTAAATGCATTTACAGAATGCTAATATGAAAATTTACTGGGTAGTGCATGTTTGGAGAGCCCCACGACACTCAGATCATAAACTAATGGTAAAGAATTTGTTCATGTTAAACTTATGAATGTGTTCAACTTAATCAAAAATATGATTTTGAAAAATTATGTCTTTAAACATTGTTGATATTACTGACAGAATTACAATGACTCTTAGAGATTAATAATACTTTAGAAATACGTTTAGATATCCAGATTGAATGCTTTTGAAAGTCTAAGTAACTGGAAAAAAATCCAAGTTGAAAATATATTAGTAACTAATAATGTTATTCGGAAATTCAATTAAGAACATTTCTTGGATTTCTCTATCTGTATGTATCTCTACCCTTATTCCCTACAATGCCTGGAGAGCCAGATATATTTGTCCAATTTCCAAGAACAGTGCAATATTATCCTTCTTTCTTTTGGGGAGGGAGAGGAAGTCATACATCAGCTGTGCTGAGGAATTATTCCTGGATCTGTCTGCGCTCAAGGATCACTCCTTGGCAGTGCTTGAAAGAACATATGTGGTGCCAAGGATCAAAACAGGGTCAGTCACACGTAAGAAAAGTATCCTAACCCTTGCACTATCTCTCCAGCCTCTACCTTATCCTTTATTTTATTTTATTTTATTTTATTTTATTTATTGAGTCACCAAGAGGATGCAGATACAGATTTACACATTTTCGAGCTTGTTTTTACCTCATACAATGTTCAAAAATACATCCCTCCACCAGTGCCCATTCTCCACCACCAATAAACCCAGTATCTCTCCCACCCCCCAATCCCATCTCCCCCCTCCCCCTGCCTCTGTGGCAGGGTATTCCCTTTTTATCTCTCTCTCCAATTGGGTGCTGTGGTTTGCAATAGGTGTATTGAGTTCAGTCTCTATATATATAGGTGTATGTTCAGTCTCTAGTCTACTTTCAGCACACATCTCCCTTCCCGCTCGGGATCTCCAACCACATTTTACTTGGTGTTCCCTTCTCTATCTGAGCTGCCTTTTTCCCCAACATGTGAGACCAGCTTCCAAGCCATGGAGCCAACCTCCTGGTACTCATTTCTACTATTCTTGGATATTAGGCTCTTACTGTTATTTTATATTACACAGATGAGTGCAATCTTTCTATGTCTGTCTCTCTCTTTCTGACTCATTTCACTTAGCATGATAATCATGTTGATTATGATATCAGGTTGATTATGATTATGATAATCATGTTGATTATGATAACCATGTTGATCCACTTATATGCACTTATATCCACTTATATGATCCACTCATAACTTCATTTTTTCTAACAGCTGCATAGTATCCCATTGTATAGATGTACCACAGTTTCTTTAACCAGTCATCTGTTCTAGGGCACTCGTTTTTTTTCCAGATTCTGGCTATCGTAAACAGTGCTGCTATGAACATATAAGTGCAGATGTCATTTCAACTATACTTTTTTGCTTCTCTGGGATATGTTCCCAGCAGTGGTATTGCTGGGTCAAATGGGAGCTCAATATCTAATTTTTTTTTTCTTTTTGGGTCACACCTGGCGATGCACAGGGGTTACTCCTGGCTTTGCACTCAGGAATTACCCCTGGCCGTGCTCAGGGGACCATATGGGATGCTGGGATTTGAACCCGGGTTGGCCGCGTGCAAGGCGCCCTACCCGCTGTGCTATCTCTCCAGCCCCTCAATATCTAATTTTTTAAGAAGCTTCCATATTGTTTTCAAAAAGGGCTGAACCAGTTGGCATTCCCACCAGCAGTGTAGAAGGGTCCCTTTCTCTCCACATCCTCTCCAACAGTGGTTGCTTTTGTTCTTTTGGATGTGTGCCAGTCTCTGTGGTGTGAGGTGGTATCTCATGGTTGTTTTGATCTGCATCTCCCTGATGATTAGTGATGTAGAGCACTTTTTCATGTGTCTTTTGGCCATTCATATCTCTTCCTTGGGAAAGTTTATGTTCATTTCTTTGCCCCATTTTCTGATAGGGTTGGATCTTTTCTTCTTGTAGAGTTCAACCAGTGCTTTATATACCCTTGATATCAATCCCTTATCTGATGTGTATTGGGTGAATATCCTTTCCCATTCTGTAGATCGCCTTTGTATTCTGGTCACTGTATCTTTTGCAGTGCAAAACGATAAGAGAAATAAATCTTACAAAATAAGATTTCTTAGAAAGTTAAGTCCTTTGTGTTTTTCAAGAGATACCAGGAAAAGATAAACTACAGAATGGGAGGAAAATGTTTCAAATCAGAAATGTGATAAAAGAATTGTAATGAAAATATATATATAGAAAACTTACAAATTATTTATTTCAAAAATGGGCAGAATAGCTGAAAAAACAGTCCTACAGATAAGTATACTAATGGCCAATGAGCATTTGAAACATGTTCACCCAATGTCATTCTGCATTAGGGAAATGCAAATGAAAACTACAATGTGACATGTGACATCCCCTCCTTCCGCCCCCCCCACCCTTTCTACAAGTTGTTCCCCATTCTTGTGCTGTAGCCTCCCATATATACAATTTGCACCTTTAGTCTCCTTGAAATAGCCTGTGACCCCTGACTGAGAAATACTGGCCTAGAACATTTAGATATATTTTAGCTATCTAAAGATAAACTAGTCAATTTTTAGCTAACTAACTAATTTAGAACTAAAAGATGTTTTGCCAATGATAGAAAAAATATTTCTTTTGTTGTTGTTGCTGTTTTTTTTGTTTGTTTGAATTAAAATTTAATAAATTTAATTAAATGATATTAAATTAAATTAATTTAAAATAAAAGTAATACCCACTCCCTGTTGTAAATGTACATGCATTAACATATACGGTCGGAGGAGGGGACAGAAAAGTGAGTTCAGTATCTCATCCTAAAAATTCTACTCTTTTGAAAAAATATATATATTTTTGCTTTTTGGGTCACACCTGGCAATGCACAGGGGTTACTCCTGGCTCTGCATTCAGGAATTACTCCTGGTGGTACTCAAGGGACCATATGGGATGCTGGGAATCGAACCCGGGTCGGCCGCGTGCAAAGCAAACGCCCTACCCACTGTGCTATTGCTCCAGTCCTGAAAAAAATATTTCTTGACAACATTCCTTAGATAATGTTTAAAGCAACAAGTAACTGTAAACTCATCCACAACTATAGCAAGTTTTCACAAATGAAGATTTCATAGCAAAGCCTAGTTTTAGGTGAAATTATTTGACTAACTGAAATTTGTCTTTGTGGTTCTCCTGTCACTATGTGTGGTTATTTTGGGGCGAATTTCTCATACCTCTATCTTTGGATCATGTTGAAGTATGTGATCCCAAGTTTGGTATGAGCTAAAATAGAGAGCAGTGTCAGACAAGCCTAATTTGGTAAGTTGTGCCCAATACCCAGGAAAGCTGCCATTGATATTAAAGACAAGTGAACCATTATTTTGAAAGTACACTCAATTGTAACAAAAATTTAGATCCATGAGTTATAAGGAAATCATAAAATTCACCCAGTTTTATCTGGATGTAATACAGGTTAGTTATAATACTGATGTGAATTATTAAAAATAAAAGCTAAAATATACTGCAAGTTTTGTAGTTCTAAAGCAGACCACGTAGATTTAATAAAAAATTATTTTTGTGTCCCACAACTTGGAAACTGGCCTCACGTGCTAGGGGGAAAGGCAGCTCAGATACAGAAGGGAACACCTAGTAGAGAATGTCGTAGGACCCATTGGGTTGGAAGATGCGAGCTGAAAGTAGACTATAGACCGAACATGATGGCCACTCAATACCTCTATTGCAAACTACAACACCCAAACGGAGAGAGAGCAAAGGGGAATGCCCTGCCACAGAGGCAGGGTGGGGTAGTGGGGGATGGTATGGGGGTGGTGAGAGGGATACTGGGATCATTGGTGGAGGTGAATGGGCACTGGTGGAGGGATGGGTAAATGATCACTGTATGAGTGAAATGCAAACACAAAAGTTCATAAGTTTGTAACTGTACATCACAGTGATTCTCTAATAAAAAATTTTTTAAATAAAAAATTTATTTTTGTTTCTTGAAAGAAATCTTAGAAAATTTTTTAATCTGTTTTTTATTTTTCAAGTGAAGACCCTGTGTCTGTCCCATGCCCAAGTTATCTACCAACATTTGACAGCAAAAGACAATGATCAGGTTTTTTTTAAGGATTTAAAACTCTACTGAAAGTTAATCTATAAATATATACATATCAAATGAGTTTTTTTTTAAAAATCAACACTTTTTAGACAAAATTTATGTCAAAGAGTAATATTCATTTTCTTTCTGTTATATTTCCCATGTATTCTGTATGAGTTGGGACTCATTCCTAAGCCTTAAAGTGTATTGAAATGTTTTAAATAAATAATTTTAAAATAATTTAAATAATTGAATGTTCTAAATTTAGAAGGACTTGAAAGAGACATTATTAAACATAATGTTTTTATCTTTAGGTAACACAGTTCTATGAAAAAGAAAGGTTATATACCAGTATTCTGAGGCACGTGGATTTCTATGTTATGCCAGTAGTTAATGTGGATGGTTATGACTTCACATGGAAAAAGGTATGTGAAGGCAAAGAAAAAAAGACATTCCTTCTTTGGAAATATAAGATGCATGAACTGAACTATTCACAAAATCCTATATCACAATGGTTTTATCCTAGAGCACAAATGTTTTATAGCACTGTAGCACTGTCGTCCCATTGTTCATCAATTTGCTTGAGTAGACACAAGTAACGTTTCCATTGTGAGACTTGTTGTTACTGTTTTTGGCATATCGAATACGCCATGGGTAGCTTGCCAGGCTCTGCCATGCAGGCAGGATACTCTTGGCAGTTTTCCGGGCTCTCCAAAACGGATGGAGAAATCGAAACCTGGTTGGGCGTATGCAAGGCAAACGCCCTACCTGCTGTGCTATTGCTCCAGTCCTGTTTTATAATACAAATAATTTAATTTTTAATGTAAGGGTCCTAACATATATAAAAATAGAAATAATGGTAAAGCTCCTCCCTACCCATATATTGAACAATAATTATATCACAGCCAATATTTGCCTACATCTCCCACTTTACCCACATTATTTTAAAACAAATCTCACCTATTCAGAAAATAATCTCAGCAAGTATCATTCCATCAATTATTATTTCAGCATGCACATCAAAAAGTGATCTTTTCATAAAAAATAGCCACAATGCAATTATTCTAAAAATTTTTAAGAATTACTTAACATCATAAGTGTCAAATAGACATATAATTTTCCACTTTATCCTACCTTTATTATGTGGGGGACCTTTCAAGCACTTCTCAGAAAGTTCTGGATGTAATATTGCTTTGCCTATGGTACTAGACACCCCAGTGGTGATTAGGACCTCTAGGGCCACACTTAGTGATACTTGGGGAGGAGGAGAGTGGGCCGGGGACCGTATAGTGTTAGACCAAATGGAACTGGTTATATGCAAGGTATGTGCCTTAAACCCTATACTGTCTTTTGATCCCTATGTATTAACTTAAAAAAAAAACCCTTCATTTCTTTTAGTCAAGATACAGGTAATAATACCTTGTAGTATTATTTGACTTCTATGTTAATCCAAATATTCTCCTTCCATCATTCTTAAAAGGAAACAAGATCAAACAAGACCAATAAGCATCTAAGCAAAACTAAACAAAATTTTTATGTGTGGAGTTTGAAATTGATTAAACGCTTTAATGTTGTTTGATTCAAACGAAACACATTTGAGTAACTATGACTGAGATTCAGCAGGTATATGAAGACAGTGAAAGAATGAAGTGACAGTTTTGAAGGAGAGAAAAACAACCAGGGCCAATTATGCTTAAAAGTTTATCTTGCCTCGAACTACAAACCTCACCCTATGGTTACCTGTATTTTGTTTCTTTAGGATCGGATGTGGAGAAAGAACCGTTCTTTTCATGAAGACAATATTTGTACGGGCACAGACCTGAACAGAAATTTCGCTTCCAAACACTGGTGTGGTAGGTTTTTATTTTGATTCAAACAATGTCTCTTCATTGAAAAGATGCAGGCCTATAAATTCAAACTAATAAAAAGAGAGACCAATCTGAATACAATAAAGCCAGTCAGATTGACACTTTCGACGTGGTACAGTGGGGGTCAGTTGATTATAGAGAATGAGACAAATACACAAGCAGACAGACACAAAAGGATTGTCCAAGCAATGGTTCACCTGGGCAGTTGTGGGAGAGCTCGCACGCTGGCCATTAATTTAATACAACATCATTTCCCCCACCATGGTTGCCAACACATGAATCACTACGTTGTCAGAGATATTAAGGACAATCAGTAAGCACATCAACATTCAATAGTACATTAGGGGCAGAGGCTGGGGCATTCACATAGTCAATGAGCAGGCTCCTGAAAACTGCAATACCAGGGGCTGGAGTGATAGTACAGTGAGTAGGGTGCTTGCCTTGCATGTGGCTCACCTGGGTTGATTGAACCCATATGGTCTCCTGAGCCTGTAGGAAGTGATTTTTTTTGGGGGGTCACACCCAGCGATGCACAGGGGTCACTCCTGGTTCTGCACTCAGGAATTACCCCTGGTGGTGCTCAAGGGACCATATGGGATGCTGGGAATTGAACCCAGGTTAGCTGCTTGTAAGGCAAATGCCCTACCCACTGTGCTATCACTCCAGCCCCAGGAAGTGATCCTTGAGTGCAGAACCAGGAGTAAGCCCTAAGCATCACCAGGTGTGGCTCAAAACCAAAACCAAACAAAAGTATAAAGATAAGACAATTTCCTATTCTACTCTTGCCTATATTGCCTTATATATCAAAAAGACTCTAAACTGTTCCATTCTATTCTTGCCTGGGCATATGTTTGCTGCTCTGTTATGTGCTAAAAAAGAAAAAATGTTTTACCCAGTGGACTGTCCTGACCTTGGGGGTTTTTGTTAGGGGGATGACTTCCTACAACACTGGATTTCTTGCTTTTTGACTTTGGATTCCTGTACACATCATGATGATGATGATGATGGTGATGATGATGATGATGATGATGATGATGATGACGACAGCAACATCAATGATGACAATGACAATGACTAGAAATACCAAACCATATCTGAAAGCTTAATATATGCAGACACTGTGAAAAGCATTTTATATTCATTAGCTCATTGAATCTCCATTAAAACCACATTTAATGTATAATTCACTTAGAAGACAATGAAATTAAGGCATGGATAGGTTTAAAATAATTTAGCCAAGTCCATGTAGCTAGTATATGGCAAAAGTATTATTGAAATCAAGTGATTACATGCTTAGCAATATGCCACATAGCCTTTTATTATAAAGGATTGTTGCCAATAACAGGATCCAATTTGCATCTCCTAAAATAACAGGGTTTACACTTCGTAAGATTGCAGTGAAGATTAAGGGAGAAAGTTCATGTAAATTTTATCCCAGTTCCTCAAATAAAGTATGCCTTCTCTGCATGCCAGCTAGTGGTGATAACTGTCATTAACTTCTTTGTTCAAGAGAACAATAGGACTGAAATTAGATTCCTAATCATTATTAGTGGAGAGATTCAGATTGGCAGAACACAAGTTAAGTCATGGGTAATCAACTGTTTCCAGGAGGAAATTTATTTTTTGACTCAGAGTTCCCTTTCTGTGCCTGGACCAACCCCTGTGCCTTAAGGACATCACTGTATCACTGTATCACTGTCATCCCGTTGTTTGTTGATTTACACGAGTGGGCATCAGTAACATCTCTATTCCTCCCAGCCCTGAGATTTTAGCAGCCTCTCTTTACTCATCTTTCCCAACGATTGGAGGCTCTTTCAAGGTCAGGGGAATGAGACCTATTATTACTGTTTTTGGCATATCAAATATGCCATGGGTAGCTTGCCAGGTTCTGTCAGTGTGGGCAGGGTACTCTTGGTAGCTTGCTGGGCTCTCCGAGAGGTATATCTCTATCTCTATCTCTATCTCTATCTCTATCTCTATCTCTATATATATTACTCTTTAAGGTTTGTTGCCTGATTTGTCTGAACTCCATCAAGTATGGTGTGGTAATTATGGAAAATTTGTAGGAAGTGTCTTATAATGTGTCATATAATGTGTCATGGCTATGGGGGCCTCATTTTATACTCCTGTCTGGGAGGAGCAGCCATTGAGATCTGGAGGGTGGCCGATGAGGAGATTATCTGGTGCCAGCAGGGTGTGGCAAGGTGTGGTTTGTGGATGTGATCCTCGGTCCCTGGAGATTGGGGGATAGTAGACAGAGGATCTCTGCTTCCTCCCGTTGAGTCCAGAGTCCAAGGTCACAATGTTTCACATTATCTGGGTTTCGTGGGACTTCATTCATAGGTGAGGCTCAGCCAGAGCGTCCAGAAAGTGGCTTGGAGTGTGGTGGTGGTTGGGTAGTGGAGGTCGGCTGCCGGGGCTGGGTCCCTTGGGGCAGGGAAGGTTCTCACCTGACCCCCTCTGGGCCGCCCCGAGTGAAAACAGCCTGGCACAGAGTCCAGAAAGCTGCCTTAAGGACATAAAGTAGGATATTTCGAGCCAGATTACCACTCGCAGTCATATGTAATAGAATCTCCCATATTTTCTCAAATGAATGAATAAATGTTGTTATTCTGTCACTAAGTATTTAGTGACATTTTATTTACTATACCACTTTAGTAAGTTAAGGATAGCAACGAAGGCAGATTCTTAGTTCTGAAATGACATATTTTTAATGACTATATTAATTAGTAATTTTTAAGTTAAGTGCACCAGAAAAAAATATACAATGGACTAAATAAAAGGTACTTTATTTGTTCTCACAGAGTTACAGGCTTGGCTGCTTCTCTTGTTTGGTTTTGAGAAAGGCCACCAGTTATGCTAACTCAGATTTAACTCTTGGATCTGAGCTCAGAGATCACTTCTGGCAATGTTTAGGGGACATATGTGAGGTGGGATCAAACTACATCAGCTGTGTGCATGGCAGCGCCTTACCCCATGTGGGTAATCTCTTGAGCCTTTGCTCCTTTTTTCAAGTTTGCAAGAGGGCTGCTCACAGGCACCAAGTTTTGAAGTATCTTCTTATGTGGCTATATAAGATGGGACTTCAACAATGATGGTTGGAGGGATCATTCAGGATGGGAGATGTGTGATCAAAGTAGATAAAGGACCAAATGTGATAGCCTCTCAGTATCTGTATTGTAAATCATAATGCCCCAAAGTATAGAGAGAGTATGGGAGAAATTGTCTGCCATATAGGCAGGTGGAGGGGTGAGATTGGGGAAAGGGATACTGGGGACACTTGTGGTGGAAAATGTGCACTGGTGGAGGGATGGGTGTTTGATCATTGTATGACTGAAACTCAAACATGAAAGCTTTGTAACTATCTCATGATAATTCAATTTTAAAAAATGTGACTTCAAAAGGAACTTAGACAACATTTAACAAACATCAGAGAGGTATTCTTTGCAGGATTATTCTTAGTTTATTTACATAAAATGTTTTAATACAAAGAATACATGGTCTAGTAAATCACAATCTCTAATAATATGAACTTCCCTTTATTTTCTCTATCCATTTCACCCCAGAGGAAGGTGCATCGAGTTACTCATGCTCAGAAGTATATTGTGGGCCTTTCCCTGAATCAGAACCAGAAGTGAAGGCAGTAGCTGATTTCTTGAGAAAAAATGTAAACCACATTAAAGCTTACATCTCTATGCATTCATACTCCCAGAAAATACTATTCCCATATTCCTATAGTAGAAGCAAAAGCAAAGACCATGAGGAATTGGTAAGTGCCACTTCATTATATTTATCACTAGCATTTTGGAAATAGAATCTAATTTCAAGGATTGAAAACTGTCAGAAAAAAATAATTCACCAGATATTTGTTCTACATAGCCTTACCTTGAGGATAGGAACTTCAGTCTTGCAGATGGACTTCCTAAGAAATAATTTCTTCAAGATGCAGGGAGCCATTCTACCTGGACCTGACTTGCAGGAAAAGCCATACGAGGACACACAATGGCAAGAATCCCTGGAGTTAGGCATTTTCTTTGTGGTCCTTAGATTTCTACGCATCATACACAGTCAAGTTCCAGACAACACTCGACAGTTTAGTACCAGAATTTTTTTTAGAGACCACACATGGCTACACTGGGGGCATGCAATATGGGAGATGGAACTTAAGACTCCTACATTCTAGGTGTGTGCTCTCCCACTTGAGCCATATCCAAGGCCCCAGCACTCAGATTTTTTCATATGCTGATCTCCCTGACCCTAAGGCAGGATTCTATTGTTTTGTTTACATCATCATCATCATCATCATCATCATCATCATCATCATCCCTTTGATCATCGAATTTCTTGATAGGTCTCAGCAACCTGTCCATTCGTCCTATCCCTGAGATTTTAGAAGCCTCTCTCTACTCGGCCTTCCCAACGATGCCGTATTAGAGGCTCTTTCAGGGTCAGGGGAATGAGACCCAACTTGTTACTGACTTTGGCATATGAATACACCATGGGAAGCTTTCGAGGCTCTCCCATGTGGGCAGAAAACTCTGAGTAGCTTGCCAGTTTCTCCCAGAGGGAGAAGTAGGTATAATATATCGCTTCTGGGAGCTTGCTTTTTAGTCTCTGGATGTTGGCTGTTGATGGGATTACACACACCTGAGTTCCTCTGCAGGTACCTTCATGCATAAGGTTCGTCTGAACGTGTGGAGCGGGGCCTTCAGCATGGCTGTGGCTAGGTTCCAGAGGTCTTCTGCTGCCGGGAGACTCTCTGTTTTGTTTTAGTTCTATTGAATGTAGTAAACAATGAAAGAAGTTCAAAAAGGACTCACAGAGTCTGTTTACTTCCTTACCTGTCTTTTCTCCCACGTAGTCCATGTTTGCATTGACGCCAAAGGATGCAGGTTTTCCAATGATTAAGGTTAACCTAGCCAAATTTTCACTCCAGATGTTTCATACACAAAGGAAGTACTATGGCAGTATTTCAGTTCTTATCCAAAGTCCTATCCTTGTGAAGTGATTTATTTCTTACTGACCCACTTTATTCTGATTCTAACAGGTTAAATTATAGTCACTTAGTCAAGATCTGAAGGTTAAAAGTAGGTAAAAGGATTTTCTTGATTACCTTTCAGTATCAGTATTGCAAACCACAATGCCCAGAGAGGAGAGAGAGAAAGAGAGAGAAGGGGGTGGGGGGAGAGAGAGAGAGGGAGAGGGAAGGAAAAGTGCCTGCCATAAAGGTAGACAGGGGGTGGGGGTGGGGCGCAATGGGAGGGAACCTGGGAACACTGATGCTGGAAAATGTACATTGGTGGAGGGATGGACATTGGAATACTGTACGACTGAAATCCAATTATGAACAGCTTTGTAGGGGCCTATATCACAGTTATTCAATAAAAAAATTAAGGGTAAAAAAGAAAAACAAAATAAAAAATAAAACACACACAAATTATACTTAGAGACCCAGTAGTTTTAAAATGACAAATATAAGATTATTTTCTGAAGGGTTTATTTGAAACATAAACATACTTACAAATACTTTTCTACTCAAGGAGAAAGTATTTTGGAAGTCTTCGCTATTCGTTTTATCATTGAAGAGATTTATTTATCATACGAGGGGATAATACTTGATATTGCCTTACATGGGATTATTATTATTGCAAGTATTTGTTGGGAATGCAAAATACTGAATTATACAGATACTAGAGGATATGTTCAGTAAGACTCTGGCCTGGTAAGAGAATATAACGTGATTAGGAAGCTCAAACATCAGCAAATGTTACCAGTAACTGTACACTAAGATATCCTAACTACCAAATAAGTGGCAAGACTGATGGAACACACAGCTGGCACAGTTTGTAATGCCTCATCTAAATTTGCCTCAATTTAGAAGGAATCACTAATTAGCAGAAAGCCAATATCTCTGTGCTTGAGAAATTTATACCCTATTAAGTGGGACATACTGTAAAGAAAAAAATATAAAGTGTGTTGAGAAACAGATAAAATTTCACTTAGACAGAGAAGGTAGGGTTTTTATAGTCAAAGAGGCAGTGAGGACCTTCAAGCTGAGGAGAGGACATACCGCACAGGTAGTCAGAAAGCAGGTGAGGCCAACTGTGAATAATGTTGTACTTTATTCTATAGGCAATGGGGTTCTGATATTTTTTGAGGAAAACAAAGGCACAGCATGATGTTCATGGATATTCCTTGGGGTTAATCAACAGAGAGGCTATGAACACCATGATTCTAGTTTCCATGTGGGAAAATCTGGGTATATTAGAACCAGATATAATGGAACAAGAGACTTGTTTATTATCCTGCTCTATTATGGGAAAATTATTGGGATCATTAATTTTTATTTGATGAATATTTTAGACTTTGTGAGCGAATGAGAAGAGAATCTATTTGGTGAATTTATTTGGGAAGAGAAGATAGATTTCAAGTCTCTAGTGGAATATATAAAACCACATTGTTTGCCTTTTAAAATAGAACCACCCTGAATGTTTCCAGTATCATCTAAAATATAGTTACACTATAGTTACACTTCACTTGATGAAAAAATGAATTCCTGAGAAAGATATGTGAGAACTATTTTTCCTTCAAATTGAGGCTAGAAAGCTAGAACAGGAGGTAATGCACCTGCCTCGCATGCAGCTGACCCAGAGTTTATTCCTGGAATCGTCTCCCTCCACTAGCCTGTTGGGGATCACTCCTTAGCATGGAGCCTAAGGTGTGGTACAGCTCCCTTGCCCCCAGCAAAAGATACTTGTAAAGCTAAAATAAAGAAAAATTTAGGTCTATTAGGACTTTACTATCATGGTTATTATCTGTTATCATTATAGTGTCAGCAGCAGCCCAGCATGGAGGATGGAGGCAGGGCAGGTGCGGAATAGTTCAGATGTCGTTCGGGTTCTTGGAGGCCACAGTAATTCCTTATGTGGTGCCCAGTCTTGTTTCATTTGTATTGGAGCTAGTACCTATTTTAAAAGAAAAATTAACTTTTATTATTATTATTATTGCTGTTATTATTAGTATTATTGTTATTATGATTATTCAACCTCTCGCCACCAGCACTGAAGATTCATTCTCCTCCTCAACACAAACTGCAAGCAGGAACCTGTGAGCACCAGACTGAGGAAGGATTCCAGGGCACTTAATCCAGAAGCAGGTTCTCCACCAACCAGAGGCAGATCAGAGCCCAGGAGGGATCCTTCTGCAGTTGCCCATGAATGCCAGCCTTGTGCCAGGCTGACACAGATGCCTCTGGGAGTCTGGCTGTGAATGGAGAGAGCTATAAGCGGCATGTAGTTAGAGGGTGGGCTAGAGCTGTAGCACAGCGGGTAGGGTGTTTGCCTTGCACACGGCAAACCCGCGTTCTATTTCTCCATCCTTCTCGGAGAGCCCGGCAAGCTACCAAGAGTATCCTGCCCACACAGGAGAGCCTGGCAAGCTATCCATGACATATTCAATATGCCAAAAACAGTGACAACAAGTCTCACAATGAAGATGTTAATGGTGCCCGCTTGAGCAAATTGATGAACAACGGATGACAGTGATCCAGTGATAGCGTCAGAGATTGAACCCAGGGCATCATGGATGCAAAGAAAGTACCTTATTGCTGAGGACTAAAAGTCTATGTTTAAAGCCACTTAATTTTGATTTCTATAAGCAAAACCTTTTTTTTAAATTTTTTTTAAAATTTATTTTATTGAATCACCAAGTGGAAAGTTACAAAGTTCTCAGGCTTATATCTCAGTTACACAATGCTCAAACACCCATCCCTTCACCAGTGCCCATATTCCACCACCAATAAAAACAAAAACAAAAGCAAAAACAAAACAAACAAACAAAAAAACAAAAAAAAACAGTATACATCCCACCCCTCACCCCCCAACCCACCCCTACGTGAGTGATAATTTCACTTCCTTTTCTCTTTACCTTGATTACATTCCAGATTTCAACACATAACTCACTATTGCTGTTAGAGTTTCAAAACAGACTCTCTATTTTTGTTGGAATTTATCCCCTAAGAATACAGCTCTATTAACAGGGAAATATTTGATAATAGTTTTCCACTGTTGAGAATGAAGAGATAAAATGTCGCGTGGCCGCGGTAGCGGCCACACAGTTTACAATTTCTATATTATAGTAATTAAGTCCGCGAAGATTTAAGTTTGAAAATGAATCATTTCCCTTCCTGGAACAGCATGTAGCCAAAGTTAGTTCACAGTCTCCATACAACGGACCCACAAAATGTTGGACACCACACCTTCTCCCGGAGGGGGGAGTGACCAAGAAGGAAGGTTATTTCCTCTGTCAGCCGGCGTGGGGCAAAAGCTTAGTTCACAGTCTTCATACATGGATGCAAGCACTTGCTGGAAACCCAATTCCTAAAGCTGTCTCTGGTTCCCGCTCGTTCCACATCCACCGGCTCTGCAGAGGCATGGGCGCCCAGGCCGAAAACCCGGCCGGCCGGAGCCGAGCACCGGCCCCGGCTGGGGCTGCCCCGGTATCCGGCGGCTGTTTCAAATTCAAAGCACACATTTTTTTTTTTCCGCGCCAAAAGTTCATACCTTCTCAACGGACCCACAAAATGTCGGACACCACGCCTTCTCCCGGAGGGGAGAGTGACCAAGAAGGAAGGTTATTTCCTCTGTCAGACAGCGTGGGGCAAAAGCTTAGTTCACAGTCTCCATACATGGGTGCAAGCACTTGCTGGAACCCCAATTCTTAAAGCTGTCTCTGGTTCCCGCTCGTTCCACATCCACCGGCTCTGCAGAGTTTCGGCATGGGCACCCGGGCCGAAAACCCGGCCGGCCGGAGCCGAGCACCGGCCCCGTCTGCAAAACCATTTTAAAAGTTAAATTTAGTCTTCTCAATTTACCATTTGGTTAAATATAACTTTTTATATATATTAAGATTTCTAAGTTTGTTGTTCTACATTAATGTATAATATTGTATAATTTAAAAGTGTACATGATCATTTGATACATATATATTTGAAATAATTTACACAATGTTCATACACCTATCATTTTACATCATTAGAGTTTTTGTGGTTGGTAACATGTATTGTCTAAGCAATTTTCAAGTATATAACACTGTGGAAGTCGATGTGGAGGTCTCGTTCTGCTCAGCAGGGAGAACCCTTCGTAGGGCGCAGCCGAAAGAACAGACGCAGAGCCCGGAGGAGGGAGAAAAGGCATTTATTCTATGGCAGTTGCAGTATTTATACCTCCCTGTTGGGAGGAGATGGTGCCAGGACCCCCAACAGAAATGCAGGGTGTGGCACGGGATTTAGCTAGTAATAAACAAATGCTGATAGGATAAAATCAGTAAGATTAGGAGTGGCAACCTTTGCTAGGTGTGGCATGGGATTAACTAGTGATTAAACAAATAGTGACAGGATAAGATCAGTAAGGTAAAATGGCTCCCTACATAACACTTTCTTAACTAACCAACATGAAGCATATTTGATCCTCAGAATTCATTTAGACTCTCACTAGAAAGTTGTATCCATTTTTTTTATTAGTGAATCACCATGAGGTAGTTACAGGCTTACAAACATTTGTGCTTGCGTTTCAGTCATACAATGATCAAATACCCATTCCTCCACCAGTGCCCATTCTCCATCACCAATGGTCCCAGCATCCCTCCCACCACCCTCACCCTGTCCCCAACACCCCGCCCCACCTTCGTGGCAGGGTATTCCCTTTTGCTCTCTCTTCTTTCGGGTGTTGTGGTTTGCAATAGAGGTATTTATTTTTTATTTTATTGAATCACCATGTGGAAAATTACAATGCTTTCAGGCTTAAGTCTCAGTTATACAATTGCAATAGAGGTATTGAGCGCTATCATGTTCGGTCTATAGTCTACTTTGGGCACACAGATTTCAACCCGAATGGGTCCTCCCAACATCCTTTACTTGGTGGTCCCTTCTCTATATGAGCTGCCTTTTCCCCCAGCATTCGAGGCTGGCTTCCCAGCCATGGAACAAACCTCCTGGGCCTTATCTGTACTACTCTTGGTGTTAGTCTCCTACTCTGTTACTTTGTATTCCTCAGATGAGTGCGATCTTTCTATGCCTGTCCCTCTCTTTGTGACTCATTTCACCTAACATGATACTTTCCATGTTGATCCACTTATATGCAAATTTCATGACTTCATCTTTTCTAACAGCTGCATAGTATTCCATTGTGTAGATACACCGAAGTTTCTTTAACCAGTCATCTGTTCTTGGGTACTTTGGTTTTTTCCAGATTTTGGCTATTGTAAACAGTGCAGCAATGAACGTACAAGTGCAGATGTCATTTCAACTATACTTTTTTGCCTCTCCGGGATATATTCCCAGGAGTGGTATTGCTGGGTCAAATGGGAGCTCAATTTCTAATAATTAAAAAAGAAAGTTATATCCTTTAACCCAAAATTTATTAACCTTTCCAGACAGGGCCGGAGTGATAGCTGGTAGGGCATATGCTTTGCATGTGGCTGACCCAGGTTCGATTCCTCTGCCCCTCTCAGAGAGCCCAGCAAGCTACCTAGAGTATCCCACTTACCCAGCAGTGCCTGGCAAGCTACCCGTGGTGTATTTGACATGCTAAAAACAGTAACAAGTCCTACAATGGAGATGTTACTGGTGCACACTCAAATCAATGAACAACGAGACGACAGTGCTACAGTGCTTTCCAGACTGTAGTCCCTTTCTTACTGTTTTTCTTCTGGTGGTTCCCCTGTCCTATAGGTTGGTCCTTTAGTCTCTTGCTATGGTTAAAAATGTGGAAAATACGAGGTTTTCACTTGTAACCCCTTTGGAATGTCTTGAGATTGCGCAAGGAACCTCCTTCCCATCCCCCAGCACCATTCTACTATTTCTTTATGAAGAGTTTTTCTCCTTCACTTCCGTTTATTGCTATTGTTGTTTTGATGATTGGGGGTTGCATATTTACCTGCTTATAGTGCTTCCACACTTGGCCACACTGTTGGCCCGGATTCATACTCACTTAGTTGTGATGCTCTTGCACATTCTGGTTGTAGGTCACCAGGGGGTGCTGAGATGCGCATACACATGTTTATAAGACGTATCATATCTTGCTACAGCCCTCAGTGCTTTCTGGGGGGTTGCACACGTTAGTCAAGTGCTCACACATGCCTGACTGCAACGTGCAGAGTGTATCCTTCTCTTTCAGCTCTGGGGTCGCAAACATCAGTCAGCAGAGCCTTGCACTTGGTAGGGTATATGTGGGCTGCACCAGAAATCGAACATGTAGCATCCTACTTACAAGGCAGAAGCTTATTGCCATTGAGCCACCCCCTGAGCCTTCATCAATAGAGTTTGATTGAATTAATGTATGACTGCTTTTAAAAGAAATGTCCCATTTGTCCTCTTTCTAATTAGCATGTTAACAAAAATTCTATATTCTATTGATTTTAGTCCCAGGTGGCCAGTGATGCTGTCCATGCTATTCAAAGGACTAATAGAAATACCAGATACACACATGGCACTGGTTCAGAAGGTTTATGTAAGTATTTCTTCTTAACCTGTGGTAATACATGGAGTTAGTAAAGAAATCTGTATGGGTTTAATTTTTCTAAATTAAATGTTGAATTTAATTTTTCTAAATTAAATGTTGAGACAATCCTTTGTTAAGTGATTGGATTACAGTAACTAGAAACAGAAGAATAATAGCTGACCAAAGCTATATTAAAAATGGAGCCAGAATGATATTTAAGAAATTATGCTCATTGCTACAGAGGCATGGAAGACTTGGCATTGTACTAGTAAGTGAAGCATGAAAGTCATAAAATGTCAATAAGATGTGCGAGATGCCCACGGCTACCATGTAAAGTCATTCAAGGTGAAAGTTACACAATCTACGGAGCACCATTTACAGTAAATGCTCATTAGTGATGACTTGTGCCCAAGATTATAACTTACAACACTCTATAATTTAACATACTGGGGCTTTTGATTTTTGTTTTGCTGGTGTCAGGTATAGAACTCAGGGCTTCGTACATGCAAGGTTAGTGCTCTTTCATATTCCAGCCCTAACAAATATTTAAAAAATTATTTATTAAAAAAAATTCTGCTCGTTACCTATTTAAGGACTCCTTTGTACCCATGGTGGGATTACAGATAATACTTTTTCCCTTTTGAATCTGGAGTGGGTTAATGGTAAAAATACAAACAAAATAGACATGTGTTTGGGTGCCAGGTAGGTCAATTCCAGCTCTATCCTAGTTTTCTTTTTTTTATGTCTTCTGTTAGCTGTATGAATGCTATTGTGTGAACATATCTGGAGCCTTTTTCCTATTTTTTTTGTTTTTTTTGGGGGGGGGCACTCCAGCAATGATCAAGAGTTACTCCTGGCTCTGTGCTCAGGAATCACTCGTGGCAAGCTCAAGGGACCAACTGGGTGACAGGGAGTGATCAGACTCATGCAAGGCAAACTCCCTAACTGCTATACTATTGTTGGGTCCACTTCTATTTTTTAAATGGTTGGAAAATAATCAACAAATGAGTAGGATGATGTGAAATTGATGAAAATGATGAGAAATTCATGTTTGAACATCATAGTTTTATTTGAATCAACTATACATTTTCACATTGTCTGTAAGATCTTCCATGAACCAAATTAAGTACGTATGACACATCACATCCTACATAAAGCCTAATTTGCTATTTACTGTCTAGATCATTACTGCATAAAATTACTAATCTTTGATACAATAATTATAAAGAATTAAAGCAAATCTGCTTCTAGAAAAAAGTATTGTAAAGAAACAAAGAAGTGAGCAGGCATAACTAAGATTGTTCATAGGGCTGGAGCTATGGTAGAGTGGGTAGGGCCATTGCCTGCCAGAACCTGGAGTGATCCCTGAGAGCAGAATCAAGAGTAAGCCCTGAGCACTGCCAGGTGTGGGCCCCAAACAAAACAAAACATGGGTGTTCATTATAAAGTGTTTTGTATGAATTTGGAATTATAGACAATCTAACAGACTTTAAGTAAGTACACATACATTTTAAAATATTTTTTCTAGCTTTCTCATGCAATTTTGATCTTAAGAAAAGTAAGATTACAAATCTAAGTTCATTTTGTAAAAGTTTGCCATGATAGATTATGTTGAGAAATGTAAAGTAGCATGTAGAGAATTATTTTGCTCATATAGGAAAAATTAAGTGTGAATATGTTCAAGTAAAGGCATTTAGAAGTAAATGGTGATTACACATTCTTGGTAGAATAAGGGTGTTTTTAAATTTCTACCATAACCTGTTTTCCTTCCATCTCTATTTGCTACCAGATTCTTAAGTTATTTAATAATTAGGAGGAAAAAAGCTTTTAAATTTTAGGGTTTGGTGTGGGGGTGTTGGGCACACTTGGATATTCAGGGAGCTGTTCCCTTCTCAGAGCTGGACATCAATCTCAGTGGTGTGAAAACTATCTCTCTAGCACGCCAGTTTCATTTTTGGGATAAAAAAAAGTCTTATTTTGTTCGTTAACTCAATACATTTCTGCTTAAAAACTATTTCTTTTTTCTTCCCGGTAGATCTAGCCCCAGGAGGTTCTGATGACTGGGTCTACGACTTGGGTATCAAATATTCCTTTACAATTGAACTTCGAGATAAAGGCAAATATGGATTTTTGCTGCCAGAGCGTTTCATCAAACCCACTTCTTCAGAGGCTCTAGCCGCCGTGTCTAAAATAGCTTGGCATGTTATCAAAAATACTTAAAATTCGCTTTTCCACTTTGCTCCTGCATTTTAATGGACTGATTCTAGTAAGAAAAATTATTGTATCGCTTTCTGTCTTCAGTTTTTTTTTTTTTTTTGTCTTTTTGGGTCACACCCGGCGATGCACAGGGGTTACTCCTGGCTCTGCACTCAGGAATTACTCCTGGCGGTGCTCAGGGGACCATATGGGATGCTGGGATTTGAACCCGGGTTGGCCGCGTGCAAGGCAAACGCCCTCCCCGCTGTGCTATCGCTCCAGCCCCTGTCTTCAGTTTTATCACCAATTTTGATATATAGGTTTTCTTCTTGGTTTTGTCAAAAAAACAAAACAAAACAAAACAAAAACCCAAACAACAAAATAAAAGCTGCCTTGAAATTACAACCAAACAAGGGTTCACATTGTTTACGAAGTGTTAAAAAATTAGGTGCTATTTCCCCCTTTGAATCGCAAAGTTTGAGTACCACCAGTCTTTAGTGGCCTTACTAACTTGTTTGATGCAGATCATTGGATCCTAAGCAACAAAACAGTGGTCAGAAGTAATACAGTTTTGTTACAAATGTCCAAAAGACCTGGGCTTGCGCCTTAAAAAAAAAAAATTCACTGTGCATTTCATTTGCTCAATGAAAATATCGACTATGGCCCAGAAAACTCAGGGATGTCAAAAAAAAAAATCCTTCACCACCACCTTCTCAACTGAAAGAGCAAATGAATTCAAACACACACAATGTCCCAACAAACTAGTTACTTTGGACAAAAATTGTGATATTTTGCGTGCTGACAACGAACTTTTATGCAAAATATATATATATATGTGGAATAAAGGAGGAAAGGGTCTTAAGCTCCCTTGCAGTGGGGGTTTGGGCTCTCGGCGGCGCCAGCTCCAAGCCTTGCGCGGTACAGCGCGGGTGGCAAGCGCGCTCCTCGGTGTCACCTTTACCCCCAGCGGGGGCGTGTCCACGAAGGGGCGGTGCCTGCGCGCTGACGACTAATCTGGCGGCCGGAAGCGGCTTTGATCTACCAAGGAACAGGGCAAACCCTCGACTTCCGGCGGCATTTTGAGGCCAGCGTTTAGCGGCCTGGGAGTGTTTTCGTTATAATCATCATTTTCGGCTCTCGTCTCTGTCCTTCTTCTTCCCCACTCCTTTCCCCCCCACACACACGTCGATGTCTGCTTGACCCTGGCGAAGCGGCGGGCGGCGGCCTCTCGTCAGCCAGCCCGGAGGCCCCCGGCTGGCCCCAGGCCGCTTCCCGGGAGCCGCGCGTGCCCCTTCCCCTCGCCATCGTCCCGGGGCCGGGCGCGGGGACAGAGAGTCGCCTCCCTCGCTCCCCAGGGCGGCGGCGGCCCCTCCACCGTGCTCTTGCGAAGGGAGTTCCGGGAGGAGGTAAGCGTTCCGGGAGAACGGCTGTGAGCCTCGGGCGGACGGGCAGAAGGCGTTTGGCAGACGCGCCTGGGCGCGGCCCGGAGTCTTTCTCCATCTCCTCTCGGGCCACCCCCCCACCCCCAGCTCCTCCCGCCCAGAAATTCCACGGTAGACCCGGGGCTTCCGATTCTGGAGAGGATGTTGTTTCCCCCCACCCCCAACCCCTTCCGCCAAGAGCTCTCCTGGAGCCGGACCGAGGCTTCGTGGACTTGGGCATCCTTGCACAGTGTTGGCATTTGTGTGCAATGGAAAGGGTGCAGGAACTTGGGCTTTGGACTTGGGGACTCCCCCCCTTTTTTTGCATTAGGCACCTGTTACGGCAAAGGGATCCTCCCAGCGCTTCTCTCGTGGTCTTGCATTTCCACCTCACCGGTCCCTTTCCCACTTAGGGTCCGGGAGTTGGAGAGCGTTCCCTTAGCGGCGGGCGTTTTCCCTACTTGGTTACTTTTTGGCAACTATCTGTCGGGCAGGGCTGGGCTGGAGGACCTGAGAGGAAGGGGGCGTATGTTTCGAAAGGCTGTAGCTGTCACTGTCATCCCGTTGCTCATCGATTTGCTCGAGCGGGCACTTAGAAAGACTAAGCGAATTTTTTTTCTCTGTTTTTGCAAACCTCCCCTTCCCCTGGTACCTTCTATTTAGCGTTGACACTCCTTTGAGCGGTATCCCTAGGATCTGGTTTGCGGGGCGGCGTCTCATGAGCTATTCTGTTATACTTGTGAGATAACTCAATCATTTCAACTGCTTTTGAAAACGGGTGGGTTTGCGCAATCCCTTCGGGTGTTTGGCTTCTTGGGAACTTGGGAAAAGACCTTCGCAGCTCGAGTTTTCAAAGTCCGGGCCACTTGCAGGAAATCCCGCAGGCTTAGGCAGTTCTAATCTGTGCGTAGGCGGTGTGGTTTAGCCGAGTCTCGTTGGAAATTACTGGCTGTAGTATGTAATAAAGTATTCTTAGAGTGTTTTGTCAACATGCCTGTAACTTTGCACACATCCCGAGTTTTTAAATGACATTTAGATTATGTATGACAGCTTTAACGCGAGACTTAGGACTCTTGGTGCTGTTGTGTATAAATTTGCATCTGTAAAAAGAGCCGCACCTTGAAGTAGCCCTCTTGTTAGGATTTGGTTCTATCAAACAGCATGACTCTTACTGGATTTCTAATTAATGATTTTGAATGAATATTTCATATTTCAAAATCTGCAGTTACATCTAACTTTTGTATTTGTTAATTTAAAATTTAACGGGTTTTTTAATTTACAGATTTTTGTATTTGTACTAAAAGCTAACAGGTGTGTGCCATTTTAATTTTTATAACACTGTTGGAAAATTAATGTTAGTAATCCTAATTTGTGTTACAGTATGCATGTATGTATAGAAAGCAAAATGTTTTAATTTGTGTTTGTTTGAAGAGTTGGTTTTCTCTTCAGCAGATGTTTTCTTCCATCCTCCCAAAACCACTTTATGCAGTTCGAAAGGATGGAACTTGTTTATTTCATTGGATATTTAGTAGCAGTTGAAACTAACTTGTTGACTTTCAAAGTGTGGTTTCATCTCTTTTTTGAAGTTTGATATGTTGCACTTGGTTTATGGGTGGGAGGTTATTTTTAGTGCCTCCTCTTTTACATTTTTTCCCCCCTGCACAATGCAAAAGTACAGTTTTGCTGATTTCTATATGGTTCACTCAGTTCTCTCAATTAATTTGGAATATTTAGGTCTGCTATATACTAGCAGTCTGCAAGGTTTGTTTAGAAAGTTTTTTCAAAAATGCTCACAGGTTGGCTCGCTATGCACCAAATAACCTTTTGTTTGAAAATTTTTTGTGTAACCCTTTTTCAGAGTTTCAGTGCATTAAAGTGTATGAACTAAGAGTACATGGAACTATTTATTTATGCTACAGGGAGGGATAGTTCTCATTTATTAAGAACTTTTGTGTTTCAATAAAATCAATCTTTGTGTGTCCTCTTTTTCTGTTTTATTTTATTTTTATTTATTTATTTTGCTTTTTGGGTCACACCTAGCGATGCACAGGGGTTATTCCTGACTCATGCATCAGGAATTACTCCTAATGGTGCTCAGGGGACCATGTGGGATGCTGGAAATAGAATCCAGATCGGCCTTGAGAATCCAGATCGGCCTCGTGCAAGGCAAACGTCCTACCCACTGTGCTATTGCTCCAGCCTCTCTTATTTTAAAGAGGTAGTAAAGACATTTATTCTGCAAGTAGATAGGAGAAATGGGGAAATAACTCAATGGACTGTTAATAGTGTCGCTCTGGCTTTCATAATCCTGGAGTGTGGGAAACAGTGCTGTAAGTGGGTATTCTTAAAACTAGAGAGTATTTTAAAACAAAACTGCAAGAAAACAGCCAAACTCCAATATAGGGAAGAATTTATATTTATGTATCTAACATTTTGTTATTTTAACTTTTCACATATCTTAAAATGCCCCCTTAATCACATTCTGATGTTATTTATTGTCCTTTGTGGAACAGATGTTTTATTTTTTTTTATTTTTTACTTTTTTGCTTTTTGGGTCACACCCAGCAATGCTCAGGGGTTACTCCTGGCTTTGCACTCAGGAATTGCTCCTGGCAGTGCTTGGGGGACCATATGGGATGCCGGGGATCGAACCCGTGTCGGCCGTGTGCAAGGCAAACGCCCTACCCGCTGTGCTATCGCTCTGGTCCCGGGACAGATGTTTTAGATTGAAATTTTGAATCAGGTCACAAAACATTAGTAAGAGTAGGTTTTTTTTTTTTTTGTGAGAGTAATTTTAAATTAATATGATTATATGCTTTTTTGAGGGAGCATAATAAATTTTATATATTTAGATTACTAGGATTGAAAGTATAGTTTTTGCAAACGTAAACAAACTATTATATCTAAAATCATGAATGTTTTTGTCGTTATACTTAGATAACTTTTTGAGTACTGATAAAATTTCCTAGATGATCAGAATTCCTCTTTATTACTATTCTACCACAAGTAGGAAGATTCTTTGGGTCATACTTCACTGTGGTTAGGAATCACTCCTGGCTGGACTCAAGGACTATATGGGGTGCTGAATACAGGCTGCTCATGTGCAAGGCAAGCACCCTGACCTCTATTGTCCTAGTTTATGCTAGCACTAGATAGAAGATTGAAGAGAGGCTGAAATGCCATGTTTTCTCACAGTAGGGTTAACAGATAAGGAGAGAAGTAAGTGCTCATCCAAGCAACAGATTTCAGACCAATAAGAGAGCCAGTATTTGGAACCCTCAGAAAAACATTGAAAAGAGATGATAATAATGACTGCTCGCGATTTTAAGTATTATAATGGCTTATTGCTTTAACTGTAGAAAACACTTATTAATTTTTTTTAAGGCAGATGTGTTGGGAGTGGGATATATTGGGAGTAATTAATTTATTTTGGCTGCTGAACAAAATGTTTTCATTAGTGGAAGATTTTGCTTAGTCTTCTTGAGACAGTTATGGTGGAGTGGTGTGTTTGTTTCTGAGTTCTAAGAGAATTTTTTCAGCCTCATATACCTCTTTAGTTCTTTGTTTTCAGTAGCAAGTATCCATAAATTTTAACTGGGCCTGAGAGATAGAATGTAAAGATGCTTGCCTTGCATGCAGCTGACCTGACTTTGGTTCCTTGTACCACATATTGTCCTTTTAAGTACTAGTGATCCCTGATCCGAAGAGCCGGGGGAAAACCTCGAGCATCCCTGGGTGTGGCCTAAAAAAATGAAAGAAAAATTGAAAAATTTTACCACTGTAAACTTATGTTTTGGCTGAGAATAAACCCCAGAAAAATTAAAGTTTATCTTGTAATATCAGCTTTGCTGTGTAAACAACCGCATGCCATTTCATGTCTCCCCCATATTTTGTTGTCTTTGTTCCTTTGTCAGATGTTCTTATTCCTTGGTCCTTCTTAAAAAATGTGGCTTGAGGGATGGAAAGCACAATGGGCTGAGCACATGTTTTGGGAGACCTGGGTTCTGTACCTATCAGTACGTGGTCCCCCTAAAACTGCTGGGAGTAGTACTCAGCACTGCTGGGTGTGACCTCATCATCCTCTCCCTCACCACCCAGTGATTTGAAAGTAATACCTAATTAACCCCCCATAAGCTTATGTATTTTTTTAAGATTTAATATTTGTGTAAAAACACAAAAAAGAAAAAGGAAGGGGCGAGGAGCACCTCACCGCACTGAGCCAGGCACAGGGCACAGGGCAACGGCACTGATTCTCCCGCCACCCGTGTTTAGTAGTCTCCATCCGCTTCTCTCACCCTGGGGAGGTTGATGGCGATGACGAGGCAGGCGAAGGAAGGAACGGAGGCAAGCTGGTTGGTCTCAATTGCAGTTTATTCCAACACTCCAGTCTCCCTCTCTGCTTCTTCCCCAACCCCCTCATACTGCCACCTTTTATCCCCCACCCCATCTGGAGGCAGGGCTTATGCATAGGTGTGGTTATAATCAATAGGGGGTAAAGTTCTATCCCTTAGGGGATGCTTTCACTAGGACAGAATCTCTTTCAGCAGGACATCCGCCCAAGAGCTGAATCCCATGGGTGTGTTTTTCTTCTCTTTGTCCAACTAACATATAAGTATTCATATTATAAATAATTTTGTATGGACATAGCAAGAGATGCATTAAGCTTATAGAATAGCTCTCGGGGTCACCTGGATCTCATATTACAGTGCTCAGGCCAGATTAGTCTTTCCTAGCCCTAGCAGGGTCCTAGTCTCGTCATTGCTTTTGGATCATGACATGACATGCCCATGACCAAGCTCTTAACATACAGTTAAGCATTAGGCGCTTTGGCCAGGCCCATCTCGATGCCAGGGTAGCACATAACTCACCGCTTGCCCTGGGTCCGTCCCATCCCTCATCGGGACCTTGCTTTTGGGGGTGCTAGGAAGTAAGGGCAGCTGAGGCTTAAGTCAAATCCCATGTTACCAAAGCTTAAATTAAATCCCATGTTACCAAAGCATATTAATAAATGTTTTTCTTTGTCCATACAAAAAGGATATTGTTTTAAAGTAAACTATTCAAAAGACATAAGAGAGGAGAAAGACAATATTAACTTACAATACAAGTTCATTGTCCTAGCAAGGTCTGACATTACAAATTAACAGAGTTTGATTAGAGGAAGAGCAGATAAACAGGTAGAAGTGGTTACAGATAAACAAAGGAATGGAAGTGACTCGGGAGCACATTGATGGGCATGACTGAATATACCTAAGCTCCTAGTGGCAAGGGGAGCAGGACATACCAATGTAGCCTAGAATTGTTTAGAGATTATTACTAGATAAACCCAAACTCTGTGACAAGGGAGAAAGGACAAATCAATGATATCCAACAAATATTATCACGATTTACCTTCCTTTCTAGTGATTTGCCTTTATTTTGAAAACATATTAAAGCGTGTCTGTGAACTCTATATAGACTAATTCTATGCTAATTATGCTAAGTGAAACTTCAATTTCTTCAGCTGCAATTATTCATTTTTGTAACTTGAAGATATTAATAAAAAATTAATTTTTAGAATGGGGGCTGGAGTGGTAGAACAGCAGTAGGGCATTCGCCTTTCACGTGGCTGATCCGTGTTCAATTCCTCTGCCCCTCTCGGAGAGCCCGGCAAGCTACTGAGAGTATTGTGCCCGCAAGGCAGAGCCTGGCAAGCTACTCGTGGCGTATTGGATATGCCCAAAACAGTAATAATAAGTCTCACAATGAGAGACGTTACTGGTGCCCGCTTGAACAAATCGATGAGCAACAGGATGACAGTGATCATCAGATAAATGGTGGTATGAATTAGTTCTCCTAGGCATTTCCTATCTACTTCCCACTTTTTATCTGCTTACAATGATTGTGTATTCTTTAGATCATTCTAGTCTCTAGTTTAGAATTTAATACTGATTTCTAATGCAAATCATACTGTTGCCTGAATTGTTTTTTTTTCAGTTGAATCACCTGATTTTATTGTATGGTTTTGTTTCTTTTATGGTTTTAGTTGCAGTGCTTTGCTTTTGTAATTTTTTTTTGAAAGTTACAAAGTTCTCAGGTTTATGTCTCAGTTATACAATATTCAAACACCCATCCCTTCACCATATTCCACCACCAAAAACCCCAGTATACCCCCCGCCCCCCTGACTGTATAACTGATGAATTTCACTTCATTTTCTCTTAACCTTGATTACTTTCATATTTCAACACAAAACTCACTATTGTTGTTGGAGTTTCCACCCAAGAAAGATAGCCCTACTACCAAGGAAGCATTTGATAATTAGTTTTCCATTGCTGAGAATGAAGAGATATGTAGCCCCACTGCTCCAAGTACATAACTCTTTTTTTTTCCCCCTCATCCCCCTTCCCGCGCATCATAGTATGGTGGACGCCACGCCGCATTTCTCCCTGAAAATGGGAAACAACCTGGAAAGAGGGATATTTCCTCTTCTCGGCCGGCGTGGGGCTTTTGCTTAGTTCACAGTCCAGAGAGGTGGCTGCTACATTAATAACCTTCAATATTTCAACAAAAACTCACTGTTATTATTTGGAGTTCCCCCCCGCCCCAAGTCAGACCTGTTCAAAAGGAACTGTTTCACATTGCTGACAATTATAGATGTTAAGTCGCGCGGACGCGGCAGCATCCGCGCGGTTTTGGATTTCTGTATAAAGTCCAGGGAAAATTCTGCCAGAAATTGCATAGCCCACCTCACAGTCCCAGTGCATTGCTGTAAGAAGTCTCTGGAATCAAAGTCTTTAGGCGCAGAGGGTCCATTTCACTCTCAGCAGCTCCGAATTTATCTGGGCCGAGGGCGTGCTGGTTACACCCACTTCCCATGATTCCCTAGGAGCCCCAAGTGTAAAAATCAAATACCTCTGGGTTAGGAGTCTTAGAAGATGGTTCCTGCCATGTGGATGCTGCCGCCACCACCATTTTCTGTGCAGGAAGACAGGGTGGGGAGGGAAGATCCACCCCCGGGCAGTACAGAGTTGTAGCCCTGTTCACAGTCCCAGTGCATTGCTATTAGAAGCTGCGCTGGATGCCCCAATGTGTTAGGTCTCTGGAATCAAAGTCTTCAGGTGCAGAGGGTCGTGTTTTTGTGATTTTTTAAAATAATTTGTTTAGTTATAATAAAGGTAGGATAGCTTGTTCATTACTTGACCTTTGACTTTTTGACTTTATCTAGTTCTACAGTATATTTTGAAAGAAGCCCATTTTTATTTATTTATTATCTTTATCAAGGTAATTTACAATATTGTTAATGGTAGTATCTTGCATACTTCATTTCAACACCATACCCACTACCAAGGTGTACACTTCCTCCAAAATGCCCCTCCTTTTCCCCTTCTTGTCCCTCTCATCTCCCAATCGCCTTGCTAAGTTCTCTCAACAAACTTTTCAGTTCTGTTACCTTCAAGTCATTTGAAGAAACTAATTTTTATCAACATTAGTTAGTTTTTTGTTTGTTTGTTTGGGGCACACCTAGTTGTACTCAGGACTTACTACTGACCCTCGGCCAAAGGATATCTCTTGGTGGGCTTAGGGGACCACATGAGGTGCGAGGGATTGAGCCTAGGTAAGCCAAGTACAAGGCAAGTACTCTGCTATTGGAAAATACTCTTTTAAAATTGCTCTTTGGTGTTTGTAAGAGAAAAATACTTAAAATGATTATTTTTTCTCCTAAACTGGTTCTTAGAGCATAACTATAATATTGCACTTAAAACTACATAAAGCATGATTTCTGTTATCAATAAAATGCCTGATTTTATTTTCCCTATTTTTTTCTTTTAACTTTTACAGATAGCCAATTGATAGAAAGTTCTAGCACAACTCTTTCTTAAAATGTAACTATTAAATTTTGGAACAAGTTTTAAAAAATTTTTATTTTTTTAAATCTTTAAACAAATTTTTTTAATTGAAACACCATGTGAAAAGTTACAAAGCTTTCAGGCTTAAGTCTCAGTCATACAATGATGAAACACCCATCCCTTCACCAGTGTACATGTTCCACCACCAAGAACCCCAGTATACCTCCCATCCCACCCCAACTCCCCCCACCAGTGGCTGATGATTTTCACTTTACTTTCTCTTTACTTTGATTACATTCAATATTTCAACCGAAAACTCAATATTATTATTTGGAATTTTCCCTTAACAATTAGACCTGCCGAAAAGGCATCATTTGATAATTTGTTTTCCATTACTGAGAATGAAGAGCATATGAGGTTTTGGATTTCTAGTATTTTAGTAATTAAGTCTAGAGAAATTTCTGCCAGAAGTCATACAAGCTCGTACCTCTGTTTAGTGGGCCTTATAAGATGGTGGTTGCCACACCACAAGGGAAAGGAAAGGCCGAGAGAGAAAAATCCTTCCCCTCTTGGGGTGGCATGGAGCCATAGCTTAGTTCACAGTCTAGAGGCATTTCTGCAAGAAGCCGATGAGTTCCGAAAGTAGTTAGTTGGCCTCCAGGATCATGGGTGTTCAGGAACGGAGGAGCCATTCATGTGCAGCCGCTCGGGGTCACATCTAGGCGGAGTGGAATGACTTTTACAAGGAATTTAGGAATGAAATACTTTATAATGTGTTATTTGAGTTTTGTAAATATTGTGAAAACTATTGTGATTAAAATATTTTTTTACTCCGTACAAAAGGTAAAATTCTAGTTAACAGATTTCAAAGTTGTTGTAAGTTCACAAGTAATGCATGTCTTAGAAGATACCTTTTGTTTACCTCTGACTTCTTATACTTCTCTTCCCAAGGAAAACCATTATACTTTTGCAGTGTACCTATAATTTTAGCTCCTTGCAAGCTGTTAACTCAGTTACTTAAAAATGAGGAATTTTACAGTTTTGATTCTCTCTTCTGGTTAGGGTAGTACAAAATGTCAAAAATTAGAAGAAAGGTCACAGTGGAAAATACCAAGACCATATCTGATAGTACATCCCGAAGACCCAGTGTATTTGAGAGGCTTGGACCAAGCACTGGCAGTACAGCAGAGGTAAGTTGTCATAATATAGTCACACACAGTCACAGTAATACAATCCTGTCTTGAAACTGACTTGCAAAGGTAAACAGGCTCTTTCAAGAATGTTGGTTCGTAAATTTTTTCAAATGTGTTTCATGGAAATGAGTAGAGCGATTTCTTTTTCCTCCTTTACTTTGATGTTTATATTTTTTAGGAAGTTTTGTATCTCAGGATAACTGGAATGGGGGAGGGGGCTGTAATTTGTTTTAATTTTGTCTCAATAATGTATTTTTTTCCATAAATAAATATAAAATTGACATTGACATAGTAACATCTCTCTCTTAGACACAGTGTCGTAACTGGCTGAAGACTGGCAACTGTCTCTATGGAAATACATGTAGATTCGTACATGGCCCTTCACCACGTGGTAAAGGTTATAGCAGCAATTATAGAAGGTATGGGATTTGAAATTTTCATGTACCATAGGGAGGTGGGTTTTTTAATTAGTATAAGAATCAAATGCAACCATATAGTCTGTGGTGGATGCCTCTTAGTGGGAGGGTAAGATCAACATACCAAAATTAATAACTTAATTTACTTTAAGATTAACTTTAAATGTTTACTTGATTTGATAAATAAATGTATTTTACTAGATACATAGTAAATTGTTACTTCAGGCAGCAGAATTTCATGAGTTTTTTTTTTCTTGGTAAGAAATTATTTTTAACCCTCAATATTAAAATTTAGATAAGATACTGGGGGCTGGAGCGATAGCACAGCCGGTAGGGCATTTGCCTTGCACGCGGCCAACCCGGGTTCGAATCCCAGGATCCCATATGGTCCCCGTCATATGGAGCACCGTCAGGGGTGATTCCTGAGTGCATGAGCCAGGAGTGACCCCTGTGCATCGCCAGGTGTGACCCAAAAAGCAAAAAAAAACAAAACAAAACAAAACAAAAATTTAGATAAGATACAGTTTTAGCTCAAGATTGTAAAAATTTCTATTTTAATAACAAAGCACAATAATGTAAGCTCTGTAGATGAAAATTAATTTGCTAAATATCACAACTTACTAATGTAAATGAATATGTGTCGAAAAAAACGTACCTTTTTAGAATATCAATTTTGTCTTTAATAAAAAGCAGGCTAACCTCTCCTAATAAAAAAAATTTCATTTTTCTTTTATTAACGTAATTTTATTATGGTGCTTAAGGATGTGAGTTATATGATCACAGAAACAGTTTTAACTTAATTGGTAAGCAGATTATTTGCTTAGTCCTAAAATTGCTTGTGAAGATCCAACACATGCATGTTAGTGTTAAAAACTCTCAACAAAATGGAAATTGAAGGAGCTTTGTTCAGTATAGTCAAAGCCATCCACCACAAGCACACAGCAAATATTTTTCTCAATGGGGAGAAAATAAAAGCCTTCCCTCTAAGATCAGGGACAAGACAAGGTTGCCCACTCTCACCACTTCTATTCAGTATAGTACTGGAAGTTTTTGCCATAGCAATTAGGCAAGAAAAATATTGAGGGCATCCAGATAGGAAAGTAAGAGGTCGCGCTATCACTATTTGTGGATGACATGATACTAAGAAACCCCTCGGCAGAGTGATAGTACAGCGGGTAGGGCATTTGCCTTGTACACGGCCAACCTGGGTTCAATCCCCTGCATTCCATGTGGTCCCACCACCAGCACCACCAGGAGTACTTCCTGAGTGCCGAGCTAGGAGTAACCCCTGAGCATTGCCAGGTGTGACCCAAAAAGATTAAAAAAAAAAAAATAGAAACTCCTAAATACTCTACAAAAAGGCTCCTAGAAACAGTAGATTGTATAGTAAAGTAGTAGGCTACAAAATCAACACCCAAAAATCTATGGCTTTCCTATATATAAATAATGAAAGAGAAGAAAGAGATATTAAAAAAAAAAAATCCTGTGCACAGTAGTGCCTCAGAAAATCAAGTGCCTCGGAATCAGCTTAACTAGAGAGGTAAAGGACCTATACAAAGAAAATTACAAAACACTACTTCAAGAAATAAAAGAGGACACTAGGAAATGGAGACACATCCCCTGCTCATGGATCAGGAGGATTAACATTGTCAAAATGGCATTACTCCCCAAAACATTATACAGATTCAGTGTGGTCCCTATAAGAATAGCCATGACATTCTTAAAAGAAATAGCAAAACACTCTTGAAGTTCATATGGAACAATTACCCCCCACTAATAGCTAAAGCAATCCTTGGGAAATGGATGGCTGGCAGATGGGTGGCCTCTCACCTTCCCCAACTTCAAACTGTCCTACAAAGGAATAGCAGTTAAACAGCATGATATTGGAATAGGAACAGACCCGCAGACCAATGGAACAGAGTTGAATATTCTGTCACAGACTCTCAAATATATGATCATTTAATCTTTGATAAAGGAGCAAGAAATGTGAAGTGGAACAGGAAAAGCCTCTTCAACAAATGGTGCTAGGAAAACTAGACAGCTACTTAAAAAAACAGTGAACTCAGACCTCTGTCTAATGCCAGGTACAAAAGTCAGATCAAAGTGGATTAAAGGCCTTAATATCAGACCTGAATCCATAAGGTACATGGAGAAAAATGTAGGCAGAACCCTCCATGACATTGAAGCCAAAGGCATCCTTAAGTTGAAACACCACTGACCAAGCAAGTGGAAACAAACATGAACAGATGGGAGTATATTAAACTAAGAAGCTCCTGCACCACAAAAGAAATAGTGACCAAAAATAAAGAGTCCACTGGATGGGACAAATTATTTACCCAATATCCATCAGATAAGGGGTTAATAATATCCAGGATATACAAGACATTGGTAGTACAGGAAAAAAACCTCCAGCCCTATCAAAAAATGGAGAGATGAACAGAAACATCCTCAAGAAAGAATTACAGATGGCCAAAAGTCACATGAAAAATTGCTCTACATCACTAGTCATCAGGAAGATGCAAATCAAAACAACAATGAGATACTATTTTACACCACAGAGACTGGCACACATCAAAGAGAATAAGAACAACCAGTGTTGGTAGAGATGTGGGGAGAATGGGACTCTATTTCATTGTTCGTGATAATGCTGAATGGTCCAGCCCTTCTGGAAAACAATATGGACATTCCTCAAAAAACTAGAAACTGAGCTTCCATATGACCAAGCAGTACCACTTTTGGGAATATATCCTGGGGATGCAAAAAAAGCAGAGTAGAAATGACATCTGCGCCTGTATGTTCACGGTAGCATTGTCCACAATAGCCAGAATCTGGAAATAACCCAAGTGCCTGAGAACAGACAACTGGTTAAAGAAATGATGGTCATTTACACAATGGAATACTATGCAGCTGCTAGGGAAAATGAGTCATTAGATTTCCTTAGAAGTGGGTGGACATGGAGTGAAATTTGATGCCAAGTGAAATGAGTCAGAGATGCTCAGACACAGGATGACTACTCATTTGTGGAAATAAAGTAGCATAATATGAGACTAACACCCAAGGATAGTAGAGACAAGAGCCAGGAAACCTGCCTCACAAGCTGGGGAAGAAGGCAGTTGGGATAGATAAGGGATCACTAAGTCAATGATGATTGGAGGGATCTCTCAGGATGGGAGATGTGTGCTAAAAGTAGATAAAGGATAAAACATGATGGCCTTTCAGTATCTATTGCAAAACATAATACTCCAAAGAAGAGAGAATGAGAAGGAAATTGCCATAGAGTCGGGGTGGTGGGAGAGATACTGGGGCCATTGGTGGTGGAAAATGTACACTGGTAGAGGAATGGATGTTCGATCATTGTATGACTGAAACTCAGTCATGAAAGCTTTGTAACTATATCATGGTGAGTCAGAAAAAAATGAAATTAAAAAAATAATAAAATTGCTTGTGGTGCTACCAGTGTTACAGCAGAACATTAGTATTTTTATTAATTTGAATTTTTGTGTGTACAGTGTGAGCTTTGATTAAAACTTCTCATCAACCATGTAAAAAATGTTAAAGGAATTGAGTTGGTTGATCAACTTTACTTAAAATAGTTGTCAGTATTTATGTACTTCATTATCTTTTGAAAAAAGTACATAATTTAAAAAAACCTTTTTGGTAGTCAAAAATAGCTTTTTAAAAACTTTCTATTTTGGAATAATATTAATTAAGTTAATTTTTATGAATTGAGAAGGAGTCATCTTCATCCTTTATGGGTTGAGGAGGGTAAGAATAAATTTTACAAAACCAAATATTAGCAGTAACTTGCTGTATATATTTCATTTTAAATTTATCTGTGTGCTTAAAATTAATTGTCCTACATTGACACATTCATTATCTAAACTCCATAGCTTTAAAATTGTTTTCATAAAATTATTTTATAATAAATTTAGCTTTAAGAGTTGAGAGTTACCAGAATTATAGGAAATTATATTTTCTCATGTTTTGATGTCACATCAAACTACATAAATGCATAGATTACACTATTGTTTCTAGGCTAATATTTCAATGCGGTATAATGCTATTTTAATTTCTTATTAGTTTTAAATATAAAGATCTGATAGGTGGGAAAGAAATAACCTGTATTTTCCTCAACCCAGGTTTAGTTTATTATTAATCAGTATGCCACCTCATAAAATTTTAATGATTACATATTGATTGGGCTAGAGCGATAGCACAGCGGTAAGGCATTTGCCTTGCACGCAGCCGACCCGGGTTCGATTTCTCTGCCCCTCCGAGAACCTGGCAAGCTACTGAGAGTATCTCGCCTGCACGGCGAGCCTGTCATGCTACCCGTGGCGTGTTCAATATGCCAAAAACAGTAACAAGTCTCACTTGGAGACGTTACTGGTGCCCGCTGGAGCACATTGATAAGCAACAGGATGACAGTGACAATGACAGTGACATATTGATTCTTTTTTTTTTATTAGTTTATTTTTAATTAGAGAGTCATCGTGAGGGTACAGTTACAGATCCATACATCTTTGTGCTCATGTTTCCCCCATACAAAGTTCGATAACCCATCCCTTCACCAGTGCCCATTCTCCACCACCAGTAAACCCAACATCCCTCCCCCCCTCCCCAGTCCCGTCTCCCCCCACCCCACCCTGCCACTATGGCAGGGTATTCCCTTTTGTTCTCTCTCTCTGATTAGGTGTTGTGGTTTGCAATAAAGGTGTTGAGTGGCCATTGTGTTCAATCTCTAGTCTGTATTCGGCCTGCATCACCCTTCCCCCACATGACCTCCGACCACATTTTACTTGGTGGTCCCTTCCCTGAGTTACCCAGAATGAGAGACCAGCCTCCAAGCCATGGAGACAACCTCCTGGTACTTATTTCTACTATTCTTGGGCATTAGTCTTATAGTCTGTTATTCTGTATTCCACAGATGAGTGCAATCTTTCTATGTCTGTCTCTCTCTTTCTTTTTTTTTTTTTTTAAATTTATTTTATTGAATCACCATGTGGAAAGTTACAAAGTTCTCAGGCTTATGTCTCAGTTATACAATGCTCAAACACCCGTCCCTTCACCAGTGCCCATATTCCACCACCAATAAAAACAAAAACAAAACAAAAACAAAAAAAACCAGTATACATCCCACCCTTCACCCCCCCAACCCCCCCCTCGCGTGACTGATAAATTCACTTCCTTTTCTCTTTACCTTGATTACATTCCAGATTTCAACACAAAACTCACTATTGTTGTTGGAGTTTCAACACAGACTCACTATTTTTGTTGGAATTTATCCCCCAAGAATACAGCTCTATTGACAAGGAAATATTTGATAATAAGTTTTCCAGTGATGAGAATGAGGAGATAAAAAGTCGCGCGGCCGCAATAGCGGCCGCACAGTTTACAACTTCTGTATTATAGTAATTAAGTTCAGGGAGATTTAAGTTGGAAAATGAATCATTTCCCTTCCTGAAACAGCATGTAGCAAACGCTTAGTTCACAGTCTCCATACATGGTTGCAAGCGCTCGCTGGAACCCCAAGTCCTAAAGCTGTCTCTGGTTCCTGCTCGTTCCACATCCACGCGGCTGTGCCAAGGCATGGCCACCCGGGTGGAATCTCGGCCGGAGCCCGAGCTCTGGCCCCGGCTGAGACTGCCCCGGTATCCCGCGGCTGTTTCAAGTTCAAAGCACATTTTTTTCCGCGCCACAAAATTCATATCTGCTCAAAGGACCCACAAAATGTCGGACACCATGCCTTCTCCCAGAGGGGAGAGTGTCTCTCTCTTTCTGACTCATTTCACTTAGCATGATACTTTCCATGTTGATCCACTTATATGCAAACGTCATGACCTCATTTTTTCTAACAGCTGCATAGTATTCCATTGTATAGATGTACCAGAATTTCTTCAACCAGTCATCTGTTCTAGGGCACTCGGGTTTTTTCCAGATTCCGGCTATTGTAAACAGTGCTGCGGTGAACATATAAGTACATAACAGTGGCATATTGATTCTTATTAGTTGTAAATTTATATGTAACTCATGTTTTTTGTATAATAGTATTTAAACTAAGTCGTTTTTGAATTTTAGGAACTGTGATGAGAGAATTATATTGAGATGTGTGAGAGTATTTTATATTCTCAAAATGTTATATAAATCAGGTTTTTGGCATTTTGTTTTTGTTCTTTGGCTCATAGGTCACCAGAAAGACCTACCGGAGATCTTAGAGAAAGAATGAAGAACAAGCGTCAAGATGTGGATGCTGATTCCCAGAAACGAAATACAGAGGAGTCGTCCTCACCAGTTAGGGTAGGAATTAATTTATCAGAGCTAAATTAAATTTCATTAGTAGTTTGCTATGGAATCGTTGAAATATAATGACATGCATCAAACAGAATACTTTTACTGCCTTAAAAATTCTCTTGAGAGCTGAAGACATAATACAGGGTTAAGGTGTTTACCTTGCAAGTGGCCAACACTAGTTCAGTCCCTCCTGACACCACATGTGGTCCCCTGACCACCCCAAGGAGTGAGCCCTGAGCACTACTGGATGTAATCATTAAACAAACCAAAAATTCTCTTTGCCTTTTCTATCCTTCCTCTTCCCTCCATTTTTTGGTAACCACCTGTCTCTTTAATGTTGACATTTTGCCTTTTCCAGAATGTATAATTAGAATCATAGATAATGTAGTCATTTTAGATTACTTCTTTCTTTTAGTAATAGTCACTTAAAATTCTGCTTAAACTCACCTTATGGCTTTATAGCTTATATCTTTATTTTAAAATTCAGGTAATTTGGTTTGTAGCACTACATTTGAGAAATATGGTTTCAGACTTCTTCAGATGTGTGTATATTAATTATACCTACCACCAAAGTACCTATATTCTTCCACCACAGTCCAGCAAACCTCTTGTACTCTGACTCCTCTCCCCTCTGGTAAATACACTTTTGCAGTCAGAATCCAATATTTGGTTTGGTTTTGTCTGCTTTTTTTATTTTTATTTTTTTAAATAGCCCACATGTGAATTCAGATTTTTTTTTTTTCTGTTTGTCCTTTTTACTTATTTTGCTTGGTAGCTCTTTAAAAAATAAAATAAAAATGCTGAGTGTTACTCTGTTATTTGTTTATATATGGGTGGATATCTTGGTTGCTTTCAAGTTTGGGCAATTATGAGTAAAGGTGCTATGAAAACTGTGAGCAGTTTTTGCATAATATGTTTTTTAACAAATACCAAGGAATGTGATTTTAAGGTTGTACTTTCTGAGTGCATTTGTTTTTATAAGAAACTGCCTCACAAAGTTACTGTACTATATTGCATTTTCACAATGTAATAAAATCTATTACTCTGTATCTTTGCTAATTTGACTATTAATATTCTAGATTTTGGCTATTGCAGAAACTGTCTAACAGTGTTTTCTGCTCTTAATTTGCAATCCTCTGAAGTTCATTTTATTTTTTCTCTCACAAAATTGTTTCTTTTGTACTTTATCTATAAAGGCTTTAGCACAATTGGCACTACACAAGGCCAATGTCTACAAATAAAGCTAATGTGATCAATACATTGTGTGGTATCACAGATAAATTGAATAGAGAGCACAAAAATAGACCCATGCAAATACAACCAACTGATGTAAGATTTAAAAAACAAAGATGATTCTTGTTTAAAATGGAAAGATCATTTTTTTTAAAAATGGTGCTGAAATAGTTTGATAGCCATTTGATAAAAAGGGAAATCTAAATTTTTTTTTTTTTTTTTTTGCTTTTTGGGTCACACCCAGCAATGCATAGGGGTCACTCCTGGCTCTGCACTCAGGAATTACCCCTGGTGGTGCTCAGGGGACCATATGGGATGCTGAGAATCAAACCCGGGTCAGCTGCATGCAAGGCAAACGCCCTACCCGCTGTGCTATCACTCCAGCCCCTGGATTATCTTCTGTAGGGTAATGATTTAAAAAAATAGGGTCCTTTCTTGGTGATGCTTGATGTGATAGTGTTCCTAATATTTTGGTACTTAATCTAGGGGGTCAGTACTGAGGGGCTACTAGGGTCATACTTGGTGATGCTTAAGGGACCTAGTGGTCAAATTTAGCCATGACACATTCAAGGGATGTGCTTTACCACTGTGCCTCATTCTGGGCCTTGTCTTTGTGTTTGTTATTCTAATATTCTGAGTTTCCTGCCTTTTCACCTACTTTTTAGAATCAATTTGTCTGTGTCCAGAAAATAAATTTTGATTGAGGTTATATTAATGTATAAATGAAGTTAGGAAGAACTGGCTTTTAACAATACTACATCTTCCTGTCCAAAAAGGGCTTTATTGGGGCTGGAGCGATAGCACAGCGGGTAGGGCATTTGCTTTGCACGCGGCCAACCCCAATTTGATTCCCAGCATCCCATATGGCCCCCTGAGCACCACCAGGAGTAATTTCTGAGTGCAGAGCCAGGAGTAACCTCAACCTCATTACTGGATATGACCCAAAAAGCAAAAATAAAGGGGGGGCTTTATTCTGTTTTGGTTTGCTCACTCAGTTTTACACCTTTTGTTGTTGGACCATCCTGGTGGTGTTCTGTGGGCTAGGTTCATTCTACATGGTACTTTGGGGCCATTAACACCACTGTAGTGACGAACATACTACTTACATGCTTCACTACTTGAACTATTTCCTCATCCCTCTAATTTCACTCTTGTAGGAAAGTGACTGGCTTTTGTATGTTAATCTTTTGTCCCCAAACCTTGCTGTTACTTCTTATTTCCTAGACTTGTTAATTCGTTTAGAATTTCTAAAGATAAAGCATCTTATATACAAGGTCAGTTTTTCCTTCTCTGCATACCTTTTGTTTTCTTTTCCCTTCCTTCCTTCCTTCCTTCCTTCCTTCCTTCCTTCCTTCCTTCCTTCCTTCCTTCCTTCCTTCCTTCCTTCCTTCCTTCCTTCCTTCCTTCCTTCCTTCCTTTCTTCCTTCCTTCCTTCCTTCCTTCCTTCTTATTTTTATTACATTAGCTAGTATTTCCAGTATGGTGGTGATTTCAGTGTGAGTAAATATCCTGACCTTGAAATTTTGAAACTCATTTCAGTACTGCATTAGCTATATACTAATGTGTTCTCTCACAAGAGGAGGTTAATTTAATTATCACATCTCACTAAAGCCTGGAGAAGATGACAGTGGTGGAATGTTTATGAATCATCAATGTTAATGAATAATCACTGTATAAGGTATGTAGGTTCTCTTAGGACTGGTATAAGTGTCACTAGGGAGAGCTTTAGTAGATAGTTCAAATACATTCAGATACATCTTGTGGAAAAGTATTAGATTGTTGTCATTGAAGAGGTCAAAAATAGTTTTAATAAAGATACTCTGGAAAGGTTTAAGGAAGAGGTGAAAAAGAATTTTCTAACAATTAGAATTGTTTGAAATGGATGTGAATGTCTGCTACTTTACTTTGAAGAACTATCTGTAGAGACATTGAGAACTTTTTTTCTTCTGGAATTCTTTTAAAAGGAGGACTTCCATAACTATTAGATATTTAATAAAAATTCTTTTTCATGCTGTTAAAAATTTATATTTTTTATTCTTCATAAAGACATATACATTTAATTCTAATTACTAAGGGAGCTGTTATAGTAGTGGTACAGACTTTTATAGTAGTCTGTAAAAGCTGTTATAATTTGGTGTTTCTGCTTCAGAACTTCTTTTTATGCAATATTTTACTATGCAAATGTCCCTCATTATTTAAAAGTCACTGTCACTGTCATCCTGTTGCTCATCAATTTGTTCGAGCGGGCACCAGTAACGTCTCTCATTGAGAGACTTATTGTTACTGTTTTTGGCATATCTAATACACACGGGTAGCTTGCCAGGCTCTGCCGTGCGGGCTCGATACTCTCGGTAGCTTGCCGGGCTCTCCGATAGGGGCGGAGGAATTGAACACGGGTTGGCCGCGTGAAAGGCGAAAGCCCAACTGCTGTGCTACAATTCATAATGAATATAAACTATCCTTGTATATAATGCCTAAGATACAAAGATGAAGTAGTAATAAAGCATAAGCATTTTAAAGTGAACATTTTTAATATTTATTTGTGATAGGTAAGAAGCTTCTAAAAACATTTTCCAAAGTTAGACATAGATTTATTTGGTAACAAAAGTTGACCTTTACTACAAACTTACTGTGGATTTTACCCACCAATGAATTCGTGTTTTGTTTTAGAAATAATGGTATGTTTGATCACAGGTTATTTCTACAAACCTTACTGGTGCTGTTTCTTAGTTTGCTTAGAGATTCAAAAAAATCTGAATTCTATGATTCTCTCTTTCTCTCTTTCTCTCCCTCCCTTCCCTCTGTCCTCCCCCCCACCCCCCCACTCCTCTCTCCCCTGGTGGGACTCCAGGAACCAAATGCGGCTCTAGGGATTAAACCTGGGTTAGCCTCTTGCAAGACAAATGAGCTTTACTCACTGTTCTATCTTGCCTGCGCCTGATACTAGATCTTATCACAAGGGCACTGATTTAAATATTGTTATGTTTTAGCAAATATATCAAGATGTTCATGTTCCAGGATGACTAATCTGGAATCAAATGACTGGACTTACAAGTAGTATGTTTTCATTTAAGAAAATTTAGATGGCATGCCATTCTGTTCTAAAATACAGGAAGGTAAGGTGGCAGTCTATTTGTTATACATGACAAGTAATACCAGACCTTACTTAAACATAAAAAGAGAAAGGAAGAAATAACTACATGACATATAGGAATGACTTGTGTTGAAATCGAGAAAATGAGAAAATGTGACATTTTAAAAATAACCTTAAGTGTTATCACAATAACTTCCTATAATAAGATCCGAGTCAGGATAGTGTGAAAACATTAGAAAGGAAATGTGTCTCCTTCCTTCCCACTTCTCTTCCCCCTCACCTAAAGCAATAGCCCTTTTATTTCTTTATTTTGGGGCATGCACACCTGGTGGGGCTTTGAGTTTACTCCTGGCTCTGTCCTTAGTGTTCTCTCCTGGCTCAGGAGACCTTATAGCATGCCAGAGATCAAACTCAGATTGGCCACGTGGAAGGCAAATGCCCTACTCACTGTAATATCTCTCCAACCCCAGAAAATGTATCTTCAGACCTGAAATAACAAAACATACTGAAGCCCGTATTTAGCATCTAAGCATCTAGTAATTTTTAATAGAAATTTTATGTGTTCTCCGAGGGTAGATTCAGAGTCATGTTGAAAAATAAGAGCTAAAATTTTCTTATTGTTCATATTTAGGATAAGTATTAAATATTCACATAAACTTGGTGAAATTGAGATTAACATTTCTGATTCTAAAGTGTACTGTTAGAAATATGCAGATAATTTATTTTTTCAGTACCAGCACTACTGCTGTTAACATTTTTCAACTAAATTGTAGTTGGATACTGCATGGCACTTCAGCTGGAACACACAGCTTATTTATTTATTTATTTAAAAAAATTTTATTAGTGAATCACTGTAAATTATAGTTACAAGTTTATGTACTTTCATGTTTGCATTTCAGTCATATGGTGATCGTTTACCCATCCCTCTACCAGTGCCCATTCTCCTCCACTAATGTTCCCAGTATTCCTCCCACCACCCCCACCCCATCCCCCACCACCCCACCCTGTCTGTGTGGCAGGGCATTCCCTTTTGTCTCTCCTTTTGGGTGTTGTAGTTTGCAATAGAGGTACTGAGTGGCCATCATGGAACACACAGTTTATTATTTTTTTTCATTTGAAGGTACAAAACTTGATTTTTAATTTAGTACGTACTAGCTTCTTAGTGGGTTTAATCAGTAAGAACTTTCAAAGCTGTGTGGGATATAGAATAGTTCTTCATTAGTGTTCTGTTGAATGTTTCTTAAGTATAAGAATACATTCTTCTTTCTTTTGTGATACATAAATGGCAAGTTCTCTTTTTTGTCTGTTTGATAACTTTTAAATGATTTTTGTCAATTTCAGTTATCTTACCAGCAACCATTGTATCACAAACTGATTTCCTATCTAATTATGTCATATAATAGATATCTTTAGAGAACACTTCAAAGAGGAAATAATCTGTTTTAAGTAGCCATATTTTATGTCTGGTAATAACCAAAAAGAAATTTCAGCAATTAATTGTTCTTGTATGTTAGTATCTTTCATAGTCAAGTTTTAGAATGCAAATAAAAGATGCCAGGATGTGAAGTAACAGTGTATGTCATGTATGCTATGAGTTAGTTAATTTCGTTACTGTGGTTTACAATGTTTATCTTGTTTAATAAAATATTTAGTTAAGCTTATAAGTTGCAGTTTCTGGGACTTCCCTGCAAAAAAAGTTTATAAGCTGAATACTGTTGTCCTATTTTGTCTATAGGCTACTGTTAAACATGAAATACATTTTAGCTTCAATACAAGAACAAAGTTTCTAAACGTATTTGCTATTATTTTTGTTTAACCAAAATAGGGGATAATTTCTTTTCTTATAAAAGCATTTTTCTACATAATTATTTTTTTATTGCCCCTGTGTTGAGAATCAACAGGAGCCTACCAGTGAGCCAAGTCCCTGGCTCCATAAGGATTAAATGAATTTGTACTTATTTTTAAGTGTGTTGGAAAAATGCTGTTAGTGACTAACAAGACTTAGATTACCAATTATAATTGAGAGCCTACTGTGAATGGTATAGCCCTTTTGGGGTCATTTTCAATATAATCAAATTCTTTTTTGTATTTTATCCTTTTTTTTACCATCTTCTGTGATTTTCACCTAGAATCTTGGTATGCCATGGATAGTTGAGTTCTTAAGTATTAGATTTATGTTATATATTTTTAAGGTTAATTCTTTACTTTTACTCAATGACTGTCCTTTAGTATATAGTGTACTTATTGTTGTAGTAAACTAGAAATTGACATTTCCTCTATTTAGTGCTCTTTTTTTTTATGAGAGATGAAGTTAGAAATATTCTACATTACAAAAATTGCTCATACAGGGACCAGAGATATAGTACAGCAAATACAGTACAGCAGATAGAGCTGTACCTTGCATGCAGCTGACCTGGTTTCATCCCTGGCCCCCCTTATGCCATATGGTCTCCTGGGCCTGCCCTAAGTGATCCCTGAGTGCATAGCCAGGTGTAAGCCCTGAGCTCGGCTGGTGTTTCCTCACTCCTTCATTCCTCCCCACCAAAAAATTACTCAGAGAGTTTTTAAAAGTTCAGCAATCTTTGCATATGTATGTACTTTTTAGAAAGAATCTTCAAGAGGGAGACATAGAGAAAAGGAAGACATAAAGATCACTAAGGAGAGAACTCCAGAAAGTGAAGAAGAAAATGTAGAATGGGAAACAACTAGAGATGGTGAGTTATACAAATTCCTATTTTTACAATTGATTATTCAGCCTGTGTACTTTTGGAGCTTTAAAGCACTTTCAGTTGTGGTCTCCTTTTTGTTTCGTAGTCATTTTACTGACTTGTTTCTACTTTGCTGGTTTTATATAATAGAGAGTAGGATATAGTAGCAATACAGAGTATGAGGAAACTATTTGTATTGCTTTTTAAATTTTTTTAAATGTTCCTATTTCCCCCCTTTATTAAATAGCATTTTGGTCATTTGGGCTCTTTTTATGTATGTATTAAAAAGTTGTTTTTGGCCCACATGCAGTGCTCAGGGCTTACTCCTGGTTCTATGCTTAGGCATCACTCCTGGCAGGTTCAGAGAACCATATGGGGTGCTGGGAATCAGACTCAGGTTAACCATATGAAAGGTGAGCACCCTACTCACTGTACTGCCACTCCAGCTGACTGCTAGCATTTGTGGCATTGATGTCCACAGTTACTTTGTTACCACCAAAGTGCCCCAAACTCTCCTCCAATGTCCTGACATACATTTCTTAACTACTCAGGCTTCTGCCTTGATTTGGATAGTTGCGGTTACTGAGAGCTAATTTCTCATTTCTTTTTTTTTTGCATTTTGGGTCACACCTGGCGATGCACAGGGGTTACTCCTGGCGGTGCTCAGGGGACTATATGGGATGCTGGGAATCGAACCTGGGTCGACCGTGTGCAAGGCAAATGCCCTACCCCCTGTGCTATCACTCCAGCACCCTAATTTCTCATTTCTTACATGTGTTCTGGGTTGGTTATTTTCCAAATCACAAGGTTTTTTTGTTTCTTTTATTTTGGAACCATACCACTGATGCTCAGTGGTCACTCCTTGCTCTGCACTCAGGAATTACTCCTGATGATGCTTGTGGGACCATACGGGGTGCCAGGGATTGAACCCAGGTCAGCCACAGGCAAGGCAAATACCCCACATACTGTGTTATCACTCTGGCCCCTGGATTGCAAATTTTTAAGATTATAGAGTAGCACGTTGATATACCTTTAGTTATTTTTCTCAAATGATTAGTTTTTATTTGTTTGTTTGGGGGCATGCCCCCATACCCCTCAGAGGTTACTCCTGGCTCTACTCTTAGGGATTATTCCTGGCAGTGCTCAGGGAGATGCCAGGGGTATAACCTGGGTCGGCTGCAGTCTAGGCAAAAGTCCTACCTACTATATTGTCCTTATAGCCTCTCAATGATTTAAGGTTTTGATTATTTTGCCCTTAGATTTTGATTCGAGCGGTCACCAGTAACATCTCTCATTGAGAGACTTACTGTTACTGTTTTTGGCATGTCCAATACGCACAGATAGCTTGCCAGGCTCTGCCGTGCGGGCGCAATACTCTCGGTAGCTTGCCGGGTTCTCCGAAAGGGGCGGAGGAATTGAACATGGGTTGGCTACATGAAAGACGAAAGCCCAACTGCTGTGCTATCGCTCCAGCCCAAGATTTTGATTATGAAATTTTATCATTACTTTTTTCATTGTTATTTGATTTATTTCAGGCTATACTTGAGTAGTGCTTAGGGCTAACTCCTGGCTCTGTGCTCAGGGATCACTCCTGGTTGTGCTCAGGGAACCATGTGTGGTGCTGGGAATTGAACCCGTATCAGCTGCATGTAAGGCCTTATCCACAGTACTATCTCTCAAGTCCCAAATTTTTAACTAATTTAGCTATGTAATTACCAGATAGTTGAACCTGATTATTCATTTAAATATAGAAACCTCAGTGAGGTACAAAACTAACTAGAGATAGCTAAAATTTAATTATATTCATTTGTCTGCAGCTATTTTTTATAATTATATGTCTTTAAGTATGTAGTAATTACTTTGACTAAAATGTGTGATTATCATATATATTTACTGAGAAATTGTCATATTTCAATAAAGGTGAGTATCAGTCATATAGCTTGGTGCCAGTCTCTCAGTTCCTGTAGTCATGAATGGGCAGTTGGCCCTTTAGTGTATTTAAACTGTATATAGCAATGGTGTCTTTGTTGTTATGGCTCAGCAATAAAATGGGACTACTTAGACACAGCAGTTTGTGGTCAAGGCAGATCTCCCTTCTATGTAAGAAATGAGATTCCTTCTTTTAGGCTTCGTATAAATAACAAAGGAGAGCTAAGACGTTTGTACACAACACTTGAAATGTTACCAGTTCTTTAGAGGTAAACTCATGTACACAGTACTGAAGTTGGTTAATGATATACTTTGATTCTCTTCAGTTTATATAAATTTTTTATTATTGAGAAAAATTATTTACTGGGCCAGAGAGATAATATAGCAGGTAGGCCACGTAACTGCTACATGGCCAACCTCGGTTCGAGTCCCTGCACCTTTTATGTCTAAGCACCACTAGGACTGATCCCTGAGCACCGAGCCAGAAGTAAGCCCTGCGCCATACCCATGTGGTCCGAAAAACAAAAAGAACAAAGAAAATTTCCTTTACCTTTAGTTTTAGGTACAAATTAATCATACTACTAAACTCTAAGACTAGTATTTTATAACTAATATCCTTTATTTTAAACTAATGAATCTTTTAGAAAATTAAGGGGATAATTTTTCATAGCAGCATGAAACATTAAAGCTTTGTTATCTTTAATGTTTAGAATTTACAGCTGAGTTTTTTAACTGTATCCTTTAAAATTCCCATGTTCTAATCAAAAATTCCAATCTCTAGCCAATCCAGTAATACTATCAGAAAACCCAGGAACTTTCAACTTTGTGGCTTTTTCTTAAGAAACCTATCAAAGAGGGGCCGGAGTGATAGCACAGCGGGTAGGGCGTTTGCCTTGCACACGGCCGACCCGGGTTCGATCCCCGGCATCCCATATGGTCCCCCAGGCACGCCAGGAGTAATTCCTGAGTGCAAAGCCAGGAGTAACCCCTGAGCATCGCTGGGTGTGACCCAAAAAAGCAAAAAAAAAAAGAAACCTATCAAAGAATCTATTCTAATCAAGGAACCTTCCAATTAAATTTATGAAATCAATAGCTGAAAATTGTTAAAATTCTTTTTATGTAGATAATATAGTTTCTGACAATGAACTTTTTTTTAAGATTCTGACAATGGAGATATTAATTATGATTATGTTCATGAATTGTCACTGGAAATGAAGCGTCAGAAAATACAGAGGGAATTAATGAAGTTGGAACAAGAAAATATGGAGAAGCGAGAAGAAATTATTATTAAAAAGGAGGTATGCTATATATTGAAATGCATGTTAATGATTTGTAGCAAACTATACTTAGTTGTTGCTTGTTACACCTTAAATTATATTATTATTCCTATATTGAACAACTTAGTGTATATCAGCCACTTCATACATGGTAATTATTTAATCTTCATATTACCCTATTAGAGAATTACAAATTTCTTTGCTATTTAACTTGTGTATAAAACTAAGGTTCTGTTGCCTAATTAGCTAATATTAAATGGTATTCTAATTAGGTCTTTTATAAGCCCCGTCTATTTCCAGAATACCGTGTTTTCTGATACATAGATTAGTCTTGTGTTAGGGAGTTAAGTATATTGGTTAAAAGTGAATTCAGCAGTCATACTGATTTTAATACATGGAGCACTTGTATTAAAATCACTATTGGAGCACTTAATATTCTTTTTTCTTAAAATGGGAACATGTTTTGTTGCCTTCTATTAACCATGATTGGTGGAGTTTCTGATTATTTTACTGAATGCTTTTGAAAGGTTTCACCTGAAATGGTCAGATCAAAATTGTCTCCATCACCTTCTCTAAGGAAGTCTAGCAAATCTCCAAAGAGAAAATCAAGTCCCAAGTCATCATCATCTGCAAACAAGAAAGACAGAAAAACAACTTCAGTGTCTTCTCCCTTGTTGGACCAGCAGAGGTCAGTAGGGTGATAAATAGTGGCAGAATGAAATCTCTTTTTCTAAAGTGATATTCAAAAGAGTAGATTACTAAAGAATACTTTCAGTACATTCTGTATTTAATGTATGCCTTTTTCTTCTAAAAATCCAACTGGGGATTGGGGACAGGATGTTAATGGTTCAGTTTCATTATAGAGTATAAATGACACAACTGTCTTGTCTCACATATACATATGTTTCAGAGCCTTTTACTATTTTTTAAATCAATATTTGCTTAGAATATAGTCTAATACTTCCCACCACATAAACAGTGATAGAGTTCTTAACCTTTTTTTTTGCTTTTTGGGTCACACTCAGCAATGCTCAGGGGTTACTTCTGGCTCTGCACTCAGGAATTACTCCTGGAGGTGCTTGGAAGACCATATGGGATGCCGGGAATTGAACCCAAGCCGGCCACGTGCAAGGCAAACACCCTACCCACTGTACTATCACTTCAGCCCATAGCCTTTACTCTTGAACTTGTTATTTATAGATGTGAATTGATGCTTTCATAATATGTATTATTTTAATTTTATAGCAGCAGCTTCATTAATAAAGAAATTTAGATGCCAGGGATCAATTTTAGGGCCTCACACCTGCAGTGTGTGTGCTTTACCACTGAACTATGTCTCCAACAGTCTGCTTAATCCCAGTACAGATATATAACAGATATGTAACATTCTTTTGTAACTTTCTTTTTCCCTAACATTTTCTACATTATATTACTATAAGTTTATATATGCAACAATATTTCATGACCTTATTTTGGGTCATTTGACCAATCTCCAACCTTTTCTTTAGTCTTTCAAATTTCTATCTTCCTTAAGTTTTCTGGTTTGTGTCGTAACAAACATAATATTGTCCTTTATGTACATACTAAATTTATGCCTTACTCTTGATATTACTATTTGCATTCTATTTTAACTGTGGTATGCATGTTATGAAGATTGGGATCTTCATGGTTCTACCATAGCATCAGTTTCTAACATCTTTCATTATAATAATCACCTTTTAAAAGTTGACTTGATCCTCTGGTTTATTATTCTTCTGAGTAAACACTGCAAAGGACTGTGGAAGATATTGAACTATAGAGTGTTATAATCCAGTTTGCTTTGTATCCTTTTGACTAACCAGTTACTTTCAGTTTCATTAATTTTCTCCTAAAGTAACAGTGTATGATACCCTTTAAAAATATTTTTTGGAAGGGGGTACACCCATCTGTGCTAGGGCTCACTCCTGGCAGGCTTAGGGAACCATATGGGGTGTCAGGGATTAGACTCAGGTCTGCTGCAAACAAGGCAAGAATCCTACCCTCTATACTATCATTTTGGCTCTTTTAAGATTTTTGAAATTTACCTCTTCATTGAAATTTTTGATATTTAGATTAATAGATTCATTCTGTTGTCTTTCATATAGTCTTGCTGCTTTGTTAGTAGCTCACATATTTTTGATGATTATCATGAGTATTTGAATATTAATAAGGATACAAAGAAAACATTGAGCATGACAGTTCTTTATCTCATTACATTTACATTAACTAATGTATGTCAGATCAGCTTTAAATTTCAGTTCTAGATTATACTTCAAACTGCCTGAAGACATATTCAGTAAGAAGTAAGGATTAGAATTTCAGTTAAAATGGTGGCATACAGCCAATGCCAATAAGTCACTTGAGATGACAAATAGGTAAACAAACATCTTGATCTTACTTGGTCGGCAGAGATAATTACTGACAAAATTCACACTTCTCCCTGAAAGTTGGCAGTTTCCTTTGACATTTATTATAAGATGCAGCCTTATAGTACGCTCAGGCTGATATAAGAAACAGTGTGACTTAAAATCAGCAAATGTGCAGCTGAACTGTTTCTTAACTTTAATTAGACTAAGCTGTTTCGTTTATAACTATTTGTACAAAGCTGTATATTAAAAGCAGTTTTGGGGAGAAAAGAGTGAAAGTATTTAAACCTAGTGGTGCATGCCGTCCATCCAGCCCACCCTGGTTCGATCCCCAGCACGGCATATGGTCTCCCCCAAGCCCCACCAGGGGTTACTTCTGAACATAGACCTAGGAACAGCCCTTGAGTTGTATTGAGTGTGCCCCCAACAAAACGGACAAAGAGATAAAATTAGATAATTGAGCTATTCTACACAAATAGGATATAGAGTCTAAAAAGTAATGAATTAATTTTAAAAATGTTAGAATGTTGTTAATGTCAGAATTTGTTAATGTCAAAAATGTTGTTAATGTCAGAATTTGCAAAACTGATTTTGAGTCTTAAAAACCCACATAATCTGTGACTTAAATAGCCACATGAAAATAACATGAAGGAACTGTAATTTATCAGTATAGATTCCTTAAACTAAAACTAGAAATTTTCTACAGTCCAGTTATCACACTTTGTATATCTACCTGACATATACAAAAATGTAAATTTGAAGAGATACTACGTTTCACCCTGTTTATTGCAGCATTATTTGCAGTAGTCAAGAGTTGGGTGCAGGGGCTGGAGTGATAGTACAGCGAGTAGGGCGTTTACCTTGCACACGGCCGACCCAGGTTCGATTCCCAACATCCCATATGGTCTCTCAAGCACTGCCAGGAATGATTCCTCAATGCAAAGCCAGGAGTAACCCCTGAGCATCACCGGGTGTGACCCAAAAAGCAAAAAAAAAAAAGCTGGGTGCAGCTTCAGTGCTCATCAACAGACAAATGAACAGAGTGCGTGTTCATTTTGTGTGTGTGTGGGGGGTGTATATACATATATAAAAAATGGAATGCTGCTCAACTAATAAAATTAAATAGCACATGTGATTTGACTCATGGTATACAGAGAAAAGCAGATAAGCTAAAGGAAACAAAAATCAACTTTTAGGCTAAAAATTCAGTGTCTCAAAAAGGAAGGGCAAACAGGAATTGGCAAATTAGGTAAAGCTTAATTATATAATGAAAGATGCAGGTTCACTCTTAGTGGTGAACTTTCATATACACATGTTGAGTTTTAAGATACACTCCTGAAACTTTAAATAACGTGCAGTCACTTTGGTATTTTTTTAAAAAATGAATGAACTTTAAATTCTAACCTTTAAATATGTCAGAACACTGTAATTGCAGTAAAATTGTAGTATATTTGTTTTCCATTTAAAAGAAAACCAAAGGCCAAAGTGATAGTATGGGAGATAGTATGGTGCTTGCTTTCTGGTGGCTGGCCTAGGTTCCATCACTGCATCTGGCCCCCAGGCCCTGTCATGAGTGATCCCTGAGAGCTCCAAATAAGCCCTGAGCTCACTATGAATGCCCTCCCTTTAAAAAGAAAAAGAACACTTCGTGATTTTTTTTTATTTCTAAGTAAATGTTTTATAAGAATCTCAGGAATAAAACCAGTTAACATATTTTTTTTTCTGGTCAAATACTCTTTTTTAAATTTTATTTTATTTTTATAAAATTGGTCACAATAATTCATTACATTATTACATTTAATATTCAAACACCAGTCCCACCACCATTGTACCTTCCCACCACCATATTTCCAATGTTTCCACCCCAAATCCCAAAATGTGTCCTCCAGAGCAGAACCAAAACCATTAATTTTGTGGTCAATTTTTTTTTTTAATTGATTCACCGTGAGGTACAGTAACAAAGCTTTAATGTTTGAGTTTCGACCATACAGTCATCCCTTCACCAGTGCACATTATCCACCACCAAAATCCCTAATAGCCCTCCCTCCCCCCATTCCACACTTCCCCCTGCCTGTGTGGCAGACAATTTACACAATAATCTCTTTTTTTTTGACTTATAATTTTTAATTTTTTTAAATTTTGTATTGAATCACAGTGAGATACTCAGTTACAAGGTTGTTCATGGTTGGGTTTCAGTTTTGTAATGTTCCAACACCCCATTCCTTCACCATTTCCCACCACCAATGTCACCAGTTTCTAGTTGATTTTCTTATAATTCAGGGAAAAATTATTTTTTAATTTATATCTATCATTCCATAAAATATTGGACAAGTTCTAAATTTTGTGGTGCAGTGAGGACAAATTGAAAATTAGCAGCAAATAGTTTAAAATCCTATTTAATTAAGATTTGACTGTGGACAAAAACAAAAAATAAAAATACCCTGACCTTCATTTTCTCATCTGCAGTAGGGGGAACTGAGGGTTGATATAACACTGTTGAGTATATGCACTGAAGTAAGACAGTGCTCTTAAAGTCACATGTCAGGAATATAGTGTGATACCTTAACAAAAACATAAAGAAGGGAAGTAGAAAAATATTGTATTATCAATTTAAAATTCATCAATTTAAATTTTTTTTTCATTTTCTAATATAAGGTCTCTCAATATGTTTAAAGTATAATTCTCAAGAAAAGTTCTGAATGAATGCTTCCTTATCATGGATTTTTATTGTGGGATTTTTAAGGATGTTAATAAGAAATGCTAAAATTTTCCTTTGTGGAAACAGTGATGAACAGATAGCACATGAAGAACTCAGATTCAAGCAGAACCATGAAAATAAAAGTCCTCCTAGGAGATTTAGGAAACACGGACAAGATAACAGACTTCTCATAGGACAAAGGAGGTGCCCCCCAAGACTACTCTCTAGATCAGAAATCGCAAATGTTTGCTCTGAAGAACTAGGTTGTAACTATTTATGGATTTGTGAAACTATGGACTTAATTTTGTCCCCTCCCTGAGTTAACATGTTGAAGGCATTTTTAGGTCATACAATGTAAGGCTAGTTAGAGGTGGGGAGTTTAGGATGTAGTTAGGTTTAGAGCAGTCATGAGTAAAGGTCTTGGTGATAAGATTACTGTCCTGACAAGCAAAGATACCTTAGGGCTTGTTTCTTACTATGCACACATCTGAAGAAAGGCCACATGAACACAGCAGTATGAAGGCTATCCACAAATCAGACAAAATCTTTCCAATACTGACCATGCTGGCGCCTGATTTAGGAATCTAGTCTCCAGAGAAAATACATTTCTGTTATTTTAACTGCTCAGTCTATGAGATTGTGTTCTCACAACCCAAGTAAATCAGGAGATTTGGTTTCTGAAGCTCAATATGTCACTTTAGCAGCAAAACAATCTTAGGCAGTATCTAACCAAATAGGCATGACTGGGTGTCAATAAAACTTCATTGACAAAAGCAAGATACTTGCTGTATCTGGTCAATTTACAGGAGTTTATCAACCCCAGATTCAACCCAGGAGATAGTGAACTACATTTTACAGTCCAATTCCTATTAGCTACTTATTTTGTTTATTTGAAAAATAAAAATATTTCATATACAAAAACCACAAAATAACAGGTATTGAAACCTAGTGCAAACTCAAAATAACAGTTATTAACTTCAAAGTACATATAGTCTAAAAAAATACATCAAAATGTCTCCTTTCCTCATTAAGTGAGTAAATCACTGTTCTAAAATGTTATTTTAATAGCTTATTTCTACCCACTTTATGTAATCATAGTTCCTATTTCTGTTCATTATGACTCCCTGATCAGATATGTTATAACTGTTATAATTGTGAAGTTCATGCTACCTACTCAAGAACTCAATATAGAAAGCTTCTATCAAGACCATATCAAGGAAATCAAATATGCATTAGAGGTCGGGTAAAAGGGCCTACTACACAATAATCTCTTTATTTACTTTAGTTACTGTTGATATTTCGAGACCAGACCCACCACCACTCATACCTGCAAAAAGGCAGTGCTAGACAATGTGTCTTGTATTGTTTATTTTGGATGCAATATAATGCTCTAGGAATTCTAAAATTTTAATAATTAGGGTCTGAAGAGATCATTGCAGCAAGTTGCTCGGGTCTGAGGTTTTTGTCTGTCTCTGGATCCTGGCTGTGTGGGAGCTTAAGTAGACGTGACTGGATGTTGCATCATCTCAGTCTCATTGGGGTGGGGACAGGAGGAGTGACCATTCCTCCCCTGTCCCATGAAGCCTGCTGGCATTTGGCGCCACTGCTGCTCGTACCTGGAGCTTAGCACTGACTTCTAGAAAATAGCGGTCGCCGGTGTTCCTAGGGGTAGGCAGAGGGATGGTACCTACCCCGGTTTGGAGCAGCCCAGTGGAAACGGCCTATTACAATGTCCAGGGCTATCTATCTCTGCAGCAAGTTGCCCAGGTTCGAGGTTCGTTTGTGTGTCGAAGACCAGTTAACTTTCATATGAAAATATTTAACCCTCAGAATTTTTATTTACAATACTACACACTGTTCTGAGGACAAAGGATATTGAGTCCAAGCTGCTTTCATCAAACTGTTGCTCATTTCTGAGGGAAGTACAGTTTTGAATATGTGAGACCTCAAATTATGACACTTAAGTAAAATTATCAAATGAAGAGTGTAATCTATATGTCAAATCACTTTCGGTCAGTTAAGTGTGAGATAATGAAATTCTAGAATTTGGAGGGGACTGTTTTTGTAATTTTAAAAGTTGAGAAAGAGCTTTTAAGTTAGACTCAAGAAAATTCCAATTTATGTGTACCAGCAGCTCTAGGATTTTGTTCATAGATATTTTTTGATCTTTATAATGATGAAAATACAGGAGCCATATAAAAAACTTAGTATTGAGATTGTTTACAGAGGTTATAGGGCATGTTTATTCAAGGAAATTCTGTATTGCATAAGAATAATATTCTTTTTGGGTGGGGGTTGGGGTCACACCCGGCGATGCACAGGGGTTACTCCTGGCTCTGAACTCAGGAATTACTCCTGGCTGTGCTCGAGGGACCATATGGGATGCTGGGAATCGAACCTGGGTCGGCCGCGTGCAAGGCAAACGCCCTACCCGCTGTGCTATTGCTCCAGCCCCCAGAATAATATTCTAAGTAATTGTTATTGAGAGATGCCATTGCTGTATTAGGTACAGTTACTTAAATATGTGTGTATATATGCGTGCATGCACGTGCATATACATGCACACTTCTAAAAGATAGAGATGGGGAAAGGAATAAGATTAGAGTGGGTGAGGAGACATGAAAAAAGTACAGATAAATATCCAAGTGTTAAGTGTGTATCATTGGATAATGGAATCATAGGTATAAAGTTTCTTCCTCCTCAATCCTCAGATACATGTCCTTTTAACTATTTACTACATAGTATTAAAACAAGTAAAAAAATTATTTTTTTTTTTGCTTCTTTTTTTCCTGGATATTACTAGTATACAAATAATAGAATGCAAGTGTTAGAAAGAGTTCATTTTTGGGGGGAGTACACCTACAGGTGATTGACTCTTGGCAGTGCCCAGAGGACCATATGTGGGGATTGAATCTGGGTCAGCTGATTGCCAGGCAGGTCCCATATCCATTTATCTTCTCTCTGCAGTCTACTAAAGAATTTTTAAGTCACTGTTGAGATTTTAAAAGTTTCAATTTGATTTTCCAAAAGTATATGAACCTCTAATTATAACTTTGTGTTACATCAGGAATTCAAAAAGCAATCAAAGTAAAAAGAAAGGACCTCGAACTCCTAGTCCACCCCCTCCTATACCAGAAGATATTGCTCTGGGGAAGAAATACAAAGATAAGTACAAAGTAAAAGACAGGATAGATGAAAGAACAAGAGATGGGAAGGACAGAGGACGAGACTTTGAAAGACAAAGAGAAAAAAGAGACAAACCAAGGTAAGTAGGAATGTATATGTAACAGTGTTTAAAAATGTTTTTTTGAAGCTTTTAAACTCTCACTGTAATTTTAGTGTTTTAAACTCTGTACATACAGTAATTCCCATAGTCATAATTACTTCATTAAATAACTTTAAAATGTTTGTTATTATTTAATGACAACATAAAAAATATCCAGCATGTCATGAAACAGTTTTTGAATTCTTACGCTCATTAAATGCTTCCCTTTCCTCCCATCCTGTCACAGATTCCCATGTCTTAGTAACCACCATCTTATTTTCTATTTCTATTCATTTGATTGCTTTGGGTATTTAAAAAAATTTTTTTTTATTTTATAAAGTGGTTCGCAATATTTGATTACATTTAATATTCTGACACTAATCCCACCACCATTACACCTTCCCACCTCCATATTTCGGGTGTTTCTATCCTGAACCCCAATCCCTGCCCCAAGGCAGATCCGAAATAATATAGTATATCCGTCTAAGGTTGGTTGCCTCCTACTTTGAATCCCATCAAATGTGGTGCGGTACTCTTGGTTAGAGTAAGGGTAGAGTATATGTCCTATGAAGTATGGTGCGGCCACAATTGCAGGAAAAGGTTCACTCATGGGTGAGGCTTGACTGAGCATGTGGAGAGCAGCCGTGATCATGGTGGCGGTTGGTTTCTGGAGGTTTTTGGCTTCCAGGGCCGGGTCCCTAGGGGCAGGAAGAACTCTCACCTGCCTCCTCTGGGGCGTCCCAAGTGAAACAGCCTGGTGCAGGATCCAGCGGTATGTTTCTGGCGAGCGTCATGTTATGCTCCCTTCCTGGAGAGAAGGACATGCATTCTGGATGGTGGCAGATGATGAAATTCTCGGCACCAGCCAGAAGTGGCTTATGGGTGTGACTGCTGAGTTGCTGGAGACCAGGGGGTGGAGGGTGGGGGGACGCTGTGGGGGAGTATGGGCAGAGAATCTCCGTTCCCGGTGAACCCAGAGTTCTCAGTCACAAAGTCCTGCATAGCTGGGTTTTCAGGGGGTTCACTCATGGGTGAGGCTCAGCACGAGCATGTGGAGAGTGGCCATGAGCAGGGTAGCGGTTGAGTTCTAGAGGTTTTGGACTGCAGGGCCGGGGTCCCTTGGGGTGGGGAGGGCTCTCACCCACCCCTCTGGGGCGCCGCTTTGGCTGCTTATAAAAACTGATGGTCTTGATTTTTTTTAATTCATTCATTTAATTCTAATTAAAAAGTCATTTTATAAAAGCCAAGTAATAGTGGAAGTAATAGTTTTCTTATTTACAATGTTTGTGCTATACAAACTAAGAACATCCTTATTTTCAAATTTATTCTAGCTAGAGAGATAGTACGGGAGGTAAGATGCTGGCCTTGCATACTTCTTACTCCAGTTAGATTTCTGGTACCATAAAATGTCCCCTGAGCACTGCCAGGAGTCAGTCCTGAACAAAGAGCTAAGAATAGCCCCTGAGCACTAATGTACTCAAAAAACACAAAACAGTTTTATTCTTCTTTAAAATTATCCTCCCAAGAAAACACTTTTTTTTTTTAATAAAAATTTTATTTTATTAAATCACCATGTGGAAGATTACAATGCTTTCAGGCTTAAGTCTCAGTTATACAATGCTGAAACAACCATCCCTTCACCAGTGCCCATATACCACCACCCAAAAAAAACAAAAAAAACCCACACAGTACACCTCCCATCCCGCCCCCCCACCCCCACCTTGTAACTGATAAGAAAAAAAACACTTTTTAGAGTACTCTCAATATCTTAATATTTGGGATTTCTTTTTTTTTTTTGAGGGGGGTGGGGACACACCATCTATCTTCTGGCTCTGCACTCAGGGATCACCGAGTGACCCCGACCATTGCACCCAGATTGCCGAGCTCATTCCCTGACTTGGCACTACTCTTGTGATCCCCAGTGCTACATCCAGAACATGACCTGTAGCCACCATTACAACCAAGTGTGCAACCTTGGCAAGCACAGCAACCGAGTATGCTTGCACACCTGGCGAGTATTGCATCAAATGAACAGTCCTTGGTGAGCAGCATATCCAAGTATGAAATCTAGTGTGTGACTTTCAGTGACTACCACAAACATTTGGTGACCTCTTGTACCACAATGATGAGAACAGCAAATGGAAGGGGGAAATAAAAAAAAAAAACAAAACACCAAACTGTTGGTCTTTTATAAAACATGAAAATAAAGTGCTCTTTATTTTAATAATAAATTGCATAGGAGGCCTTGCAAAGGTCTGGAGCTCATGTTTTGCATGCAGGAACCCCAGGTTCAGTCTTTAGTGCTGCATGGTTGGTCACGAGGAGACCCAGGAATAATCATCAGGCCAGGAATAACCCTCAGAACTGTTAGTGTGACCCACAAACAAGTGAAATACAGTGTAGTAATATTTAAAAATTGTGCATTTGAAGGTTTTAAACTAATAGCAAATAGATTGTAGCTATAAAGAGATTAAGTTTGACGTCACTTTCCTAGTGTTTTTCTTATGGACTTGTATGCAGTATCAATTTGATACAGAATCAGGTATAAGTCTCAGTATTCAAGATTTAAATCTGTAAGGCAGCAGTACCCAAACTACACATTGGCGTAACCTGAGTCTTTAAAAACTATTGGCGGGGGGTGGTGTATGTGTGGGGGGCAGTATTATCCCAAATAGGATTGGAGCCGTAGCACAGCGGGTAGGGCGTTTGCCTTGCACGCGGGCAACATGGGTTCAATTCCTCCATCCGTCTCGGAGAGCCTGGCAAGCTACTGAGAGTATCCCGCTTACACGGCAGAGCCTGGCAAGCTACCCGTGGCATATTCCATATGCCAAAACCAGTAACAAGAAGTCTCACAATGGAGACGTTACTGTTGCCCGCTCGAGCAAATCGATGAACGAAGGGATGACAGTGCTACAGTGCTACAGTCTTTTACTAAAAAAGTGCATACAGAGTCAGCCCAAGGCTGACACACTGCTTGACAGATCATTGAGTTTCCAAGCATTTCTTTCGTTTTGTGGGTTTATCTTATGGTTGAATATGACTGTTAATGTTTTTGCTTTTGTATTCATATTCCAGGCAGCAGAGAAAAAAGTAGGGAGATAGCTTTCATCTTTCTGAAAATCTTTCTTTCCATTCTCCTTATCTTAAAGATGTAAAACAGCAGATTAGGTGATAGGATAGGTTTTTGCACTCTCTGCTCTTCTTGGGAAATGGCATTTCTGTACATGTTATTAGGTAATGAGCTTATTGGAGTAAAAGCACTATTACCTGGCTTTTCAAGAAAGCTCTGTGACAACTATTTTTTTAATTAATTTTATTGAATCACCATGTGGAAAGTTACAAAGTTCTCAGGCTTATGTCTCAGTTATACAATGTTCAGACACCCATCCCTTCACTAGTGCCCATATTCCACCACCAAAAAAAAAAAAAAGACCAGTACACCTCCCACCTCCCCTACCCCCCCCCTGCATAACTGATAAAATTCACTTCATTTTCTCTTTATCTTGTTTACATTCCATATTTCAACTCAAAACTCACTATTGTTGTTGGGGTTTTAACACTGAACTCACTATTCTTCTTGGAGTTTATCCCCCCAAAATATGGCCCTATTGACAAGGAAACATTTGATAATTAGTTCTCCACAAATGAAAATAAGGAGGTAAAAGGTTTCTCGGCTGCAATAGCGGCCACGCGGTTTAGGATTTCTGTGTTTTAGTAATTAAGTACATGGAGATTTAAGTGGGAAATTTTATCATTTCCCTTCCTGGGGCAGCATAAAGCAAAAGCTTAGTTCATGGTCTGGGGACATGGTTGCGAGCACTTGCTGGGTTCAGGAGTAATTTAGCTGGCTCTGGTTGTTAGTGGTTCAGCAGCAGAGCGGCCGTGCAAACGCATGGCTACCCGGTTCGAATCCCGGCAGAGCGTGAGCCGGAGCCGGTACCAGCCCCAGCCCAAGACCGCCCAAGCGTCCCACTGTTTCAAGTTCAAAATGCATTTTTTTTTCTTTTTTTTTCCCGTGCCTCTAAGTTCATACCTGTTTAAACGTCCATAAGATGGCGTACACCACGCCGCTTCCCCTTCTCTGACAACTATTATGATCCAGCCAATTAAGGAGTTAATACCGTTTTTTTAAGTTCAGGGGCTTAAAAAGCAGGTAAGGCACTTGCCTTGCATGCAGCCAACCTGGGTTCGGCCCTGACACCGCACCTGAGGGAAGCCAGGAGTGCGCCTTGAACTCTGCTGGGTGTGGCCCATAAACAAAAACAAAAAAGTTAATAAACAAAACACAGATTTTTCTAAGGAGGATTTTGGCAGTTGGTCCTTTCTTAATCTTGTTAAGAGATTGTTTTGTCTAATGTAGATGAAAATCTCCCCTTCTCTGTAACTTAGAAGAACCAGAATGATTCTGTCACTGTTGCTTGGAACTAGCAATATTGCAGCTTGCTGGAGAAATACCAGAATACTTAACTGGCACATCTACAGTTCCTGAACATAGTTTCCAAAAATACACTTAGTTCAGTTAGATACTTTTTAAAAAATCACATGTATATAAGATCAAAATTAAAGTATAAGAAGTCTTAACTCTCCTCATGTATCATGGTACTTTTGTTATTTTGACCCCAGATCATTTACTATTGAAAAGATACCATTTTGTATTACAGGGAGTTGAGTTTTACACAAGTTGAAACTTTACTTTCCACTCTATCTCTGGCTTTCTTTATGGAGAGCAGTTTGATATGCTTAGGACTACCTGTTAATGTATGGCAAGTTCTGAAACTAGCTTATTTCTCTTGTCTAAGGAAATGAAGCTATGTAGCTAGGAGTGCTAAAGTATTTTGTAGGTAGGAGTACTAAAGTATTTTGTAGCTAGAAGTACCAGAGAACTTGCCTTGGAGGGATAAAACCACAGTGACCATTTAGAAAAGGGCATTTTTATTCAATAAATATCAATCTAATTTCTAGGTGTTTTTTTATTTTAAGGATAGATCTGTTATCTTAATTACTGTGAATATTTATTCTAAAACCAAATACTGTATTGAGATTGTTTTGCCACTGCTTTCATATTGATGAAGTATGTTTAAAGGTTGGTATCTAAATTTCTTGTAAAATAAGTTGCCAACTAAGGTTAATTTAGATGTTATGGGCTTACCTAGCAATGCTTTGACTACTGGGACATATTGAGTTTAAGTAAAAGTATAATTTATTTATCCCTCCAAAAGATACTAAAAACCTACTGTTTGGGTAGACCACTGTTTTAAAAGCTGTTGGTTTAATAGTTTTTTTTTAAAAGTGCTTTGTTATTATGGGTGGAGTAATAAAGTAATTGTGTATAACAGGTATATTTCAAATATGAATTTCCTTTTTAAATAAAAGTTTTATTAGAACTGTTGGAAATATATGGGTTACAAACATTTCTTAAAGGATGATTTTCTATTGAATGAAAGAGTAACTCTACTTCTGGGGCAGATTACCAGATGATTTAGTACCTCCAGAGAGTTCTTTAACTAAGTCATCCCTGTTTTCTGTTTTCTGTTTTTCTTAGTTCTGTAACTTTACAAATTGTTAACTCCTAATCTGAGATTTGTTGTTGAGTTTAGGGGGCTTGAAAATACCATGATTTATAAGTATCTTGGTTTATGGATAAATTTTGCCTGTGTGTGTTTTGGTGAGTGGCCAGAGTTTCCCCCCAAGATTCTTCATTTTCCACCTCTCCAGAAAAACAAAAAATTCATCGTAGCTTTTCGGGGGCGGGGGAAGGAGGAACCTTACAAGCAGTGCCTGGAGGACCTTGTGGTGCCCGAATTTAGAATTCCTGTATGCAAAGCATGCGCTCTAGTCCTTTGCTTTGTCTCAGCCCAGAATTCATCATTCTTTAGACCTCTGTCAGTACTCTGGCATTAGGATTTGAATACTTTCCTCCTTTGTTGGTCACATAAACTATATTAAGAATACAAATATTCTTTGTTTCCAATGGCACTAAATTCTATTATGTAATTGCTGTTGAAGTAAGTAGTTTGGAAGCCACAGTCCTAATGGAATGTTTTCAGTGTCTTCCAGTTTGCTTTCCTCAGCAGTGATTTATTTATGCATCATTGATCTAAATCTTAGTATTTCTTGCATATATTTTAAAGCTTTATGGATTTGTTTTATTACTCTGCTTTTAGAAAGAGTAGTAATTTCCTGTCATTTTAAAAATAAACTTTCATAACTGCTCTTTACAGAGAATGGTAAAATTTTAGAACTTAAGAATTTTTATTCTGTTTGTTTGGGAAGATATGTAACTCAGGAAAATTATATTCAAATGAGTTAGTCAGAAAACACTTGTGAGGTGAATTTATCTGTTATATTACGGTACTCCTAATCAGTTGTTTATAAGGATATTTGAGTGGACCGGTTATATCTTACTTATTAGTAAATAAAAATCTAAATTTCCTACACTTTGTAGAAACAGAACAATGAACCAATATCTCAGTATAATTAAACAACTTAAAACTGTCAATATTTTTGAATAGTAGTTAACCAAAGACAATCTGCTTCTCTGTATATAGTCTCTGAAGCTTCCCTGCACTTGCATATAGCTCATCTTGTTAATATTTGGCAAAATAATATTTTACTGACAGGTAATATATTTTCACCAAAATGGTAGATTGTCAAAGTTTGATTAAGTGAGAAAATATTGAGCATAGCTAGTTGCTTTTGTTTTTAATTACTTTGTTATACTAAATATAGGTATATTTAATAATCAGGAATGCAAGCGCCTGCATAAAATTTACCCAGCTTTGAAAGATGTAATTATTTGAACTTGTCTTTGACTTCAGCTTGATAGAATAAGAAAATTGCAATCAAATTGATGTCTTGTTTTCTTTCAGCAGTTGTACACATATCCAAATTATTGTATTTATGCCTTTGAAAAGAGTATTTGTTAGATCCATTCTTGATTCATTGAGTATATACTATTCATACAGAAATTCTGTGACTGAACTAGTGCTGAACTCTAGTATGGGATTCCAGATATGCAGTGATATTTTGTATTGACTGAATTCATAGTTTCTTGAGGGAAGGTGTACTAGTGTAGCTGAATTCTATAAAGATGATAGAGAAGATATTACAATAATATATTCAACATTGCTTACACAAAAATGCAGTAGTATAATGATACCCCGTTTTTGTGAAATAAAGTTTTTATTGAAACTTATTTAAAAAGTTGTGAAGAGAGAGAAAAGGTGAAGTACAAGAAAGTGAACATAGGCTTCTTAAGAGGTAAGTAAAGAAAGACAAGCAATCAAGATAGTTTTCTTTCTTTTTTTTTTTATTTTTTAGTTTTTAATGAATCACCGTGAGGTAGTTACAGACTTACAAACTTTTGTGCTTACATTTTAGTCATACATTGATCGAGTACCCATTCCTTCATCAGTGCCCATTCTCCACCACCATGTTCCCAGTATCTCCCCCTTCCCCGCCATTGAGGCGGGCGGATTCCCTTTTACTCTGCTTCCTTTAGGGTGTTGTGATCTGCAATGCAGATATTAAGTGGCCATCATGTTCGGTCTATAGTCTACTTTCTGAACACATCTCCCATCCCAAGCGGATCCTCCAAGCATCCTTTACTTGGTGGTCCCTTCTGTATTTTTGCTGCCTTTTCTCCCAGCATGCGAGGCTGGCTTCCAAGCTGTGGAGCAATCCTCCTTGTCCTTATCTCTACTATTTTTGTGTGTTAGTCTTCCATTTTGTTGCTTTATATTCCACAAATGGGTGTAATCTTCCTGTGTCTGTCCCTCTCTTTCTGACTCATTTCACTCAGCATGATACTTTTCATGTTAATCCACATATATGCAAATTTCATGACTTTATCTTTTCTAACAGGGCTGGAGCGATAGCACAGTGGGTAGGGCATTTGCCTTGCACACAGCTGACCCAGGTTCAGTTCCTCTACCCCTCTTGGAGGGGTACCTAGAGTATCTCAAGCTACCTAGAGTATCTCACCCGCACAGCAGAGCCTGGCAAGCTCCCTGTGGCGTATTTAATATGCCAAAAACAATAACAAGAAGTCTCACAATGAAGATGTTACTGACTGGCTCGAGCAAATCGATGAGCAACAGAATGACAGTGATACAGTGACAGTGATACATTTTTTCTAACAGTTGCATAGTATTCCATTGTGTAGATATACCAAAGTTTCTTTAGCCAGTCATCTGTTCTCAGGCACTCGATTTTTTTTTTTTCCAGATTCTGGCTATTGTAAACAGTGCTGCAATGAACATACGAGTGCAGATGTCATTTCTACTATACTTTTTTGCATCTCCGGGGTATATTCCCAGAAGTGGTATTGCTGGGTCAAATGGGAGCTTAATTTCTAATTTTTTGAGAAATGACCACACTGTTTTTCAAAAGGGCTGAACCATCAGTATTCCCACCAGCAGTGAGGGAGAGTCCCTTTCTCTCCACATCCACACCAGCACCGGTTGCTTTTGTTCTTTTGGATGTGGGCCAGTCTCTGTGGTGTGAGATGATCTCTCATTGTTGTTTTGATCTGCGTGTCCCTTATGATTAGTGATGCAGAACATTTTCTCACGTGCCTTTTAGCCATTCGGATTTCTTCTTTGAAAATGTTTCTGTTCATTTCATCGCCCCATTTTCTGATGGGGTTGGATGTTTTCTTCTTGTGGAGTTAAACTAGTGCCTTGCATATGCTTGATATCAACCTTTTATCAGATGATTATTGGGTGAGTATCCTTTCCCATTCTGTAGATTGTCTTTGTATTTTGGTCACTGTTTCTTTTGAGGTACAGAAGCTTCTTATTTTAAGATAGTCCCATTTGTTTATTTCTGTTTCCACTTGCCTGGTCAGTGGTGAGTCAACTTTGAAGATACCTTTAGCTTCAATGTCATGAAGGGTTTTGCCGACCTTCAGTGTACCTTATGGATTCCAGTCTGATGTTGAGGTCTTTAATCCATTTTGGTCTGACTTTTGTGCATGGTGTTAGGTAGATGTCTGAGCCCTTTTTTGTTTGTTTGTTTGCATGTAGCTATCCAGTTTTGCCAGCACCATTTGTTAAAGAGGCTTTCCTTGCTCCACTTCACATTTCTTGCTCCCTTCTCAAAGATTAGGTGATCATATATTTGAGGGTGTGTGTCAGGATATTCAGCCTTGTTCCATTGGTCTATTGCTCTGCCTTTGTTCCAGTACCATGTTGTTTTAATTATTATCACTGTAGCAGAGTTTGAGGTTGGGGAAGGTGATGCCTCCCATCTTCTTTTTCCCCAGAATTGCTTTAGCTATTCATGGGGGTTTGTTGTTTCATAAGAATTTCAGGAGTGTCTGATCTTCTTTGAAGAATTTTATGAGTATTTTTATAGGGGTCACATTGAATCTGTGTAATGCTTTGTGGAGTATTGCCATTTTGACAATGTTAATTCTCCCAATCCATGAGCAGGGGATATGTTTCCATTTCCTCATGTCCTCTTTTATTTCATGAAGTAGCGCTTTGTAGTTTTCTTTGTACAGGTCCTTTACCTCCTTAGTTAAGCTGATTCTGAGGTACTTGATTTTCTGAGGCATGATTGTGAACGGGATTGCTTTTTTCATGTCACTTTCTTCTCTCTTTATTTGCATATAGGAAAGCCATGGACTTTGGGATATTGATTTTATAGCCTGTGACTTTACTATACAAGCCTATTGTTTCTAGGAGTTTCTTGGTAGAGGCTTTGGGGTTCTCTATATATAGTATCATATCATCTGCAAGTAGAGTTTAATTTCTTCCTTTCCTATCTGGGTGCGCTTGATCTCTTTTTCTTGCCTAACAGCTATTGCTAGTACATTCAGTACTATATTGAACAGAAGTGGTGAGAGTGGGCAACCTTGTCTTGTCCCTGATCTGAAGAGGGAAGGCCCTTGGTTTTTCCCCATTGAGGATAATGCTTGCCATAGGCTTGTGGTAGATGTCTTTGACTATATTGAGAAAGGTCCCTTCTGTACCCTTTTTGGTGAGAATTTTCATCATAAATGGGTGCTGGATCTTGTCAAATGCTTTCTCTGCAATGAAACAGGGGAGCATACATCCAGTAAATTAAAGGAGCACATGAAAGAAACTGTGAAATGGACAGCCAAGAAATGAACGGAGAGCAGAAATAAGAAAGCTACATTTAGAAATGTCACGAATAAAAGATTCAGTAGATGAAATAAAAAACTCAGTGATGCCCTTAACAGTAGAATAGCTACAGCTGAAGACAGAATCAGTGAGCTTGAGGACGAGCTGCAGAAAACTTACAGGCAACAATGGGAAAAGACCTCAAGATAGTGTTCAAGGGGGAACATGGACTTGAAGAGCAAGCCCCTTATATTCATTTTGTTTCATTGTACTTCTGTCTACTCACTTTATTTTTATTTTGGGAAAAAAAATCCCAGACATTATTTTATTTGTTTATACTTTACTATGCATCTTTAAAGAAAAAAGACATGTGAAAATATGTGTAATTGCTATTATAACTTGAAGAAAGAGCATGGAATAATTTAAAATACAAACTTTAAAGTCATTGTTAAATATCTTTTATAGTATTTCCCAGTTCCTGTTTGTTAGCACATCATAAATGATATGCCACCATTTTATATTATATTAAAATTTAATTTTTTGTATTCAGACTGGGAATTGCTTGCTAATGCACTATCCATAGTTACATATTTAATTGAATTCTGTCTGTATAGCTCAAAAGTACTTTCATGTGAATAATAATTTAGGAGACAAAATAAGATGCATGGAGCCAGAGAGATAGTACAGTGGGTAAAGCACTTTGCACCGGGCCAGCCGAGCTTTACATGGTCCTTTCAGCACCACCAACTATTACCCAAATCTTGAAAAAAATCCAAACTCAAAGGACTGTCTGTCAGTACAGAGCTCCATGCTTCCTGACTACCTGAGCGTAGCCTGATGTAGTCATGCAGGCCCTAAACATGCTGGGGAGGCAAAAAATAAATATGTAAATGAAGTCAATAAAATTAAGTTACTTAAAGTTTTGTTTAATAAAATGGAACATTGCCTTTCTTTATTGTCGGTTTAGACTTGGTTTTCAGTTTTCTTTTATCTCAGTTACCTGACAAGGTTGCATTCATAAAGATGAAAAGAAATCATCTATGTAAAGCATTGAAAATGGTCTCATGTAAGTATATTAGGTGCTATTGATATTAATGCTGTCATCATTATTGTGTTAATGGTTTTGTCTTCACTTTATATGGAGCACCAAAATAATGCCTGGAGCATAGAAGGTACTCACTTAGTATTTGTTCAGTGACTTATGGTTTTGGAATTTGGGCCATACTGGGTTATGCTCAGGTCTTACTTCTGACTCTGTGCTCAGGGCTCTGGTGTGCCAGGAATGTTGTACCAGGAATCAAACCCAGCCCTGTGCAAGGCAAGTGCCCTACCCATTGTATTCTTTGCCCCCCAAAATGGTGTTTTAATAATAATTTCTTATTAGATAAACTTTTGATAAAGATAAACAATGGTTCAAAGCTAAAATTTTGCATCATGAGTAGGAGTTTTTCCTCAAAAATTTCTTGGTCTTTTACGTTTTCTTTAAATGAAATGTTCCCCAAATATCTTCATTCTACATCAGGTCTTAATTATAACAACATTAAAAATGCTTTTGATTGAAATCTAGCTAGGTTAAATGTCAGTTTTTTCCTTGTGCTATAAATCACTGTGCTCTGAAAGAATATACATTTTTTTTTAAGTATTGAACTTTTATGTGTGCGGTAAGCTTTCTTTTTTTTTTTAATTTAAATTTTGTTATCTCTTTCTCTTGGATAAGAAGGCATCTAGTTCTTGAGTATATTACTGCAGTATTCTAGAAACCAGACTGCTGATAATTTTGGCCAGATTCCAGGATAGTTTTATGGCACACCTTTTGTATATCACAATGAACATAAGTCCAGATCCTAAGGAGAGTCTGGTTTGGCTTACACCCATAATTCAACCCATTTTGCTGACGGATTCTCTTTTTGCACTATTCTGACTCCATGCTTTTAAATGTGTAGTAATAACAGGAAAATCTGAAGGTGCTCTTTTCATCTAGGCTTAGACTTAATGTAATAAAATAGCTGCTGTATGGATGGTCTGTCATTGTGTCCTCACATGAAGGGAAATGTGAATTCTGATCTCAGTTTTATAATGACATTAATACTATCATGTGAACCTAGATCAAAATACCTATTTGGAGAGGTAGGGAGGACTTCAACGTACAATTTTGAGAGAACAATATATTCAACCCATAACAATCATCAACCTTTTAAAACTTTTTTTTTAATCTTGAAGACTTGGTAAATGATTAAAATGCTAAAGTTTGACAGTTTGACAACATATTGATATTCTGATCTTAGTATAACTTAATTACCCTAGGCTTAAACTAAAGTTTTTGTCATGCTATTGACACCAAATTTGACTTGAAGTAAGATTAGATGATTCTATATTTCAGGTTTTAAGCTCCATGATCTCTAGTCACCAAAGGGTATTATTGACTTAACAAAAAAATTTTTTTTCTGTAACACCTAGAAATATATTTAAAACCAACTAAAATGCCAGTTCAATGTTAAACTGCATATTTCATTTTAGATGTTTCCAAATTGACTGGAACATAAGTCAAATTAGAAAGCAAAGAACAATAGTCATCACCGTGATTCTTCTAGGATGCATTTAAATGGCCACTATTCATAATGATTTTCTGAGTTTGGGTAAGACCCATTGAACATTTTCAAGTAGAATCAATTATAGTGACTTATCACTTATTTATAATAAGCCACATGGTGCTTGTGGCTATCCACCACCAGATTAAGAATGGTCTGTTTAGTCCTAGCTTGCTAAGGAGTAAAGACTCTTGAATGTTTTTTATTTATAGGTCTACCTCACCCATAGGGCAACATCATTCTCCTCTGTCTTCTAGACATCACTCATCTTCCTCGCACTCAGGATCATCTATTCAAAGACATTCTCCTTCTCCTCGTCGAAAAAGAACTCCTTCACCATCTTATCAGAGGACAATAACTCCCCCTTTACGGCGTTCTGCTTCTCCTTATCCTTCACATTCTTTATCTTCACCGAGAAAGCAAAGTCCCCCAAGACATCGCTCTCCCATGCGAGAGAAAGGGAGGCATGATCATGAACGAACTTCACAGTCTCATGATAGACGTCATGAAAGGAGAGAAGGTATATACTATAATTTGTCTTATTTTTAATTTACCTGTTGTTTTAATAAGGAATAAAAGAAAATTGTTACTTGGTTTTCTGAAACACAGGAAGGTTTTTGAGAGCAGGAAGATGCTTAATGGTATGGGGTGTAATTTATTACATATAGATTAGTGGGCATTAGTATGTAAAGTTGGTGACTTTTTTTCTAGTTAAATTGTTTTACTTGGATTCTGATTCTTTGTTGTTGTAGTGCTTAGTTACCCCCTCCTACTCCCCTCGTGTTACAGATCAAACCCAGAGCTTCACACATTAAGGCATGTGCTTTACCACTGAGTCTCATTCTCAGCCGATTAGTTAATTCTTTATTTTTTTTTTAATTGAATCACCATGAGAAAAGTTACAAAGCTTTCAGGTTTAAGTCTCAGTCATACAGTGATCAAACACCCATCCCTTCACCAGTGCACATGTTCCACCACCAAGAACCCCAGTACACCTCTCCCCCCCCCCCCCATCGTCTGTGTGGCTGATGATTTTCACTTTACTCTCTCTTTACTTTGATTACATTCATTATTTATACGACAGAAAACTCACTATTAGTATTTGGAATTTTCCCCCAACAATCAGACCTGCTGAAAAGGCATCATTTGATAGTTTGTTTTCCATTGCTGAGAATGAAGAGCATATGAGGTTTGGGATTTTGGTATTTTAGTAATTAAGTCCAGAGAAATTTCTGCCAGAAGTCCTGTCACTGCAAGCTCAGACCTCTGTCTAGTGGGCTCTAAAAGATGGTGCTCGCCACGCTGACACCGAAATGAAAGGCCGAGGGACAAAAACCGTTCCCCTCCCAGGGTGGCACAGGTCCATAGTTTAGTTGACAGTCTAGAGTCATTTCTGCAAGAAACCCTGGGTTCCGAAATTAGTTAATGGGTCCCTGGGATCATGGCCATCCAGCAGCGGAGGAGCTGTTTGTGTGGGGCCCGCTCGGGGTCTCATCTGGGTGGAGAGCAGTGCCAGTACTGCCCCCCGTCCTGAGATCTCGCCAATGCCCCATTAAAGGTTTTTCCTTTATTAACTTTTTTTTTTTTCCTCGATTTTTTGGCTCCGCACTCCTGGCTCTGCACTCAGGAATTACTCCTGGCAGTGCTCAGGGGACCATAACGGATGCTGGGAATCGAACCTGGGTTAGCCATATGCAAGGCAAATGCCCTACCAGCTGTGCTATTGCTCCAGCCCCAGTTAATTCTTTAGAACAAAGAAGTGAAGGAAAGAAACGCTGCAAATCCCAAGGAGCAGAGTTTGAAAAGTATCAGAAGTACTTTGATAAAGAAGAATTGAAAGAGCATTCAGAAGTACAGTACAAACTTAAGTGATTACTTTTTCAGGTGTCACTCAGTAGTTTTAGCAAAGCAGTTTTCCTTTCTAGATTCCTGAGAAATTGAGAAATTAAGTTAACTTTGAATTTAGTAGTCCTTGCAAGTGGATTTCTTGTATTATATGCAGTCCGTCTAAGAGTTCTTACTATTTTCTTCTTCTTAGCTTCTTGTTCTTATTTATTTAATATCACATCATATATACTAACTTTTCTGAGTTAGTTTTTGAATATTATGAGTGTGCTCGGGCAGTACTTACTGCAAAAGCATTTGTATTTATTAAGCATTTTAAAAACCTGTTGTGAGTATAGTACAGCAGTCTCTCATGAAACATGTTGAATTTAGTTATTCTCTTTTATCAACAGTGCGAGATAATCAAGTTATTTTATTCAGGAAAATGATAGATGCTAGGTAGGGACTGGAGAGAGAATCTATTTTATAGAATTTTCCCTTGTGTACATGATTTTGGAACCTATCAGTATAACAGTATTTATGGAACATTGGTAAAATCAGAAAATTCTTATACCTTGTAACTATATTGATTTTAATAAGATATTTAAAAACTAATTGAATTACAGTATGGCTTACAGTTAATGATTACCTGCAGAATGAAAACTGTTGCAGAATGTTAGGATTAAATATGCTAATGTGATGGAAATAGTCTGCAGTTGTAAGTTATGGGAATATTTTATGGTATTAATCCTTTCAAAGAAAACCATGTGTTTTTTAAGAGTTCTAAGATATTTCTTTGACTTCACATATAAGAGATGTTGGAAACAGATTATTTGTCTAAATTTAAGTGTCATTTCTGAAGTAATAATCATGGTGGAAGGATGGGAAGATACGTAAGAACACAACAATATGTTTATGTGTTTACATGTATTTTACACCTGTATTGTATTATATGTATTTGTAAGGATAGATGAGAGTATCATTAAAAAAAGAAAGTGAGGGGCTGGAGCGATAGCACAGCGGGTAGGGCATTTGCCTTGCACGCAGCCAACCCGGGTTCGATTTCCAGCATCCCATATGGTTCCCTGAGCACCACCAGTTGTAATTTCTGAATGCATAAGCCAGGAGTAACTCCCGAGCACTGCCGGGTGTGACCCAAAAAGCCAAAAAAAAATTTTAAAAAGTGAACAAAATTCTAAGCATAATTGCTATTAGGAGAACTGGAAGTGATAGATACTAGTAAAAAGGAATGAAGAAATACAGATTCTTACCTAGTGCTAGCCAAAAAAAAATTTTAAAAAGTGAACAAAATTCTAAGCATAATTGCTATTAGGAGAACTGGAAGTGATAGATACTAGTAAAAAGGAATGAAGAAATGCAAATTCTTACCTAGTGCTTCTATTCTTAATTGGCATTTGTGAACATAGACATTATTGTGGGGGAGATAAGTTACTAATGTGAAATCTAAGGGGTTTGGTGGAGCGTGGTTGTTCGGGTGCTTATAAAAGTCTATGGATCTAGTCATTGGAAGCAGAAAAGGAGAAAAATTTACAGTGTCTTAGCCTTACAGTTAATACAGTTGCCTAAATAGTACAGATCTTGGGACAGTTCCAGAATGTAAGAGCATCTTATGAAAAAATCTGATAAAAAGGGTTTGTTCTGTGAAGCTCTTATGTCAGTTTTTTGTCTTAATGTAAGATTTATTTTAATGATCATTTCATGCCTATTCTAGGCACACCTATAGAATGGAGTTTGACTAAACCATTTAAGCCAAGGTTAAACTAAGCTCTGAACGTTGAAATATTTCCTCATTTATGCCATGACAGGATTAGATTAAAATGAGTGTCATTCCAATTTCATAAAGATGAAAATTATTGTTGCCTATAAAATGTTAAAAGTACTTTACTGAAAAGTAAATGTCTTTGGGGTTGGAGAGATGGTTCAGGAGGCAGGGCACGTGTCTCATATGCTGCTAACCCAGATTCAGTCCTGACACTGCCTATGGTGCCTGAGCATCTCCAGGAGTAATCCCTGTGTACAGAACAAGACGTGCATCCTGACCACTACCAGGCATGACCCATAAACAACAAAAAATTATCTCATTGCTAGCTAGTATACTGAGAGGTATGCTCACAGGCTAAGTACCTTTGAGGTAATCACATAGTCTAATCTGATTTAATACTTGGTAGACTTAAAGTCATTTCTAAAAAGTAGAGTAGCAGTTATATTAGATCAACATGTAGGTTTCTTTTAAGACTTCCAAATCAGAATCAAGAGTTTTATCCAAGTTTATCCAATGAAGAACCCAGTTGTCTAAATGCTAATAAAATTATCTTTGGAACTTTAGCTTAAGAATGATTGTAACTATTATTTATTGTCTTAATTACCCAAAATTTTCTGGAAGCATTTATGGCTGATATCCAAATTGTATTACAGAGACTCGAGGCAAGAGAGATAGAGACAAGGAGGTAAGAGAAGATCGAGAGTATGAACAGGATCAGAGCTCTTCTAGAGAACACAGAGATGACAGAGACCCTCGAGATGGTCGGGATCGGAGAGATGCCAGAGATACTAGAGACCGAAGGGAAGTAAGAGACTCTAGAGACATTCGGGACTCCAGGGAGATGAGAGACTACAGCAGAGACAACAAAGACAGCCGTGATCCCAGAGATTCTCGGTCAGCTCGTGATGCCCATGACTACAGGGAACGTGACAGTCGCGATACACACCGAAAGGAGGACACATACCAGGAAGAATCCCGGAGTTACGGCAGAAACCATTTGAGAGAAGAAAGTTCTCGTACTGAAATAAGGAATGATTCCAGAAGTGAGTCTCGAGGTGAAATTAGGAATGATCGGCTAGGCAGAAGTAGGGGAAGAGGTCCAGAGTTGCCTGAAAAGGGTAAGGTCTTCGGGTTGTCACTCAACTGTTCCTTACATGTTTGTATAGATACATTAAAATCTCCTGAGGTTTCTTTTCTAAATATATATTATTCCTTACATTAACATGTGTCAAAGCAGTTTTTAACTAACTGAATTTATCTGGGCAGAGATGGGGAAGGGGTGGTTTGGGCCACACCTGGTTGTGGCTCTGGGGTTACTCCTGGTCTACACTCAGGAATCATTCTCGGTGGTGCTGGGGGATCATGTGGGGTGCCAGGCACCAAACCGCAGTTTGGCCAGGTGCAAGGTGGCAAATACCCTACCCACTGTACTGTTGCTTTGGCCCCTAACTGAAATTTTTACATAGCCCATAAATTCTGAACAGGAATTATTAGCTAAAGTAGCAAGAGATTAAAAGGGATTAACCGAAATCCCAGACTGATTGATATGACACAGAAAGAAAATTGTTATCAGACCACAACTTAGAGTTGAAAACATATACTGTTACACAGTAAAAACTGCATAAACAATAAAGTGATCATTAGAGTGGGATTAAAATGGTAAGTTTTCAAAATTGATCATGTCAGAAATGACCATAGCAAATACTGTCTGTATTCAGTATCTGATGTCAGGATCTTGTCATTTTCTCGACTTCCCCTGAAAAGTGTTTGCTATCACCCAGCAACTTCCTACCTAAATGTATTTGTCTATTACCTGGTAGACCTGAATTTTCATTGATCTCTCCCTTCTACTACTTTCTCTACCCCAAAATTCTGCTGTACTATTTTTATCACTTGTATTCTTTCCCTTGGTCTATTGTTTTGCCCATGTCTGTATTACAGCTTACAGTTAGTGTTACAGTATTATAGTTAAGGGTCCTCATCTTTTCCTTTATAGTTGTCTTCTCTTGACCCTTTGCTTTTTCATGAACATTTTTAAACTGAGTTGTTTTTAAGTTTTATGGAAAACTGTTGGGCTTTTTATTTCAAATGCATTAAATGTATCAACTTGTAAATTTTTTTCTGTTCAGGTCATGTATATAGTTTATTATTGGGTACCTTCTTTTTTTGGTTGTCATTGGAAATGGTACTTAAGCTTTTGTTCTTAATTCATTTTTAATTTTTATGATACTGTTGTTAAAATGTTTCTTAAATAATGCATTCACAGGGTTCAGAACATAAGAGGTATGGAAAATTGATAGTGTAGTTTTGTTCCCTCTCATTAGATTTGTATGAATTGTTTTTAGAAGTAGTCTACATGAACAGATGTATATGCCCATTCATTTTCCTCTTGTTTTATGACATAAATTTTTAAGGAACTTTATACTTAAAAAGCTAACCCCCCCAAATAAGTTACCAATTATGTATCAGTCAGCTTGGTGAGCAGTTCCCTTCCTTTGGTGCATAGTGTATACTGTAGAGTATACCTTGAAGTTAAGCTACATTGATTGGTGAATTTGTGAAAGTTCTGATTTCACGTTTTGAATATTTTTTGGTAAATAACTGTATATATTATTCAGCAAACTGAATGATAGTTTTAAAAATGCTAGTCTTTAAAACACTTTATTTTCTAACATCTGTTTCTGGTATGTGGAAGTGGCAGTTGATATTTACTAATCATACATTGTGATGTTGCTTTATTTTCTTATAGATCTAATTACTCTTTTAAACATTTATGCCAGACAAATTTGCCTGTTCCCTTCTAATTATTACTTACTTACCATTGATACCCTGCTGGGCAGCTCATTTAATAATAAAGTGTTGAATGTAAGTGGTTTAATAGGCTTCTTTACTTTATTTCAGATTTTAAAGGATTGCTGCTGGCATTTCATTATTAAGCATGGTGTTTATAGCCTTTTCGTTAATGTTTTTTATTGTGTTAAATAACGTTTCCTGATTTTCCCAGCTTTATCAACTGATTTTACTGTGACTTCAGTATCTTGAAAGAAGCATTCAGTTTACCCTCCTTTTTATCTTGCTATGTCCTTTAGTTTCAGGGGTTGTGGGTGAAATTGTGGGGGGTGGGAGTGGGGTTACTTGGGGTTACTTGGGAATACTTCCAAGCAGTACTCATGAGGCCCAGGAATTTTCAATCAACTGGCCAGCTGGCCCAACAGTGCGATGTGAGGGCCTGAGCATGCTGTGCTAGGAATTACCCTTTCAGTGCTTTGGGCCCTTTGGGGGTATATAAAAGTGTTGTTGGGAGGGGCATACAGTACCAAGGTTCAAGCTGAGTTGGCTGCCTACCCCTTTGCCCCTGTACTATCTTTCTAGTCCATACATTAATATATATATATATTTATATATATTTATTAAGCTGGGGTACAGTGGGGGTGGGGGTCTCTTCCAAGTAGTGGTCAGGACCCCTCCTGGCAGTTACTGACCAGTTAGACCAGTGGTTAAATGCTAAGGCCAGAGGATTCTAAGCAGTGAGCTGGGAACTTCCTGGCTGCATCCAGTGATACCCAGGAAACCTTTTGCTGCCGTGGATGAAACTGTGGTTGGCCACATGCAAGGCATGCACCATAGTATCGTGTGCTATCTCTCTGGTTCCTACATTAGTATAATTTTTAATTGAGAACTGTCTGCATTTTCAAGATAATTTTTAAAGTTCTAGTTTTGTTGAAATTTAATTATATATTAAGCATCTGTTTTTAACCGCGATTGGACTGAACTCTCATTAAAAGGCATAGAGTGACTGAATGACTAAGGATAAACAAAATCCATCCCTTTAGTAGAGCTTGCAAGAAAGAGATAAAGCTGAACTCCTAGGATAAATACAGGCTGAGTGAAAGGTTAGAAAATAATTATACAGGCTAATTTTTAAAAAGCAGGAATGGGGGCAGGAGTGATAGCACAGAGGGCAGGGCATTTGCCTTGCATGCAGCCGCCCTGGGTTTGAATCCCAGCATCCCATGTGGTCCCCTGAGCACCGCCAGGAGTAATTCCCGAATGCAAAGCCAGGATCAACCCCTGTGCCTCGCCGGGTGTGACCCAAAAAGAAAAAAAAAAAAACCCAAATATGGCTGTATTTATATCAGATAGTATTAAGAGATAAGGACAGTCATATGCTGGTCAAGAGAACAGTAAGTCAAGAGGACTTAACTCAAATATATACTGGGGCAGAGTGATAGTATAGTGGATAGGACTCTTCTCTTGTACTAGACCAACCCTCCAGCTCCCCATATTGTCCCCTAAGCTCATGTGATCAAGGTCATTGACCTTGATCACATGTGCAGAGCAAGAAGTAAGCCCTGAGCAACACTAGCTGTGGCCCAGACCACCCCCAACTGCCCCTCCCCCCAAACATGCACCAAATGTATATATGTTTAAAAAACTGCTAACCGACCTAGAGGAGATAAATCGATAGCACAGTAGTAATGGGAGAATTTTAACATTCCTCTTTCATCATTGGACGTATCAATCAGACCAAATATCAGTAAGGAAACAAGAACTCTAACTGAAGAGTTGGAAGAACTGGGATTAATAGACATATACAGGATCCTTCACCTCAAAAAAAAAAAAAAAGCTGGCAAGTACATTTTTTTCAGTGAGTATGGAATAGTCTTCAAAATAGACCACATTCTGGGGCACAATTTCAGTACCCATAATAATCACAAAAATAAAAAACATATGAAGTGTCTTTTCCGACTACAGTTTCATGAAGGTAGAAATAAACTATCAGACGAAATCTAAGAAAAGCTCTGACATTTGAACAGTGGACCACATACTGTTAAACAACCATTGGGTAAAGAGGAAATTAAAAAATAAAAATTTCCTTAGGAAGCTGAAGAGTTAGTACAGGGGCCCAATATTTCTCATGAACATTCATGCAAAAACCATACAATGTGATCAAGTGGGGTTTTATTCAGTATGCAAGGATGGTTCAATATACTCAAACCAGTGAATGTAATGTCTTATTAACAAGGGAAAGATAAAAATCATATGATAATATCAGTTGATGCAGAGAAAGCTTTTAACCAGATGATCGTAGCTGTGGAATATAGAGAAAAACAAGGGAAGAGACAAAATAAGATAATAGTGTGAAACATTGGGAATCTTTTTTTCTTTTTTTTATAGAACCTTAACTAGTTTGGATTCTTAGCTAGTAGTGAATGAAGATTCCTTTTTTTCCAGATCCTCCCTCCACCACAATCCCAGCAACTTGTTGCTTTTAACCTTTTTGATACAGCCATTCTCATCTGTGTGAGGTGATATTTCATTGTTGTGGTTTGTATTTCCATGGTAATTAGTGTTAAGCATTATTTTCATGTGCTTCTTCACCATCCGAATTTCTTTGGGGAAGTGTTTGTTTTTCTCATTTTTTTAAAGGGGTAGCCTGTTATTTTATGTTGTTAGGGGTTTTTTTGCCTATCGTGGATATTAGCCCTTTACTAGATATATGTGAATATTTCTCCTACTCAGTATAATATCTTTTTGTTTTATTGATTTTTTTCCCATTTTTTACTTTCATAAGTTAATTTTCTCTTGCCACTGAATTCCTTTGTACTACGTCACAGAAGTCAATGTCTTTGCCTATGTTTTCTTTTTGTAGATTTATGTCTAATATGAAAGTTTTTACTCCAGTTTGAATTAACTTTTGTGCCAAGTGTGAGATAATGCTCCTGTTCCCACTTTCGCTCATGCAGCTAATTTCTCCAACATAATGACTTGAAGAAATGAGACTTATTTATCTCCACTCTATGCTCTTGTCTCCTGTATTGTATATTAACTGTCCGTAATGCTTGGGCTCGTGACTGCAGTGCTTACCATGCCCTGTGGTACCAGGGACCACCACAGCCACTGCAGCAGTGCTTAGGGACCCCCATGGCCATGCCAGGCAGTGCTCAGACATCTCCAGGGTTATACCTGGTGATGCTTGGGAAAGGCAGTAGGGGGCACTCCTGAGAATCAGAGAAAGATTCAAGGCATGTGTACTAACTCCTGTATTACCTCCACAGCATTTTTGTTCGTTTCAAAGAGGGTTTATTTCTAGGCATTCAATTCTGACCCCCTTGTTGGAGTGCTTTATTTTTTTCTTTTCAATATTACCATGTTTTTTTATTACTTTTGTAGTATGATATCCAAAGACACAATGGTTCCCATCCTTTTTCTCAGGATTGATTTGGCTATTCAAAGAGTGTTGTGGTTCTTTATACACATTTTATTAATGTTTATTCTATTTTCTTGGTTTGCGGAGAGAGGAACACACCTTCTTTTGCTCAGGATTTAATCTGCTCGGGGATCACTCCTGGCAGTATTTGGGAGACCATATACAATCTGGGGATCAAACCAGGGCTGGCCATATGCAAGACAAGTGCTTTAACCCCTATACTATCTCTCAAACTCCTATTTTATTGAAGAATGCCATTGAAATCATGATAGTACTTGTTTTAAATCTATATACTTCCCAAGGCGGTACTGGAGTGATCCAACAGGGCTGCTTGTAACTTTGGTGCAATTAGGGGAGCAGTTACTGTTGTTCACTTAAAGAAGGTAATTTCTAGGGGGTGCTCAATAGTGTTTTCTCAAAAAGGAGTTGATAAGTCAAGTAAGTTTGAGAGTCTCTGTTCTTTATATTGTTTTGAACAAAATGGTTCCTGTAAATGGTTAATTCTTCCAATCTGTGAACATGAAATAATTTTCCATATCTTCATGTGTTCTATTTCTTCCAATAGTGATTTAGAATCTCAACATATCTCAACAAGTTTTTAATGTCAAGTTTTCAATCAATCCTTTGTTGATTCCTAGCAAGTTGAGAAACATAAGATCACTTTTTTAGCAGATTTTTGAGTTTTCTATAGGTATTACTAACTATAAGCACTATTCAATACAGTAGATATTTAGGACCTGTTCATCTTACAATACAATAGAAATTTTGCACACTTTTCTAACAAATATTGTGCATATTTTGTGCACATATTTACTAACAAATATACACATAATGTACTAATAAATATTTCCATATTTCCCTCTCCTTTCAACACCTGGCAGCCGTGTAAACTTTTTGCTTCTGTTTTGTTTTTTTTTTTGCTTTTTGGGTCACACTTGGCGATGCACAGGGGTTACTCCTGGCTCTGCACTCAGGAATTACTCCTGGCGGTGCTCAGGGGACCATATGGGATGCTGGGAATTGAACCTGGGTCGGCAGCGTGCAAGGCAAACGCCCTACCCACTGTGCTATCCTCTAGCCCCCACTTTTTGCTTCTGTGAGTTTGAATATTTCAAATTCCTCAGATAAATGGTATCTATATGGTAGTAGCATACAAATGTAGTACGTGTCCTTCTGTATCCAAATGTCCTGATTATTCATGTTTTCATAAATGGAAGGATTTTCTTTCTTTCTTTCTTTCCTTTCTTTCTCTCTTTCTCTCTTTCTCTCTCTTTCTTTCTCTCTTTCTCTTTCTGTCTTTCTTTCTCTTTCTTTCTTTCTTTCTCTCTTTTTCTCTCTTTCTTTCCTTCCTTCTTTCTTTCTTTCTTTCTTTCTTTCTTTCTTTCTTTCTTTCTTTCTTTCTTTCTTTCTTTCTTTCTTTCTTTCCTTTTCTTTTTCTTTCTTTCTTTTACTTTTTGGGTCATACCCAGTAATTCCCAGGGTTACTTTTGGCAGTGGCAGTGCTCGGGAAACTATATGGGATGCTGGGGATCGAGCCACAGATCAGCCGCATGCAAGGCAAAATGCCCTACCCACTATACTATTGCTTTAGCCCCTGTTAGAAGGATATTCTTTTTAACACTAAATAATATTCCATTGTGCGTGTCTTTAATACATTTATTTATTTATTTTTAATATTAAAAAAGTTAGGAACCATGATTTACAAGACTGTTAATGATGGGGCTACAGTTTCTTTATCCATTCATCTGTCACGAACATTTTGTCTAATCAATTAGACTATAATGAACCTGTAAGTGTAAATATCTTTCCAAGATAATGACTTCAGTTCCTTTCCATATGTATGTTATATATGTATACACACATACCCATAAATGGGATTGCTAGATCACATAGTAGTTTGCTTTTAATATTTTGAGGCGCTCTCATACTGTTTTCATAATGTCTTTCTAGCCTCTCATTACCATCACCACAATCTGGATACTCAACTTCATCATCACAGGATTTCCTGTGTTACATTTGTAGAGCCATGTTCAAATCTATTCTTCTGCCAACTTGATACATAAAAAAATATGTTCCTTGGCCTAGATGTGCCAGAGTTGGTTTAACCATTCACACGTTGAAAAATGTTTAGATATTTTCCATGTTTGGGCTATTGAAGCTACTATAGCCCAAGGAACTATGAGTTCCCCACCTTTTTGTTTTTTCCTCCTATTTTGGCTTCTTCAGCAGTACTTACCCTGGCACTGCAGGCCAGAAGTTTCAGTGCTTGACCCAGAATTCCAGTGCTGTAATACTTGGGACTACCAGCACACACCAGCAATACTTGAGATTCATGTGCCAGGGATCAAACACAGAACCTCATGAACTCCAAGCATGTGCTTCAGCCCTTTGACTTATATCCTCAGCCCCCCATTATATGGCTCTTTATAGAAAAGGAAAACTGGAACGTAGCTTATCAAAGTCAGTAATTAGACAACTTGGGTGCTTTTATCCACCATTTGTGTATTCTTTCAGCAATGATTGCTACCCTTGAGAGTTTTTAAAGAAACACCTTTATCAGTTTGCTTTGGTGAGGAAAGACTGTGACTGATGAACCTTGTTGAAGAAAGTATATATCTTAAACATTTGTGTGAATATTCTTTGTTTAGGAAGCCGAGGCACAAGAAGTTCTCAAATTGATAGTCACAGTAGTAGTAACTACCATGACAGCTGGGAAACTCGAAGTAGCTATCCTGAACGAGACAGATATCCTGAAAGAGACAGCCGAGACCAAGGAAGGGATTCTTCCTTCGAAAGAAGACATGGGGAGAGAGACCGTCGTGACAACAGAGAAAGAGGTTTGTCAAATAGAATACTAACAGCGAGCAATATTTATTTGGGAGAATTGTTAATTTTTAACAAATCAGTTTACTTTTTTTCATGTGAAATATCTGAAGATGTTTGCTTGTAGATATATCTAAGTAACTACTTGATGTATTTGCTCATAATCTTTCTTGTTTACTTAATTTAGGAGATAGTATTTAAATAGGTACTAGTATAACTTGGCAACAGAGAGCACCTTGCTGTATGTCTCTTACCATAACCAAACGGTTCATAGTGCTTGAAAGAATGTAGGTGATGGGGTGCCATTTCAGACATTGCAGATTCAGGAGATACTTAAACTCTCCCATGTGTGTATCCTGACCATTCACTGTGATAAACTGTTGTGTAAGGAGTGTCAGAGAAGAAAAAGAAAAACATGATAATAATGAGACTGAGGTTATTAGGGGAAACGTTTATTCGTGCTCCTTCCTGAGAACAAGTAATAATTAATTTAGCAACTTTTGTAGATATTAAAGCTAAACATTTTCAGTTATTTATTAGATGATCTCAGATCAATTTTGAGCTATGATTACTGGAAGGCACTTAACGAAAGTTTGTAAGTACTTTCTCTAACAAGCTTTTATTGTCTATGTAATTTGCCTCTTTAAACATTTTGGATCTTATAGACGTACTTGTCTGGTTACTAACATAAGATTTTCTTTAATGTTGAGGTTGTATACTACAAAGTAGTGGAATAGGAAATTGAACGTTGATACTTGGCAGTAGGTTGAATAAAAGATGCCCGTTATTCTGAATAAGGACAGAGATGAGAAAACAGTTTTTATATCACCCTGCCCTTTGTGACCGAAATGAGATCAGAAACACAGATGAGGAGGTCAGTGTTGATTGAGTTTGTTAGTTATGGCAGAACTCTGGAGGTACAGTATAAGAGGAAAGGCTCTTGCCTAGCATGTACCTACTGTGATAGCCAACCCTGGCTCAGAGCACCATCACCATATATGGTTCCCTCAGTACTGCCCTGGACCACTTCTGAGCACAGAATCAGGAAGATCCCCAGCTCTGCCAGGTGTGGCCAGTACCCCCCACCCCTACTCCTCAACCCCCCAACGTACACACACAAACACAAAAAAACATTTAGAATAAATGTTAGTGCATTTGGATTAAAGAATATTTGTCATTTTCTTAATTATATATGGAGTTGGAGTTTATGTCTTCTATGTTTATATCTGATCCCCCTCTCCATAACATTGATTCACCGTCTCTACTTCTTTAAGACCATGTTTAGTAATAACTGTTTTTGTATCTTATTTTTTGTTGTTGTTTTTTGGTGATGCTAAGGGTTACTCCTGACTCTGTGTTCATAGGTCACTCGGGCAAGGGTTGGGGTAACAATATGGAGAGCTGGGGATTGAACCCAGGTCTGCGGTGTTATAGGACTTTACCCACTGTACTGTCTCTCTGGCCCCTGTATCTTGTTTTTCAATTGTTGTTTTTTTTTTCTTGTTTCTTATCCTAGTTTAGAGTTTTTCTCATCTCTCACCTGAATTTAATAGTAACATCTGCTTTCAATCTTACATAATTTAGTTACATGCTTTGAATTACCAAGAACCTCAACATTGCTTGATACATGTTTCCCAGTTTTAGTATCCTTAATATGTTGGTAATTCAGGTTATATGTATTGAAAAATTCCTTTAAATTCTTTTCTCTTTATGGGGCTGGAGAGATAGCACAGTGGGTAGGGCGTTTGCCTTGCACGCGGCCGACCCGGGTTCAAATCCCAGCATCCCATATGGTCCCCTGAGCATGGCCAGGGGTAATTCCTGAGTGCAGAGCCAGGAGTAACCCCTGTGCATCGCCAGGTGTGACCCAAAAAGCAAAAAAAATAAATAAATAAATTCTTTTCTCTTTATAACTCTGTGAATTAGGTATTAGAGAATAGAGAATCCATGTTTAACTGTTCAGAAGTCTTAAATGAAGAGATGGGTAGAGATTTTTCCAATATTACAGAGAAGTAAGAGTCAGAGCTGAGATTCACATTCAGGTCTTTTGACTAAAAGTTTTGCTCTTTATTTTCCTTTACTGTAACTATTTTAGTAAGTTTATTGCTGGAATAGAAATACACCTTTGAGGTTAATATCTTCTAGATATCAATAGGTAACCATTGAATAGTTGTTTGCTTTGTTCATTTCTTAAATTATAGTACATCTTACGCTTACAAACTTAATGGGAAGAGTTGAGATTACCCCCAAGAGGAGCAATGATTAAATTCTATGAAGGAAGTAAACAAAGGGACCTATGTAGAAATAAAGGATATGAGAGGAAGTTACTTTCAGATAGTGTTTATAAAAATGAGTTTATATTTATGGAAGAAAGAATTAACAGGAAAAACTAGTCTTGCAGAAAAATGAACATAAAAGTGTTCCATGTCAGGAAAAATTCTGTTCATATTATACTAGTATAATAATGTCTTGATATGTAAAGAAGACCAATGTGATTAAAATATGGTGAGAAATAGAAAATAAATGGAGGTTGAAGTTAGGTTAGAATTTAAGTCTTTTTCCTTTGATTTTTGCACGAGCAAATTAGGGTATATAATACAGTTGAAGTAGAAGTGTTACTTAGAATGCATGATGGATGATACATTTTTGCCCTGTGTGGATATAGACAGACATGCATTGGAGTCATAAAAAAATTACAAGGTTTGAGTTATAGGATGCTATAACTTAGTAGGAAGGAAGGGGATTTAGGAAAAAGTGAGAGATCTCCTATATTGTAAGTATTCTAGCAAATCAAACAGAAAAGTTTGGGTTTGATTTCCTTTTTATTGTCTAAGGTTAACTGCTTTTAAGCAGCTAGATGAAATTGTTTTCATCAAAAATTTTTAAAGGAATGTGGGGGTAAGATTGAAAACAAGGATAGCAATCGGTAAACTATTAATGATATTGATATCTAAGAACTGATTAAAACTTCAGTTAATAATATTACCTCTAGGGGTATGGAGAGGAAATGTAATAAAATATTTGGAGATGAAGTTGCTGATACTTAACTAGCCTAAATATCCAACTTTGTGAATATTTCTCTCGTTAAAATTGTAAATCTAAGAAGAGAAGCCCATTTATTTATTTATTTATTTATTTATTTATTTATTTATTTATTTATTTATTTATTTATTTATTTATTTATTTATTTATTTATGGTGGGGGTGGCCACACCTAGCTCTACTTGGGAGTCCCTCCTTGCTCTGTGTTCAGGAGTCAATTCTGGCAGGCCTGGGGGACCATATGGGATGCTGGGGATGGAAAAAGAAACATAGCTTAGAAATACACATTTATAGGGAAAGATGGAAAAGATAGAACTGTTACAGTGATATTTTTACATCTTTTAATTTTCATTGAAGTAAGAAACTGTGTCACTTGGATTGGGAAGATTAGGTTTTATCTGTCCAAAGAATGAATAAATGAGTCTTCCTGATACTGCTGCAGTCAGAAGTTTCAGGTGTGAATCTCTATAAGTTGCAGTATTGAATTTGTTTCAGGTTGTTTAGTAGTCACTGGCATTTATACGACCCCTACCCCCGACCCCAACCATGAATTTGGGTAGCTTAAAACATGAGGTACATGGATTCTGGGAATCCAAAGTGAATCCTTTTAAATTCAAGTTGGTTTTAGCAATAATTAGAGGGTTTGAGATCTACTGATCGTGCGTCCTAATGAGTTCTTCATGATTTTGAAATGTCAGTATCTAGACTAATTTCTGTGACTGTTATTTGCTATTGATTTGTTTGTTTGTGTTTTGGTTTTCGGATATACTCAGCAGTGCTGGGGCTTCTCCTAACTCTGGGCTTGGGGGTTGCTCCAGAAGTGCTCAGAGGAATCATGGAGTGCTGGGATTCAAATTCGGGCCTCCAGCATGGAGAGTATATGCTCAGCCCATTGAATCATCACCCCAGCACTGATTTCTCTGTTTGTAAGGAAAGGAGAAAAGTTCTGGACATGTCTTTTTTTTTTTTAACTTTTGTTTTAAAATTCTAAGATTTTTCAGTATCTTTTCTCAGATACGAAAATTGCTTTTCTTTTTCATCTGTAAGAGGAAAGAAAGTCAAATTATTTACTGATTGTTTTCTTAAAAATATATCTAAATTTAAAAAAAATATATATCTAAATTATTCTTGTTAATAAATTGATGTTAGATATTTCACTTACCAATTTCTTGAACATAGTATAGAATAATTTTTATGAGTAACCAATAGACATTATGTATTACAAAAATAGAAGCATCATGGTATCTTTGATCCTACCACAGTGGTTCTATCTCTCTGGAAAAGGTTATGCCATATTTTAAAATATACATATGTATTTTGTCTCAGACTGATTTCCTACTCAACTATGCATTTTTGGTAGCGTGCATTTATTTTCTCAATGTTTATATAATGTGTGTGTTGGGGGAAAATGTGTATACATATATCTGTATGTATACACATTTTATATATATGCATATATATAATGTGATGGGACTGTTAGCATTTTAAGAAAACAACTTTTCATCTGAGTAGTTTTGTGATTCGTTTTATTATTATAAATTTATCACTAATATTAAACTTTGCATTTGATTATTTCATTATTGCTAAGAATCAGTACCCTGCTTAATATTCTGGTGTATGATAAATTGATGTTGCAGCAACAAATATTGACAAATGTTTTGTTCTACTATTTTTCTCACATAATAGCTACACGTTGATGTGTATATATTTCGGCCTGAAATTAGAGGTGTGACTTACGAGGGAAATTTTTTTTTTCCTTCAGCTCCTATGTTCTACACCTCCTGCTGCCCCTATCCTTTGCCACCAGTGTTCTCAGGTCCTGCTGGGGGGACAGAGAAGATCAGAGGTGAAGGGTAGAGATGGCAGAAAGTGGGGTTGGAACAGTGGGCTGGAGGTAGGGTAGGGAGCATGCAGAGAAAGATCAAAGGTGGATCAGTGGGAGGTGGGAGGGGGTTGATGGGAAGCAGAAAACATGGTAGTTAGAGGGCAAATAAAAATTACTTTGAAGTAAAAATTACTTTTAAACATCTAGGGGTGATTATTTGAATGATTAAATTTAAAAAATATAATATGTGATTTATATTTGCTGCCAGTGTGACTGACCCATTACAGAGCTTAAAATTTAAGATTTGCCTACTGTCTTACCAATAGAGTACCTGTCAAATTAATCACTGACAAAACTTGATTTTTATTGTAGATCAAAGACCAAGCTCACCAATTCGACATCAGGGAAGGAATGACGAGCTTGAGCGTGATGAAAGAAGAGAGGAACGAAGAGTAGACAGAATGGATGATAGAAGAGACGAGAGGGCTAGAGAAAGAGATCGGGAACGAGAACGAGATCGAGAACGGGAGCGAGAGAGGGAGCGGGAACGGGAAAGAGAGAAGGAGAGAGAACTCGAAAGAGAGCGTGCTAGGGAAAGGGAGAGAGAGAGAGAGAAGGAGCGAGACCGTGAAAGAGAGAGAGAACGAGACCATGATCGAGAGAGGGAGCGAGAGAGGGAGCGGGAGAGGGAAAAAGAACGGGAGCGAGAAAGAGAAGAAAGGGAGAGGGAGAGGGAGAGAGAAAGGGAGAGAGAGAGGGAGAGGGAACGAGAAAGAGCAAGAGAAAGGGATAAAGAACGAGAGCGCCAGAGGGATTGGGAAGAGAAAGAGAAAGGACGGGATGACCGCAGAGAGAAGCGAGAAGATATCCGGGAAGACAGGATTCCAAGAGATGGACATGATGAGAGAAAATCAAAGTAAGAATCAGTTTTTCTAAGTTCGGTTTTGGTTAAAAAAAAAAAAAGTTTCCCAAATGGACAAGTTGCTTTTACCTTGCACATAGTCTGCCTGGGTTCAGTCCCTGGTACCACATAACCAACCGTCCCAGCCTCCTCATGGGTGATCTCTGAGCACAGCAGGTCTAAGCCCTGATCACAGCTTGATATAATCTAGAGGCCAAAAAAATGATAGAATCAGTGAAGTAGTATTCCAGCATATTCACTTTATAGCTAGTTAGTGGGGTTTATATGTCACCAAGGTACATGGCCTGTGCTGTTCCTGACAATACTTCCTGGCTTGTATTTATGTCATAAGTCTTAGCTGGAGGCTATAGAAGGGTTCACACTCTCTTAGAAGTCAGGGAATCCCGTACCCAGTGCATGGCTAGAATATGGAGAGATAAGATGGTGTCTACTCTCAGGATGTGGCGTTCAATGGTTGCTGAGGTAAAAAGATGTGATCTTACAAAACAAGCCCCCGGGTGTTTTCTGCTTTTCTTAGCCTTTTAACAAAAAAGAATGTATTTGCTCAGATATTTGGGAGGCCGGGGGCCAGTTTCCACTTGTTCTACCGTGGCCTTATCCAGATTCTCAAGGCATCAGGAATGGAATGTCTCTTGCAGTGTTGCCTTTTATGTTAGCTACAGCCTCAGAAAGGCTTTCCTCATGAAATGTCTTTGATGGATGACTAAGCTTAGCTCAGGTAATACCTTACAGCTTTGTATGCACCCCTCTGTGTGACAGAGGCTCTCACTAGCTGCTAAGTTAGTCACTGTGGCCATGAGAATTCTAAATTCTAATGAGATTTTTATGGCCTCAAAACCAAACTTAGTAGGCGTTAACAACTTTTGAAAGAATAAAAAACATGTAATAAAATGTATAAGTTTAAAATTAGCACTGTAGCACTGTCCCATTGTTCATCGATTTGCTCAAGCAGGCACCAGTAACGTCTCCATTGTGAAACTTCTTGTTACTACCTTTTTTGGCATATTGAATACTCCACGGGTAGCTTGCCAGGCTGAAAATAATTTATTTATCTTTAAATTATATGCCCCTATATTCAGTTTATTATCTCAAGGTACATAGAGATTTCTTGCTTCAGACTTTTCAGAATTATTGCTATTTTGAGTTATGGTTCAAGGCAGAAACAATTTAGAAGTAGTCTTCTTGCATTAGGTCTGGCTTCCCCCTTCCCTCATTAAAAAAAAAAAATTAAAAACAAACAAAAAAAGCCCCTTAATATAGAATGTAGACACTAAATTTCACAGGTGCACAATACATATTTCTCCCATCACCTGATATTTTTCCTCACTCTCCTCTTTCCATAACTTTATGTTTTGGGGTATTACATACCTGTTTTATTTCTTAGAGACTACTAACCTTTTTAAAAATTTGTTTTTGTAACAATTCAGTGAAAATGAACAACCATGTTAGTGAAGCGTTAGACTAAAATATATCAGGCTAGGGAAGAAAAGCAAGAAAATGCTCAAGAAAAGTTTCGAGTGTTGATGGACAGCTAGAGTGGTTCATGATCATGAGCAAAGGGAAGAATAGAACAAGATATGAGTGGTTGGTAGAAATAAGATTCTTATAGTCTTTACATCACTATAAAGGATTTGTGTTTTTGAGAGTCACTTTTCTGGCAAAATAAGTAATAGCTTGCATTATCATTCTTACAGAACAACTATAAGCTGTACAAAATAAAACAATAAAACAAAAGCTACAATTCTCTGAAGTCATTGAAGTATACAGACATGCAGGCAGATTTTAACAGTATATTAACTAGAAGAGCAAATGTAGTATATGTGGGGGAGATGGGGGAGCATTTCATGTTACACAGATTCTGACCTGAGGGTCACAGCTTGAGCTTCTGCAATGGCAAAAATTCTTAATTGAAAAATTTGGCACTTTCCTGACCCTCAAAAAATCACAAGAGTTTGAAACGATCAGAAAATTTAAGGTATTTAAGAAAATTTATTTCAGTAAAGAGAGGAAAACAGGTGACAGAAGTAAGACAAGTTTTGCATATAAACTATGCCAAAATATTTTCAAATACAAAGTATTTTCAAATACCTGGTATTTGAACCGTAAATTATACTTGCATAGGTCAGCTGCTTTGACCTCTTTAGTTCTATCTTCTAAGATTAAAATTCTAACCTTTTTTGTTATTGTCTGGTTCGATTTTTTAGTACTATTTTCCCATGCTTCTGCTCTGTTTATAATAGGGGAAACAATTATTTGGTGGCTAGACAATCCAAATATTGCCAAGAACTCTAGAAACTTAAATCAGATAACTCATAGTAACCAGTTACATTAGATAAAATCCATGGTGTTTTATATTGTCATTTCAGTAGTTGAATTTATTTTAAGTGCTGTTTGAGCATCTTTACAACTGCTTTTATATATATTTGCTGAACTGTCAGTTTTCTTTTTACTCTGATTTTGTTTCTATAGATACTTCATTAAGATTACAGTTCTGTTTTTTATTTTCTCAATTTTCACTTGAGTATCTCAGTTACAGCTTGCGTATCAAATTATCCCCCAAATCATTTCTTTAACACTTTGATTCTCACTGGTGTCTCATACTTGAGTGTGGTTTAATTAACACAAATTGCAGTGTCAGTGTTAGCATGTTAAAACAGCAGCTGTTTATTAATTCATGACTAAGTAACATTAGCAATTTTGTATAATCTCAGTAGAGTCTATATAATGGGTTCTAGATCTGTTTAACATAAAATGGACTCACTTGCCTTCTGACTGTTGACAGGTGCTTTTATTTAGAGCATTTTATTTTTCTTCCGCTTGAAATATCTCCCTCATCAGTCTAAAAAAAGGCTTTGACATATAATGGTAGAAGCATAACATGAAGGCAAAGCCGCAAGGCTTGAGTCCTAACATGACAGAGTTGCTATATCACTTTCACCACATTCTCTTACCAAATCAAGTCTCAGGGCCGGCCCAGATTATGGAACAGGGAAGTAGACTACCTAATGATGGAAGAAACATTAGCCGATACATTGCACATGCTTTGGCCTATGAATTGCCAAAGGGATATTTTCCTCCATGTGTTTGCTCATTTATATAATTAATCTTTCAAGGGGGTGGGTATATATGCTTAGAATATGTTTATAAACTTTTGGTCATATGTTAGTAAATAATAACAAATAAAAAATTTATTATTTCACTTCTATTGTCTAGTGAAAAATATAACTGAAATGGTAGTTTAATGAAAATATTTTTTTAATGCTAGAATGCATTAATTGCCCACAAATATAAATCACCACTCATTTCAAGGCTGACTAAAGAACAGGCATCAAAATGAATATAGGGGGGCTGGAGTGATAGCACAGCGGGTAGGGCGTTTGCTTTGCACACGGCCGAGCCGGGTTTGATTCCCAGCATCCTATATGGTCCCCTGAGCACCACCAAGAGTAATTCCTGAGTGCATGAGCCAGGAGTAGCCCCTGTGCATCGCTGGGTGTGACCCAAAAAGCAAAAAAAAAAAAAAAAAAAAAAAAAAAATATATATATATATATATATATATATATATATATATATATAGGTAGCATGTATTGTCACTGTAAGAAAGAACTAATTTTTTTGGGGGGAGGGGTTTGGAAGCCATGCCCAGCAGTTCCTGGGGGTTATTCCAGGATCTGTGTTAGATTATTTCCCAGTGATGCTCAGCAGAAAATGTAGTACCAGTGATCAGTTTAAGACCTCCCACCAACAAAGTATGTCCTCAGCCCTCTGAACTATCTCCCCAGCCCAGAAATTACTCAATTTTATAAAGTACCCACAATATCCTGGCATTGGGCTTATGGCTGAACTTAGTCCTTCTCTAGTTTGACGAGACAAATTGCCCTCCCTGCTCTCACTCAGATTTTCAGAGAAAGCTGTTTCAGTCATTTCAAGAAACTTACTAAAATTTACAAGTATAAGTTCTACTCCTCTATCTTTTAGACTCTAGAACCAATACTGATTTTCTCACTTGACTATTTTTCATTCAGCTTTGTCATTATGCTTATAACATACGGAGTTTCTATCATAAAAATGTACAGTGGGTTTTAGTATAGGTTTCATTAATACAGTGTTTTTTTATTTTTCGAAATTTCATATGTTACACTTGTCCTATTTAGGAAGCGCTATAGAAATGAAGGGAGTCCTAGCCCTCGGCAGTCACCCAAGCGTCGACGGGAACATTCTCCTGACAGTGATACGTACAACAGTGGAGATGATAAAAGTAAGCTATTTTCTATGTTTTTTTTTATTCTTGTTTTCTTGAAACCATGAGACTATTCTTTGAATTAGTAGGAAATGATAAACTAAGTTTTATTGCTACTCTGCTTCTCCTGAATGTCTTCTTATGTGACTAATGTGTGTATTAGAAATAGTCATTTTATATTAGGACACTGTCATTTCCTACTATTTGAAGTAAAGCTATAATGCTTACTAAAATTACTTTTTTTAAGTTTTAAAATGAAACATGAGAGATTGGTTTATTATTATTTATATGTATCATGCACTGTTTGTTTCACGTGGTGAAAGTGTGATTACTTTTAACTTTTGATATAGATGAAAAACATAGACTCTTGAGCCAGGTTGTACGACCTCAAGAATCTCGTTCCCTCAGTCCATCACACCTTACAGAAGACAGGCAGGGTAGATGGAAAGAAGAAGATCGTAAACAAGAAAGAAAAGAGAGTTCAAGACGCTATGAAGAGCAGGAACTCAAAGAGAAAGTTTCCTCCATAGAGAAGCAGAGAGAGCAGATAGAAATCACAGAAATCTCAAGAACCCGTACACAAGATACGTCTGGACATCACCCATCTGAAGATCGAGATACAACTGAACGAGGTCATGATGAAAACAAGAAAAGAGCAAAAATTCAAAAGAAACCTATTAAGAAAAAGAAAGATGATGATGTTGGTATAGAGAGGAGTAATATAGAGACATCTGAAGATGGGCAAATATTTTCACCCAAAAAAGGGCAAAAGAAGAAAAGCGTTGAAAAAAAACGTAAAAGGTCCAAAGGTGATTCTGATATTTCTGATGAAGAAGCAACTCAGCAAAGTAAGAAGAAAAGAGGACCACGGACTCCCCCTATAACAACCAAAGAGGAATTGGTTGAAATGTCCAATGATAAGGGTGGCACTATAGAGGAATCTCAGAAAAAAGAAGACACAGCATTTAGTGACTGGTCCGATGAGGACGTGCCTGACCGTGCAGAAGTAACAGACACAGAGCATGCTGTCACATCTGTGACTCCTGGAAGGACTCCTTCTCCATCTTCTCTCCCTCCTCCTCCCCCTCCTGTGGCTAATGCTACTACTACAAATGCTTCTTCCACTCCTGCCACTGCTGCTACCACAACCTTTAGCACATCTGCTACCACCGTATCCACCTCTTCCACCCCTACCAGTACCCCCAGTGCTACTTTTGCCAGTGAAGACTCACATAGAAAGTGCCATAGGACACGAGTGGAAAAAGTAGAAGCATCTCATGTTACCATCGAAGATGCACCTCATCGCAAGCCAATAGATCAAAAGAGGAGTAGCAGCCTTGGGAGTAATCGGAGTAATCGGAGTCATACATCTAGTCGTCTGCGCTCCCCATCCAATGATTCTGCCCATCGAAGTGGAGATGACCAAAGTGGTCGAAAGAGGGTACTGCATAGTGGCTCAAGAGATAGAGAAAAAACAAAAAGTCTAGAGATCCCAGGAGAGAGAAAATCTAGGATTGATCAATTAAAGCGTGGAGAACCCAGTCGAAGTACTTCTTCAGGTAATTAAATTGAATTATAATCTAGCCAGTGCTTCCTAAATTAGTTTATAAAACTTTATAATTTTAAAGTAAAAGCTCAATTGGTTACTTAAAACACTTCCTTAAATTTCAAGAAATTTAAGTTTTAACTTAACTGTCTCACCAAAATAGTACCTCTTATCATATTAATACCACAGACATTAATAGAGGTACATTAAATGACATCATCAGTGTAAAGTCAGGATTTTCTTGGAAGGATTTGTGTATTCAGGTCCCTTATTGATACCTAAAATTTTAACCTTCCTTCTCTTCTTCCTGCAGCCAGTGCTTTCTCTTTTGATCCCAGAAGTAAAGGTAGGGGGATAGAAAGAGATCGGATGATGATGTCATCAGTTCTGTTAATTCTTAATTATTTTATGTATTTATTTCTTTGACAATATTTTGTGGTTGTAGTGAAAATAGACAAAAATATATGTTCTTTTTACATAATTCATTTCTCATTTTAATTGAGATCAGTTTTTCTTTAGAGTTAGCTCTTAGCTCTTTGGATAGTTAGGAAACAAAAAAGAGAAGGTGGGTGTTTTAAAGTACCTTAAAATGTAGGATTTTTATTTCTGTTTTATCACACATTAACTTTTGGTTTATCATATATTTATTTTAGATCGCCAGGATTCAAGAAGCCATAGTTCAAGAAGAAGTTCTCCTGAGTCAGATCGACAAGTCCATTCAAGATCTGGGTCATTTGATAGCAGAGATAGGCTTCAAGAACGTGATCGGTATGAGCATGATAGAGAACGGGAGAGAGAGAGGAGAGATACGAGGCAGAGAGAATGGGATCGGGATGCTGATAAAGACTGGCCACGGAACAGGGACCGAGATAGATTGCGAGAACGAGAGAGAGAACGAGACAAAAGGAGAGATTTGGAAAGGGAAAGAGAGAGACTAATTCCTGATTCTGTGGAAAGGGACCGGGATAGAGACAGAACTTTTGAGAATTCACAAGTGGAGTCTGTAAAACGCAGTGAAGCAAAACTGGAAAGTGAACATGAAAGAGATCTAGACGGCACTTCAAGGGACTCTGTAGCTTTGGACAAAGACAGAATGGATAAAGATACAGGATCTGTGCAGGGATTTGAAGATACAAGTAAAACTGAGAGAGCTGAGAATATGGAAGGTGAGTGTCACAATTTTAATCCCCCGCCCACTCCCCCACCTCCCCAACCCCGTACTGTATTTCTTTGTAAGACCTGTAGCTTTTCATCATTTCATCAAGACTAGCAAGAATGTAGAGAATGACTGATGAATTAAAATATATTCTACTGGCTCATACTTGTCCACATCCTATTCTTTGATGAATGGTAGCTGAGTTAATAATGATAATAGCTTTCCCCGAGAGTTTTTCTGGAAATACTGCCTCTTGTGCTGTCTAGTATTGGTACCACCAGTGCTTAACATCATTATTCAGACAAAGCATACCCATTTTAATACCTCGGAAAACTTTTGGATTATTCAGTAGGTAAGTGTACACGCATATGCACATATTATGCATGCACACACACACATATTTTTTGGCATGGGGAGAGGGTTCAGAACTTGGGGGACTATCCCGCAGTACTCAAGAGGACCCAGGGGCCAACCGGCAATTCTCTGCAAACTGGTTGACTGACTCAATGTAAGGACCTAAGAATGTGTTGCTGCTCAGGTCCTTTGGGCCAGGGATTCCCAGGCTGCACTCAGCAGTGCTCAGGGGGCTATGTGGTTTCAGGAATTGACCTGGTTTGGTGCCTGCTAGGTGCGCTTCTTAAATTCTATACTATCTCCTGACACCTTTATTATCCTCTTTATTTGCCATGTTATAGGATTGAGCCAAAAGTAAAATCACTTTCAAAACTGTTAAAAACATCTTTACATTGTTTTGCGGGGGAGGGGGAGTGTTTGGATTAGGTGTATTCCAATATGCCATCTGTTACATTTTTTTTCCTACTTGACAAAGACATTTCTCTTAATTTTGAGTATAAATAGCTTCAAATCATGAGCTGTAGTATTTATGAAGGCTCAACCTTGGATATAACTGAATTAATCATTATAATAACTCTTGTTATTGTTTCAAACTGATCATCCCTAAATATATTACTTACCAATTAATGACAACAGTATAAAAATGTATAGTAAATTACCTGTTAGGTGATGGAAAATTTTATTTAGAGCTAAGCAATAGTATAGCACTTGGCTTGCATGCAGCTGGCCTAAATTTGATCCCTAGTACCACATAGGGTCCCTTAGTCCTTCCAGGAGTGATCCCTGAGTGCAGAACAGGAAGTAAGATCTGAGCATGATTAGGTGTGGCACAACCCCCCCCCATTTATTTTTTTTGATTGATTTAGCTAAAAATAGGAAAATGAGTTGTATAAACTATAAAAATTAAAAGTCTTAATAGCTGCATTTGCATCTGGATATGTATATATAAAAAATTACTGAAATTTGTTACCTTAGAAATAGATTAATGGGGACATGGGAAAAATATTAAAATTTAATGGAATAAAAATTATTGAATGATTAGGAACATCTCATGATATATTACAATTTATGTGCTACAAACTTGCCCCCTAAAGGACACTAACACATTTTGAAATCTAGTGTTTCACATACTCAGTTGAATGCATAGTTGCTGAAATACTAAACACCATATAGTTTTAGAATAATTTCAGATCACAGCTAAATCGTCAGGAGAGAGAATTTGGTTTCGGTGGTTGAGAAAATTGGGTAAAATAAGCAAAATATGTCCTAGTAATATTTTAAAAATACATTAAAATTATATTATGGCATTTTTAAAACTTGTACTAATTAAAGGAAAATATTGGGATGGGGATGAATTTGAGTTGCGAAATGAAAGAATTTTTGTGTTTTTTTTTCTTTTACATTTTTACCTCACTGTTCCAAGGTGTTCATAACATTTACTAAATCTGTGAGCGACATGCCCAGTTCAATCAGCTTAATGGCTGAATAAGTAGCAATACTCTTACATTTAAAAAACTTAATAACTTTAGCTCTGTTGACTAAATTTACTTAAAATGGTCTAGCAAGCTTGTGTGAATTGAAAATAAACCTGGATACATCTGTTTATAAAGTCATGAGAAAACTGAATAAAACATCTAATATTCTCTGGAAAAAAATAAATTTATAAACTATACTTTGTTTTCAGATAAATTTTATAAATAAATGAGCAGGTATTTTTTAATTACTGAGTTAATTCAGGTTAAAAATTACTATATCCTTTTGAACTAGATTTGTCTGAATATACTTAAATTTTATCTTATTTATGTACTGCTTTTTGGGTCCCACCCGGCAATGCACAGGGGTCACTCCTAGCTCTGCACACAGGAATCACCCCTGGTGGTACTCAGGGGATCACATGGGATGCCAGGAATCGACACCTGTGTCAGCCGAGTGCAAGGCAAATGCCCTACCTGCTGTGCTATTGCTCCAGTCCCTTTATTATTCTTTTTAAATAGCACATTAATATGTTAGTGGCAGTTATAACATTCTTTTGATGGCAGTTATAACATTCTTTTAGTTATAACATTCTTTTGATGTTCATTTTGTGTTTTTACCATTAAAACCTAACTTAGCTAATTGGAACATTCAAGTTTTTAAGATAGTATTAGGCCTTTAAAATAATACAGTCTTCTAATAAAAAATGCTTTTCAAGTTTTTAGTTATGTCTCTTTTGTCTTGGTTGATCCTTCCCCTTAATTCTCTCTTTAACGCAAAATTAATGTTGCTTTTTATCAGGAGATGATGAATCCAAGTTAGATGATGCGCATTCTTTAGGTTCTGGAGCTGGGGAAGGATATGAGCCGATTAGTGATGATGAACTAGATGAAATTCTGGCAGGTGATGCTGAAAAGAGGGAGGATCAACAGGACGAGGAGAAGATGCCAGGTAATAATTTGCGAAAGTGGTTGAACAAAAAAATTACCTGTTGTAAGGTATTCTTTCCTTTCAAGCTGTAAAAATTGACTTTTTTGCCTTTATTTTGCCTTTATTTTCTAATTGAGGCTTAAAAAAGGGTCATTAAAATGAAAATTATACTTTATACTTTATATGCTTGTGTTTATTTAAATGGATGTTGTTTATAAATTGGTGAAGACTCACCCAGTTATAAAATAGCAGAATTCTAGTATTTCCTTTGCAGAGTTTTAAGATTCATATTATCTAACCAAGTACTGGTTGCCTAAATGGAATATATGTGCTACAGAATTCCCACAAACCAACTTTTAAAATGACCATTCAAAGTTTTATAATAGTTTAGCATCCTAACCACTCACTACAGACAGTTTTCAAAAATAGTACTACCTGCACCTCACTGTTCAGTAGAATCATTCAGAGACACTAAATGGTCTTTGGTGATGCAAGACTGTTATTTCAAATGTTGCTTTTTTTTTTTTTGCTTTTTGGCTCACACCAGCGATGCATAGGGCCTACTCCTGGCTCATGCACTCAGGAACTATTCCTGGCGGTGCTTGGGTGACCATATGGGATGCTGGAAATCAACCCAGGTCGGGCGCATGCAAGGCCCTACCCGCTGTGCTATCTCTTCAGCCCTTCAAATGTTACTTTTAACAGTTTCCATCAGTACTATCTTTTGCTCCTCCACACTATTTTACAATTATATTGTCTCATCTATCTTGGTATTTAATACACATTTGCTTCTACTTTAGTGATTTAAAAAGGAAATGGATGAGAGCATCACAGATGGTAAAATAAATGATACTGTGTTCACTCAATGAGTTACTTTGGAAATGATGTAGATGACTCAGATTGGACTATTGTTGAGATGTTTGTGCCATAGCATGAGATGACATGATAGACGGCTAAGTAGAATGGACAATTGTTTTACCAGAACTTTTATACTGGTCAAAAATTTTATATTGTCAACAAAGAACTCAACTTCTCATACTGTTGTAGTGGAAAGCATTACTATGTTATAAGAATTGCTATATAGAGAGTTTTAAAGTAATATATTTTATATCTGCACTAAATTCTTGTCAGATATTTCTTAACCTCAGCAGTGAGACTAAATTTATCTGCTTGGCTCTCTGCAAATGGCATTTCAGAGTATAAAATGTGGCATTTTCATGTATGAGATACATGTGGTAAACATTAGCCAGAATCTTTGTTATTAAAATCTCATTCTATTGCATGGCAGATACTTTTGTAAATGTAAATTATGGTTTTATGTTTACTTGTTTGTGGCATATGCTCAAGAGACAAGGACCCTCATTTTTCTTGCTTTCCAGAATCTTAAGTGCTTACTCAGTACAAAATATATTTTTTTTAATTCCCAGTACTGCTTAGCATTCAACTTCTAAATTTTTTACATGTTAAAAAAAAAGTTTATAATAGTCTAAATTATATTTAGATGCTTACTAACTAAATTTGATCACCTCTTTATAACAATTTTTTTAATTGAATGCTTGTTTATAGTACTTCATACACTGCCAGAGATTACTTGAATGATTACACCATGAAGCAGTACCCTTTAATATTTATCTGGAGACAACCCAATTCAAACGCTACTAATGTTTTTTATTATGAGGGTCTTTGCTTTTTGTGTGTATACATACAATAAACTATTTTTAAAAATTTGCTCCTATGCTTTACTGGTTTTTTACCTAATGTAGAAAGAAAGTGGATAATTATTTTTATATTCATTTATAGGCTTCTTTTTTCTAAGACAGAAACAGATTTTGTTATTAGGCTTTTTTTAAAAAATAGAAGATTATTTTGATAGATTCTTCAAATATTCTTTGTTAGTGGACAGATCTTTGTTCTTAAATAATAGCTATCTAATTTGAAAATCATAATGGATTATTTTTTCAGAAGGGAAACATGTATACAAACTAATCCTTCAAAGAAGTTTGGTGCCAAGTTTTAAAACGTCAGACTGAATTTTAGTAAAATAGTAGTTACTTTATTGGGGATCTCTCTTACAATTTAAATGAGTTATTAGTAGAAATGGATTTGCTTGCCTGTTTGGGTGAGAGTGATTTTGTTTGTAATGCTTCTTTTTTTTTTTTTGTAATGCTTCTTAGATTCTACATATTAGTGTTTATAGAGAGGTTTTTTGTTAAGTATTTTTATCCAAGGCCCAGAGCAATAGTACAGAGGGTAGTGTATTTATTTGCCTTGGACACCGACCAGTTTTGATCCTCAGCATCCTATATGGTTCTCCGAACACTGCCAGGAATAAGTCCTGAGTGCAGAGCCAGGAGTAACCCCTGAGCATCACCAGGTGTGACCGAAGAAGCCAAAAAAATAATAATTTGATCAAAACATTATCTGATGCTTTCAGTGTTTTAGAGTTTAAATTTCTCAATAAAGAACCACAATACTAAGAGAAAATTGTATTCTTTACCTTTTTTATAGATCCATTAGATGTGATAGATGTGGATTGGTCTGGTCTTATGCCCAAGCATCCAAAAGAACCACGAGAGCCAGGGGCTGCGCTCTTAAAATTCACCCCTGGGGCTGTTATGCTTCGAGTTGGACTTTCTAAAAAGTTGGCAGGTTCTGAAGTATTTACCAAAGTCAAAGAAACATGTCAGAGACTTCTAGAAAAACCGAAAGGTAATTTCTTTTCACTTTGACTGTACAGTGCTTGCTGTTATTAAGATGTCTTGTAAATTTTTGTTCTTATGTGACACTGTGTAAGAATTGTTTTTTATTTTTGGAGAGTCACTTGAATTCATTATTTAAATCTTATTGTCCAGAGTTCTATTTTAAAATTATAAGAAAAATTGAAGCATACAAAAAGTTACAAAAATAATACCTTGATCTTTCTAAATCAAAATTGCTTTTAAATAAGTACTTAAGTTTAAATGTCAGAATGCACAGGTTTTTATCCAGTAAAATAAAACTTTGGAAAATAAACTAAATATTTTTCTATTTCTAAGCAAAGTGAGTATCTTTGTAACTCTTTCTCTAAAGAAAATGAGGACTTCTACCCAAGCACAGCTATCTGGTTTGAGTCTTTAGCACAATAATGAAAGCCTGGTAGTTTGATTCAAATAGATACACCACTTACTTAGTACCAAATCTGTAAACCGGGGAATTATTACACCATTATCTTCTTGTGATTGTTAGGAAAAACAATAGGGTTATTAACACTTTTCCATTTAAAGAAAACTCAATGCATGTTTATTTTTATTCGAAGATGCAGATAGCCTTTTTGAACATGAATTGGGAGCACTCAACATGGCTGCATTACTACGAAAGGAAGAAAGAGCTAATCTTCTTAGTAATCTTGGACCATGTTGTAAAGCTTTATGCTTCAGACGGGATTCGGCTATTCGAAAGCAGCTTGTTAAAAATGAGAAGGTACAGTTGTTTCCTTGGAAAAGGCAGTGTTTATTCTGTAGTATATAAGTAATATATTTTTTATATGATTGCTTTAAGCCACTAGATTAAGGCCTCATGTGATTTTTTTTTTTTAAATTTTCTTGAATCACCATGATATAGTTACAAGCTTTCATGTTTGGGTTACAATCTCACAATGATCAAACACCCATCCCTCCACCAGTGCACATTTCCCACCACCAATATCCCCGGTATACCCCCCTTTCCCACCCTCCCCCTGCCTCCATGGCAGACAGTATCCCCCATTTTCTTTCTCTCTACTTTTGAGCATTATAGGTACAGCACATACATTGAGAGTTTGGTCCATTATCTATTTTTGGCACACATCTTCCATCACTACTGATTCCTCTAGCCATCATTTTCTTAAGTGATCCCTTCTCTATTCCATCTGCCTTCTCCTCTCCACTCATGAAGCAGGCTTTCAGCTATGGGACAATCCTCCTGGTCCTTGTATCTACTGTCCTTGGGTGTCAGCCTCATGGTATGTTATTCTATACTCCACAAATGAGTGCAGTCCTTCTATGTCTGTCCCTCTCTTTCTAACTCATTTCACTTAGCATGATACTCTCCATGTCTATCCATTTATAAGCAAACTTCATGGCTTCATCTCTCCTACTAGCTACATAGCATTCCATTGTGTAGATGTACCAAAGTTTCTTTAACAGTCATCTGTTTTAGGGCACTTGGGTTGTTTCCATATTTTGGCTATTGTGAACAGTGCTGCAATGAATATATAGGTGCAGGTGTCATTTCTACTGTGCTTTTTTGCATCCTCAGGATATATTCCCAGAAGTGGTATTGTGGGGTCATATGGAAGCTCAATTTCTAGTATTTGAAGGACTGTCCATATTGTTTTCCAGAAAGGCTGGACCAGTGGGCATTCCCACCAACA